>NW_027361732.1:11552500-11602500 GCF_039654945.1 Dendrobates tinctorius
CCACCACGTCATCCAGTAAAAGAGAGGTGGTCTTTGTGAAGTCAGTGTCACAAACACGAATACTCGTAGTCTATGGAACGTGTTTGCTAATTTTCGTGACCGCGCATATTTATTAATAATGAGCAGAAAATTAACGTAGCTTAGCGAACGGCTTCTTCTATAGCTCTCCGGGCACGAGGAGAGAATAATGAGGTTGGAAGGGCCGTGTCTTGGTTTATAGCTGGGAAGAAAGTTAAGCAGAAGTGGCAGGTGAGGTTATTGTGGAAGGTAAACAGTATTTTGAAGGGAAAATGTCAGAATCCATGCATGTCAATTACAATTGGCTGGCCTGTTCAACCCTGAAAATGTCACGCTTTGCTCCTTTATTATCTCGTAGTGTTACCTGCCAGCTATTGTGCGCTCCAATCCTGCCTGCTTCTTCCTCCAGTGTACGTCTGTCACATGCCTGTTATATTTGACTTATTTTACTCATATATCCTCATTAATTCCGCATCGCTTTACAAAGGTAACACTGTACAGGATGCAAAAAAAATATATTGTGGCCGTCATATATCTCTGCTTACTCAATGGATGGAGTTGTGGGGTTTCCTGTACCATCCAGTCACAATCTGTGTTATATATTCAGCATATTCGAAAATTAAAGTAGAAATTTGGTTTCTGTTACAATTAGGACAGTTTATAAAATGAGAGCCATGAAGTGTAAGAGAAAGTGCATGTCAGGCTGACAGGTATGTTGTGGATTTTTGAATTTTTGTTGTTGTTGCAGCCTTTTAGCTTAATTAAGTCACTTGTGGGTTTTTTCTTTGCCTTTTGTGTGCATTTTCTACATGTTTATTGTGTTTTTGTCGCTCCTTTTTATATATATTTTTGGTATGCTTTCTGTTTTGATACTTCCTCATATTTGGCTTTAACAAACCTTTATTGATAGTTGTGTGGATTATATTTCTTTTTATTGCATTTCTGTAACACTAAAAACACATGTTTTTTTTTACCTGTGGATTTTCCACATCTAATGCAATTCTGTGGGGGAATCTGCACATAAAACTCGACTTACTCGCAAAATAAATCAACTTGTTGCAGACTTCAAAAACTCACCCCATGTCAGTCTACGTTGTGTTAAAAAAAAAAAAAAAAAAAAGTTGGCATGAGATTTCTATGATTTCTATCTTCTTTGCTAAATACGGACGTCTGCACCTGCCCTAAGAAGAAGTAAGATGCCACTCAGCGGCTGCAGGGTTCCTCAGTGGTCTTATTGCTTGCATCGCTTCGCAGCATGCTGGAAAATGATCTACTCGTCACTCAATTGACAGACTGCTGAAATCACCCAGATTGGGAACCGTAAAGGGGCAGAAAGATCGCTTTCACAGATTGTAATCGCAGATGAGTATTAGTAATAGTGTTCTTGTAATTTGGTCACGTGATCATGTCATACAGTAATTGGTTCACAGTTTGGGCACAGCTATTATTATCATGTAGTGTAAGCGTAGACCTTCCCAAACTAATCTTGGTGCCGCATGCTGTGGGATGATGTATGTTTTACACGTTTTCATAGTTCACCTCTTGGATTACTTTGCGCCAGTATTTCATGGCCACAAATGAATAAACCTACCTCATTTTACATCTCTTCTTAGCCATTTCTTTTTTTTTAGAAATTTTTGTAAAAATGTATAAAAAAAAAAAAACCTCAAAGGCAAATGTTTGCACATTTTGTCGCAAAATGTTTTTTGAGTTCTAATACATTTTGCTTAGTGCAGGAGAGTCCTCATGTGCTCTATGGAAGCC
This sequence comes from Dendrobates tinctorius, assembly GCF_039654945.1. Taxonomy (NCBI): domain Eukaryota; kingdom Metazoa; phylum Chordata; class Amphibia; order Anura; family Dendrobatidae; genus Dendrobates; species Dendrobates tinctorius. Next base: position 11,554,283 of record NW_027361732.1, read on the forward strand.
CCTATATAGGATGTATAAAACCGAGGCCCCTGTATGAGCCGGGACACGTGGCTTTTGCTATGTATGTCAGGATCCATCACAATTAATTGGGAAATATGGCTTTTCTATAGCACATGTAATATTGGTTCTTTTTCACCGGTCTGCTCACATCACCTCTTTTTGTTCCTTACACAGATAGATGCACATTGCAGAAGACGGTAATATGAACTGGGGAAACACGCGGTTAATCCTCCATAAAAATGTGCTTCTATGTCCTAAACTGTAATAGGACAAATGCTAAAATCTCTATAAATTACAGCTTGATGTTCATGTGCAGCCAGATAGAATATATAGGGAAAATGTTTCAATTCCCCGCAACAGATGTGCATCTTGATGTAATGCCACGGATATTTTAATGAAGCCATGCATAAACCTCATCAGATCATTGTCTTCTGTTCAGCCTCAAATATTGTAATTATTTTTTTTATTCTACAGATTTTAGAAATGTGCTGTATGTTATATTTTTGTTCCAGGACTCTCTGTATCAGATCAGATTCTAATTTCTTATCTAGCGCCATTTTTGTCAAACCTTAAGCCCCCGTCACACACGGTGATCTCGCTAGCGAGATCGCTGCTGAGTCACAAGTTTTGTGACGCAACAGCAATCTACCAGCGAGATCGCTGTATGTGACACCTATCAGCCAGCTGCCCCCCCTGCCGGGTATCGCTGATTGTTGTGGAAAGCCCTAGACATTTTTTTGATTGTTGGACTCCCGCTGGCCAGCACGCATCTGCGTGTGGCAGGCGGGAGACCAGCGATCAGCGCGCAGGAGCTGGTAACCAAGGTAAACAGTGGGTTTCTAAGCGCCGTGCAGGCTTAAAAACCCGCTGTTTACCTTGGTTACCAGCTTCCTGCACCAGTGCGCTGGTATCTAAGGTACACAGCGATGCGCGCGCTCGTCGTCGCTGCTGCTGATCGCTGGTGAAGCTGCCTGTTTGACAGCTCACCAGCGATCCTGTAGCGACACACCAGCGATCCTGACAAGTTCATATCGTTGTCAGGATCGCTGGTGAGTCATTGTGTGACGGGGCCCTTATGTGACGAGCGTCGGAGCTCATTTCTCCTTTGCCCATAGATCTGAATGTGTCTAAATTATATTGACACCTAAATGTTGAAGTGATACAAAGGGTTTGTCAGCTAATTAGGAATCCTAGATGCATATTGCTCCATGGTAGATTGCTGGTTGGTTATTTAATCATACAGATAGTATATCCTCTCTGTATTTCTGACGGCTGTTCAGAATGAATGACATTCGGGTTGTGAATCACTGACGTCTGACTAGTGCGGCACCAGTGATTTGGTCACACATGAATAATTTAGTATTCAGTAATTTGTGCACATTGGGTAAAAGTTATTATTATTGTCCTAACCTTTGGGTAAAAGTAAATCAGTGCAATTTTATCTTGATGATGAATTTCCATAGTGGTATTTTATGAAGACTCTTGATTAAAAGTTGGGATTTGTGTACTTTCAAGGTACATGCACAAGTTGTGGAATCGATGCTGATTTTCCGCTGCATAACGTCAACATTAACGCATCAAAACCAACAGGTGTTACATGCAGATTTTATTGAGAATTTCACCACATACACTAATCCTGCATATAGAACTAGCATACTGCAGATAGGAGCAGGTCAATTTACACTTGGAGAATTTTCACAACGTGTCGATAGGATTTTTAAAATCTCATTAACTTAGCTGGTACTGTATTACCGTGCCGTGTATAAATCCTAATCGCAAAATATGACCGTGTAATATTCTACTGTGGCGGCTGGTTTATGAGAAGGGTTAATTGATGTCTGTTTGCAGAGCATCTTCCCCATATACAGACTTGAGGGTTGAGAGATTTTTTTTTTTTTTTTTTCCAATCCCAAAAAACAACAGTATATTGAAATGAAAAATTGTAATTGTAAATATCTGCACAATTCCAATCAGGAAAGGATAACGCGTGCTGTGGATTGGAGATACACAGCCTAGTATATGTATGCGAGAACTGAGTTATGTGCATTAATATTCTCCCACTAACAAAATTGCACGTGCTGCAAAACAACTACTGGAAAACCAAATTCCTCCTCGTGGTCCATGGAGCCCCTCAGTGACCTCTGGTGATGGTGGGCGGTCATTTGTTTGGGCACAGGTTACATTGTTGTACCTAGAGTCTTAGACGAGTTTTAGGATAGCTGTTTTTAGGGTATTTCCCTAAAACCTATTAATGTGCAGTGTTCTTTATTGTATGATATAAAAAGCGGCCGCTGTGTCCACACTCCGGGTTTATATCGTTTGGTAGACTTCATATAAGCCAGAACTGAGAGAAACAAACAGCGTGTCTCCTGAGAACCAAAAGTAAAAAATGCCCTAAAGGTGCCTAAAATAATAATAATGTTCCTCGAGTGGTGCTCAGAAATGGATAGCTCTTCTTCCGTTCAGGTGGAGTTGTGCAATGATGTGGTTGCGTGGCCTTTGCTAGGACTGGTCTTGTAGGCTGTACTTGCTGCTTATAAACAGATGGTAATGTGAGAATCCTGTGGCTCCCTCCTGCACCATAGGTGTTGGGTGTTGCTGTGCACACTGATAGTGTTGAAAGTAGCACTTTCCCAGGGATCAAGTTGGGCCACACTATAAAGTTGCATCTTCAGCTAAGGCTATGTTCCCATGTAGCATACATACAAGGTTTTTTCAGCTGCATTTTTTGTGTACTGAAAATCTGCTGTGTTTAAGGCTATGTTCACACGTTGTGCTTTTGCAGCTTTTTATGCAAATTTTAAGCTGTGTTTTACAATACCAGCAAATGCTATGAGATTTTTGAAATCTCATGTCACACACACACACTGGTTTTACTTTCCTGACTGATTTGGTTGTAAATACTTATGTCCCCCCAAAAATTGAGAAAATTATTCAAGGAGTGATACCTTTATTGGCTAACCAGAAAAATTATATTTGCAAGATTTCAAGTCTCAGAAGGCCCCTTCATCAGGCATATATACTGAGAAGAGATGGCAACATTTATATGGGAATTATACAAGGAAAAAAAGAGATGCTGACTGATTTGGAAAACGTCTCCTTTTTAGCAAGCTACAGCATGTCACATTTGTCAGTGTTTAAGTGTTTTTTTTTTTTCTGCATATGTGGACTGTTTTTTCACCCATAGGAAACAATTGATAAGTGCAAAAACACAGGTATCAGTTGTTGCTGAGTTGTTAGTGCAAAAACCTTAAGGAACTTAAGCCCAAGGAAGCCGTGGGCTTCATGTTACCGGACAATACAAAGGTGAGATCAACCCCACCAATATGAACCCCACTTTCCAACGCCACAGGGCAAGTGGGAAGATCCAGGCAAAGCACCAGAATTGGCCCATCTAATAGATGCGCCTTTTTTGGGTCAGCTGCGGCCTGCAATTTTTAGGCTGTGGGGGCCAATATCCATGGCCCCTTACCAGTCTGAGCATACCAGCCCCCAGCTATCTGCCTTAGCTTTGTTGATAGTCAAAAATGGTGACGACACCACGACGTTTTTTAAATTATTTAAATAATTTAAAAATATGACTTGGGGACCCCTTCGTTCTTAATAACTAGCCTTGCTGAATCTGACAGCTGATAGTTGCAGCTGTTAGTTTTGCCATGCTGGTTATCAAACATACAGGGGAACCCCACATCAAATTTTTTTTTTTCATTTATAGCACTGGTGCCTGCTGAAGAATATTCCTATCAGTCGCCTGCTCTCGCTGTTATCAGTTGAGAATACTCTGATTGTTATGTGAGCTGTCTTCATCAGCTGGTGCCGGGGAACAGCATGGACAGTACCACTGATTCCCAGGCGCCGGTACTTGTCACACTGATGACACATGTATGTCTTAGTATGCACATGTGCGGGATGTTTTGCGGCCCATGCTGCTGTGAAAAAAACTGATGGTCAGTGGGAACACATTGACATATGCGTATACTCATTCAAGTGAATGTCTACATGTGTGTCTCCAGGATATGTGAAAATTGTAACCACACGTACCGGAAACGCTGATGTGTGAAAGGGCTGTAACTCTGCATATAAGATGCAGGCTTACTTCTGTATCTCTAAAGGATTTTTATTTTCTGCATCTGATCATACCCCCTTAAATCAAGAGCTCGGTCTGGTGACAGATTGGTTTTCATCTTCATCGTTTACCATGTCCGGATTCATATCGTGCAGTATGAATGTTTTTCTTTGGTAGAATGACAAGCTGTTAATGGCACCTTCCTTGACAGTCCGGCAGTAATCAGATGCTACAAATAGGACATGGTCAGCTCCATTGTGAGAAGAGAAATAGAATGCTTTCAGTGAGAAAAACAAGATAATCTTAAAATTACTGTATTTTTTGGATTGTAAGATGCACTTTTTTCCCCCAAATTTGGGGGCCAATGGAGGTGCGTCTTATAATCCGGACATACCTTACCGGTACCGTTGCGGCCGCAGTCTGGGATGAGAGGGTGTCCGGCGGTGCTGCGGGGGGTGTCTGGTGCTGCGGGGGCTCTGCCGACATTTTGTGAAAGACCACAGCCCCCCAGTTCCATGGTTTCCTAGGCGGTTGACTCCTTGAAAATGGCCGTGGGGGGTGGGGTGGGGGGGGTATTGGCGCATGCACAGATAGAGATCTCGGCACCAAGATCTCGGGTGATGAGATTTCAGCCTGCTTCACCAAAGCCACCACCCCCGGTAAGGCCTGTTTCACACTTCCGTTTTTTCAAATCCGTCAAAATCCGTTGTTTTCCGTAAAAAAACGGATCCGCCATTTTTTGCAGGATCCGGTTTTTTTTGTCCCATAGACTTCCATTACGGTTACCGTGGATCCGTCAAAAAAACGGATCCGTTTTTTTAAAAACGGATCCGTTGGCATCCGTTTCCGTCAAAAAAAGCGGAAACGGATCCGTTTGGCGGACACAAAAACGGAAGTGTGAAACAGGCCTAAGCAATAAGACGCATGGATTCTAAGAAGCACCACCATTTTATTAAAAAAAAAAAATCCTATTTTTCTCTTCAAAATTTGGGGTGCATCTTATAATCTGGAGCATTTTGTAATCTGAAAAATGTGGTATGTTGCAAAGCAAGCTTTCAAGCCTTCTTAGGTCTCGTCCTCATGCGTGGTATAACAAAGTATCTGAAGAAGCACAAATATATGCACAAAAAAATGCTGAGGAATGGCATAATAAAAGGACAATTAAATAAATCAAACAAACTGAGCTCAGAGACAGAATCCTTAATTAGATTAGATTAGTGGTGTGAAAGTTTTATAGTCCCAATATCCAAATAAGGTCAGAGGCCCAGTGCCCTCACTGTCTCTTTAGCAGTTGCCTCAGATTTTGTTTTAAGTCATATATTTTCCTGACAGATTTAGTCCTGTGGAGGGAATTAAAGACTGTGATAAGTTTGTATTCCCAAACCCTTATTTTTTTTTTGTGATTTGAGTTTGCCTTTTAATGTGACAAGATTCATATTGTTTCTGCTGTGTCCTGGACCTCAGAATGTTTGGCCACCGTTACATGGATGTTTTTGTGTGTAATCGTGTGGCGGTGAGACCTCATTCTTGCCCTCAGTAATTGTCCTGTTTCTCCCACATACAGACCCCGATAGGGCATAGAGTGCACAGAATGAAGTACCCCACATTGAAAGACGATCATGTGACTGTCCCCGGGAATCTTATAGAATATTTATCTTTAGATACTTTTGCTATACCATTCTTGAGAAAGAGACCTAAGAAGTCTTGAAATCTTGCTTTGGAGCAGAATTTATTTTGGCTAACCATTATCATGTTTTTCCCACTGAGAACATTCTTTTCTCAATTGGCTAACGCTTACTTTTTTCGTTTAAGTGAAATAGAGACCGATGTGCACAATGCTAATGCCCCCTGGTCTGCTCTGGCCGATATTTAACTCGACATGATGGGCTCTTGTGCGTCTTCTACTTGGAGAGGTTTTTTGAGTTTGGTAAACCTGGCAGTTCCACTGATAAGGTGAACAGCAGTCTAGTCTGACCTTGAAGAGTCTCTACGCATGGATGTTCATTTATGTAAATTGCTTTTCCGTCATGTGGGTGAAGGCAGCTGACATTATTATTGATGTTCCGCTTATTGTACATAACCAGAGCACCTTCCTATCTTCCGGATGGTGATGAAAGGTGGATCAAGCCATGGCTGTCCGTGCGAGATGCTAAAGGGGGTCACCTTGCAGATACATCTGCTGCCCGCTGTGCTATTAAAATGCATTGATTTTCCCATTGACTGCCTGTCTCATAATAATTATCGTTTTTGGTATTGCTGCTGTCACAGAAGTGATTTGTTTTACACAGTGTGTGCTATATATCTGCTTTAAACCCCAGTAAACGATGCAGCCCTGTTATACATTGGATTCATTAATGGCGAGATAAGATAAATTCCCCTACAATTGTAAGAATATGAAATATGTTGCAGTACGATGCATTATTGCTTCTGGAACGATTCTCAAAAGCAACATTTACCAACTGCGGAATCCAGGTTATGTTCAGAGCTGCGCTCACTACTTGTATAGCTGGGGCTAGTAACAGAAGATAGGGATGATCACTCTGTAGTATCCTTTAAAATTCAATTTATTTCTATTTATTTCTTTTTGGGGGGCCAAAATAGACATAAATTGTTATTATATACTGTATATTACAGGGCTGTGGAGTCGGAGCTCATTTTGGTGGAGTCGGTATAAAATGGACCGACTCCGACAATATATAATAAATTGGGTACAGTAGTTCAATGCAGAATGTGCTGAATATTTTTTCATAGGAATTTGGGAAAGTTATGAAATGTCCTATAAATGGCTGTTCTGTTCCTGATCTAAGGCTACATTCACACACAGCGTTTTTGCTGCATTTTTTTGAGGATACGTTTTTCAGCTGCAAAACCAGATCATCTTTTTAAAAAACCGCATCACCTGAAAGGTTTTTGAGCTCATAGATAATGTTTTCAATAGCAAGAGCAGATTTCTAATCTGCTTTTGCTATATCTATCCATTTATCCATATCTGTCTATCCATATATTATCTGTACCAAAAAGAATGAAAGCCGGGTAGCACACAGACTAACACTTCTTTTTTTTTTTTTTAGCACCAGTCAGGTACACCTCATAGCTGCCCAAAAGGACACCCAGGACAGGCATTGCTCGTCTTCAGTAACACATCAACATCAATTTATAGTTGGAATAAATAGACTGCATTCACCACATCTTAAGGTGCAGGCTTTATTTTCAAGTGTAGGGGTGTGCAGTTTAAGGTTCTGCAGCAGCTGAGGTGTGCAGTATGAGATTCTGCGGAACAGTATGAGGTTCTGCCCCCCCCCCCCCCCCCCCCCAGTTTTGATCCTGGCTAAAACCGTTTCTTATAGATATGGCAAACCCTCAGGTAACCCTAAATGAAGGTCAATGGACACAGGTGGCTGAATTGAAGGAACTGCTTAATCACCTATTTACCATGGCTAAAAAATTACAAGCTGAGGACATAACTCCTGGCATTTTCATAAGGAAGTGGAAGAACTTGCTATTTTGCCTGTCCCAAAGAGGAGATTTAATCGCAGATGGCATTTCTGCTTCAATGAAACGGAGAGAGACACAGCTATTGGAAAATAAAATTTTTCTGGCAGCTGTTTATGTGGACACAAGTTATCGTATATTGCTTGATGATCAACAGCTTACTAAAGGAAAAGAAGCTCTGACTGAGGTAGCAGTTAGGATGAGTGGCCTACAGGAGGACTGCCAGGCGCAAGAGGACTTGGGTCCTGACAGTGCTACTGCTGCCATATCTTCATCCTCCTCAGATGAGGAGTTTGACTTTGACAGGTATTTGGATGATATGGAGCAGGCAAAGCGTTGCTGTAAGGAAAAAGATTTCACTCCGTCTCCTATAGCAAGCAGATTGACCATATTTCAGCAAAATGTTTCACTTGCTCTCAAAGAAATAGAAAAATTCAACCGTTCATCAAAACTGACTGTGCATGAGGCAATTCCTTTATACCTAGAAATTGTTAGAGATGTTGCCCATGTGGTTACGGCTTTGCCTCCAACCCAAGTTAGTGTAGAGAGGTTGTTCTCTAGCTTTAAAATTATTAGGTCAGATTTTAGGTCATCTATGAAGGACGATCTGATGGAGGCAATTCTATTTCTTAGAACAAATTCATAGACTGCACAAATGTTATTTACTATGTTTTTGTTGAAAACTGTTTTTGCCACTTACATAGTTTTACATATATATATATACTGTGTGTGTGTATATGTATGTGTGTGTATATATGTAATCGATATTACATAGTGTATTCGATATTTACAATTTATTATAGTTTTTTGTGTTCTAAAGTTGTATTCCAATAAATATATATTATGTTCTATCTAAATGTCTTGATTATTGTATCATAAAAATGATTAAATGTCTGATGTTCACATTGTACTACAATAAATTTTTCACTTAAATATAAGCAATATATGTGGGAGTCGGAGTCGCAGGTTTGGCTTACCGACTCCACAGCCCTGGTATATTACGGTACTTTTTTTTAAGCAATTATCAGTATGATTTTTGCTACTGAAACTAGTGGTGGTAGAGATTGTAGTACAAAGCTTTGAAACCACATGCAAATTAGCTTGAAAGTGTACAGGGGGCGTGTCAGTACCCTCTGTGTACATCAGCACTTCCAGGCTAATTTGCATGAGGCTTCCATGCTTGATTTCTCAGCACTGGTGGATTGCATTAATACAAAGCGAGTACTGTTCTTTAGGGCTGTCTCCTACTGGCATATGTTTGTGAGTCTGATCGGATGTCCTCTCCTGTGATCAAATTCTCTAGCATGAGAGAATTGCAGCACAGGTGCGGAGAACTTAATTTTTCTATCTTCTGCATTGTCTCTGTGAGTGTACACTGGACATCTCTCGGATGACATCCGAGTGCAGTCCGATGTTTTACTTGCTCCTATAGACTTGTATGGATGTGCATGATCCGAATACCGTAGGGACTCGAAGCATGCAGCGATAGTTTTCTGATGCCAAATCGACATGAGAAAATAATCGCAGATGTGCATTGCCCCATGGTGTAACAGTGGGCCGAGTGCTATCCGATAAAATGTCAGCACTCGGCCATATTATACTCCAGTGTGAGTGAGGCCTTATCGTGATACTAGGATCTGTCCAGACATATCCATAGTCTAGGTACTATTTTCCTGGCAGAGTTCCTTTAACCAGGTATGTGTTTTAGCAGTGATGTTTCCTTTCCTGGAGTATAAAGTCTGTGGAAAGTGGGGACATCCGTGCGGCTTATTCCCTGTATGCCTATAAAGGGCGTATGTTGGAAAAAACTTGGTGTATACCATCAGTAAAAGGCTCAGAAGCCATATTCATTGAGCCTTGGTTCTTCTGATATTTGTAGACTTTAAAAAAAAATTTTTTTTTTCAAGAATAACATGTATACTAATAAGCTAATACCTTGGGACTTATTACCGCTTCATAAATAAATAATATCTTGTTATTTCACCAGGTTTTCTGCTTCATCCCAGAGCTGCATCGAAGGACCCTAGCAACGGTTCGCCGAGGAAGACAATACATCGCAAGGTAATGACTGTGCGTAATAACGCTGCATATTAATACCCATCCCTTGTGCATTATTAGGGAAAAAGAGCAAATGTGCATTAGGAAAGATTTACAGGAGGTCACGCGAGGCTTGTGCATGACATTGTAACAGTGACACATGGAGATGCTAATGCCATACCACAATGCTTCTCTATCTCTGATCAGCAGGAATTTCTATTACGATTTACCCTGCGTAACGCAGTAACTGAAGTTTTTGCAGAATAGTGATTTGTCATCAGTTTTACATCTATGGTAGGACCCTTTTGTAACACTTCTGAGCATGGTCTTTTTACGTCATCTGAAAACTTGAGACAAGTGCAGTCAATTACTCTCTCAGTAACGTACCATTCTGTCTGAACTAAGTACAGATTTTACCTGGGAATTGAGAATCTTGAGGAGATTTTACCTGGGAATTGAGAATTTTGAGGAGAAAGAAGCTGATAAGATATATTAGAGTTGCTTAATTTCATGTGCACTATTGATTTATGAAACAAAAATTAAACTGCCGGTTAGTCATTAGTTAGGGTTTGTCCGATCTAGAATGACAAGTTTGCAGTCTCTCTTTATGACTGCAGACTAAGGAATACCCCAATGCACGCACTGTACGCTGGGTGGTTTTGCCCAGTGGGAACAGCGGTCAAGTATGTGATATGAATGGTCCTGGACAGAATCCGTCTAGTTGGCAAGTGAGCGAGGCTGCGCCCGCTAGTCCGGTTCTGGCCGGGAGTATACAGATCACATACTTGACTGGACATTCCCTTTAAGAATAGATATCTGGTAGATGGGTGTAGAATTAGATTACATATAGATATCTACTTTACAGTAACTTTGTGAATTATAGGTACCTATTGTCTGGACATGACTTACTGACTTCAATAAGAGGCATGTTGTGTGATCTATGCAGAGGGGGAGGAGGTGAGCTGTGACCATCACCTGTTTTTTGGTAAATTCAGTGTTATCTGTACATAGGTGTCACATTTCATTGCAGTCTGGCCTGTAATCATAATGAAAAGTGTTCTGGGAAGTTAAAGGGGTATTTCCATCTCCAAGATCCTACCCCAATATGTAGTAGGTATAATAATATTAGCAAATACCCCTAATTAGAAATGTAGTATAGCTCTTCAGATTCACCATGTCTCTTACCCCATGTGCAGGGCATTCCTGTAGCTTGGGTATCCATGGTTACATAACGAATCTAAGGAACTATACTACATTTCTATTTGGATGCATTTGCTATTATTATTATTATTATTCCTACTACATATTTTTATATGATTTTGGAGATGGGAATACCACTTTAAGAGGTTCAGAGCCATGTAAGTTTGCAAATCAATACTTTTTAAGCAGCTCCTTAACTACAGTGTTCATCCTGTATCTTCTGGGACTTTGTACTTGTCAGATGCAGAGGGATTAATAGATTGACTTTAAGCCAAGTTTACACAGTCGTACTAAAGGCCCTTTTACATTTAGCGATGCACCAGCGATCCGACCAGCGATCCCACCCGGTCAGGATCGCTGGTGCATCGCTAAATGATCGCTAGTGAGCTTTCATACAGAAAGATCTCACAGCGATGCAGCAGCGACGCAGCGCGCGATACTCACCTTTCACACACAGCGATCCTGACGTCCTCCCGCCCGCGTCCAGCGTCGCTCGTCGTCACAGCAGGAAGTCTCAGCAGGAAGCGCCCGACGAGAAATGGAGCCGGACATTCTCGCGCGATCAGCGATGGACAGCGGGGGAGCCGGTCGCTGGTAAGTATCACACATAGCGATATCGCTAGCAATATCGCTATAACGTCACAAAACCAGTGACGTTTTAGCGATATTGCTAGCGATATCGCTTAGTGTAAAACCCCCTTAAAACTCGGGCCAGTACCGTCTGCAAAATGCAGACGTGACTGACTCCATCTGCAGATTTGTGTGCCTGTCTGCATAGTGACCAGTCACAAAAGCTGCCAGCTATTGATGTGGCATAGTCTGTTTTGTGATTTCCCATCCTCAGTAACCCATTAGGACAAGTTGATATGACTGTATTTTCAGCCTGAGTGGCATCTGTGGAATAAACACACAGCGCCCAGACTAGTGTTATTCAGAGGGAATGTTCACATGAGTGTCCATCTGGTTTGATTATTTATTTTTTAACTGAATCTGCCCAAAAATCGCCACATGCACTAGTTTCTTCCATATGTCAGATGAGACTCGCCTATTGCGTTCACAAAACAAACAATCAAATTCCATACAGAGCCACCGCATAACATCCAACTTCTACAGACTCAGTGCAATTCGTTACCATAGGAAACTGTATTTAGTCTTGTGACATAACTGCTGCCATGTAAAAATGGCCTGAATATGGGTGACAAAAGAGAAAGAAATTGTCTGAGTGCCTGGGGCAAAACTCTGACAATTTTTTTCATGCTGACACACACACTCGGCCGTGTGAAGAGCCGCTGGTGTGCGCTGGCATAGCAGTTAGAACTGTATATCCGTGGTGACAGGGGTGGATTAAGGGTAGCCAGGGCCCGGGGCAGTTCAGACTCTGTGGGCCCCCCTCGTCACGTGACGGGGGTCACGAATCGTAGAGCCACACTCTACATAGAGAATAATGGGGCCTCCAGCACCGACCTCCACCCGCAGAGCCACACTCTACATAGAGAATAATGGGGCCTCCAGCACCGACCTCCACCCGCAGAGCCACACTCCACATAGAGAATAATGGAGCCTCCAGCACCGACCTCCACCCGCAGAGCCGCACTCCACATAGGGAATAATGGGGCCTCCAGCACTTACCTCCACCCGCAGAGCCACACTCTACATAGAGAATAATGGAGCCTCCAGCACCGACCTCCACCCGCAGAGCCGCACTCCACATAGAGAATAATGGGGCCTCCAGCACCGACCTCCACCCGCAGAGCCGCACTCTACATAGAGAATAATGGGGCCTCCAGCACCGACCTCCACCCGCAGAGCCACACTCCACATAGAGAATAATGGAGCCTCCAGCACCGACCTCCACCCGCAGAGCCGCACTCCACATAGGGAATATTGGGGCCTCCAGCACTTACCTCCACCCGCAGAGCCACACTCCACATAGAGAATAATGGAGCCTCCAGCACCGACCTCCACCCGCAGAGCCGCACTCTACATAGAGAATAATGGGGCCTCCAGCACCGACCTCCACCCGCAGAGCCACACTCTACATAGAGAATAATGGGGCCTCCAGCACCGACCTCCACCCGCAGAGCCACACTCCACATAGAGAATAATGGAGCCTCCAGCACCGACCTCCACCCGCAGAGCCACAATCCACAGAGAGAATAATGGAGCCTCCGGCACCTACCTCCACCCGCAGAGCCTCACTCCACATAGAGAATAATGGGGCCTCCAGCACCGACCTCCACCCGCAGAGCCGCACTCCACATAGAGAATAATGGAGCCTCCGGCACCGACCTCCACCCGCAGAGCCTCACTCCACATAGAGAATAATGGAGCCTCCAGCACCGACCTCCACCCGCAGAGCCGCACTCCACATAGAGAATAATGGAGCCTCCAGCACCGACCTCCACCCGCAGAGCCGCACTCCACATAGAGAATAATGGAGCCTCCAGCACCGACCTCCACCCGCAGAGCCGCACTCCACATACATGGCTGCTCTCAGTGCTCTGTGCTGTGCGCACAGGACCTGTGATGAGGTCAAAGGAGGGGAGGAGACAGGGGTCACATGATCGGGGGCCCTGACACCTTACCTCCTGTGATCTCATCACAAGCCTTTGCACGCTACCAGCAGCATCAGCGTTCACGCTACTTGTAGATGCTGCTGGTAGCAGAGCACATAATGCCGCCCCCACGGTCACTCACTTTTAGGTGGGGAGAAGATGGAGTGCCATTGCAGCAAGCAGGAATGTGGTGGGGGCCCCCTTAGAAGCTCTTGTGGTGGGGGCCCCGGGGCTGAAGCCCCGCCTTCCCTGCCTATAATCCGGCCCTGCGCGGTGGCGGATTATAATGGGGCAATTTACTGGCCTGGGCTGTGGGCCCCTTAATCCCACTGGGCCCGGGGCAACTGCCCAAATTGACCTCATTATAATCCGCCACTGCGTGGTGATTATGACCGAGAATGCATCCGCAGACACAACCCTAAGAGGTGACGGGTTGTTCTTTTTTGCACTCTAAAATAAACACCCAAAATAAAACCCAGCAATGGGCAATACAGCAGCATTTTCCTACTTAAATCAACAGGAAACCTATTCATAGCGTCTTAAGCACATTTTTATGTGAATCAAAATTTATTCCAAGATCCTCGACAAATCACTGTGAACATGCCACTATAAGAGCCACTGTATCCCTGTGTAGACACGCTGCATCTTTAGCTGTATAGCTCTGCATCTCGCTTCTGAAAATAAAGGAGAGACATGAAATATCTTTCCAGCTTTGTCAGAGATGACACCTTCTTCTTCTCCGGTAACACAGCGTTACTTGCATTGCTTTTCCATAATTTCCATTGTTGCTCTTGAAAACCTAAACTGCTGTGGTTGCAGTTTCGTGAATGCATATTTATTATATCCTAGGACTCTCGTGAAAGAAATATGTACCTGAAGAATTTGATTTATCTGTAAAAATATCCACACGGTTTTTGCTTGTCAGTCACAACATATAAATGTCTGAATTGTCAGCTGCCGACTAGAGCGCCCGCAGGTAATATTTGGGGTGTACGTTCTTGCCCTATTGTCAGAACTTTAGGTAGGTCTTTAGGTCAGGGATGACATGTTGCTAGGATATTGCATCCTATTAGATTGACTAGAATGAGAAGGCCCTGGATTTTTTTTATTTTTTTTATTTTTCATTTTTTACCTAGACTGTTGTTAACCCTAGCTGGTACAGTGCAGAAAGCGACGATGGCCTCTTAATTCTCAGAAATTGGAGCACACCGATCACTGATGGAATCTTTCCATTGGAATGTCCTTCCAAACATTTATTTTGCTCTCAAAATCCTTATATCATGAAAGAAAAAACTTTAGATTCTTTGGCTGAGCTCACCACATCTGAGCCCCCTTTCCTGATGGTTAGGGTTAATGTCTTGATCAGGATTAGAAATGTCCCTCAATAGAGCCATAGATATGGATTTAAAGTAAGGGGCCAGAATCATACATGGTGTTTGGTGTGTTTTGCCTGTTTTTCATTTGCACCTGATGTTCTTTTCTCTTTTTTTATTTCATATACATATCATGTCCAAGGCTTGTATAGGTTTTCAGTGTTTAATCTTTAGCCACTTGATTTTAGTAAATGTACTCCATTCCCCTGTCCATTTAGTGATTTTCTGTATACCAAAAAGTATGACAAAACTCTTGTGCCATTTTGAGTGGAACATCATACCTTTTGCCCTAAAAAAAAAAAAAAAAAGTCACAAAAGTGGTCAAAGACGAAATAAAGAGCATTTTGATCTTGTGCAACATTTTAAGGAATTTAACAAAAAAAAATAAAAAAAAAAAAATTGGGAAACCCCATGAGGGATGAATCTGCCCCGCAGAGTCTAAAACATGCATAAGAAGCTATGCTATTGTGTCTGGATTAAAATCTGTGACTTGGACTTAGTTTGTCTAGTTGAAGTCTGTGTGAGATCTCTCAAATCTGATGCAAAGGAAAACTGGTTCTTCTGGGAATCTACTCCAGGCTGATTCATTCTCTCATTTCCCAGAGATGCTGTGAAATATAGAAGCGTAAATCTGATTATTTGCCAATTACTCCATTTTATCTTTGCATCAGTTCTGATAAATCTCCTTATGACTATTGGGGAGGATGGGGTCCACTTCTTTTAAGCGGTACATGTGGCAGTTGATGATGTCTGAGGGTCAGACGTGGCTTGAATCTCGCCTAAAGCCCCCGTCACAAGCTGAGTCACAAGTTTTGAGACGCAACAGCGATCTCACCAGCGAGATTGCTGTGTGTGACAGTGATCGGCCCCCCTGCCGGGGATCGCTGCGGAAACCTCTGGAAATTTTTGGGGTCGCTGGTCTCCCTCTGGCCAGCACGCATCACTGCATGTGACAGGCGGGAGACCAGCGAGCAGGAGCTGGTAACCAAGGTACACATCAGGTTTCTAAGGGGTGCGCGCCCCTTAGAAACCCGATGTGTACCTTGGTTACCAGCTCCCTGCATCAGCACGCTGGTAACTAAGATACACTGCTGGTAACTAAGCGACGTGCGTCGCTTGTTACCCGCGTGTCGCTGATGCTGATTGCTGGTGCTGATTGCTGATGAAGCTGCCTGTTTGGCAGCTCACCAGCGATCCTGACAAGGTGATATCGTTGTCGGGATCGCTGGTGAGTCGCTATGTGTGACGGGGCCCTAAGCCTTATTTCTATCACCCGTATCTCTTCTCTGAATGCAGTACAAAATTGGACATTGTTAACGCATAAGGCTATGTGCACACGTAGTTTGGAGAGCTGCGGATTTGTAAAAATCCGCAGGTCAAAAGACGCACAATGGATAAGGTGTCAAACTGCAGCGGATTCCGCACAAAGAATTGACATGCTGCGGATTGTAACCCGCAGCAAATTCGCGCGGAAAAATCCACAGCATGTGCACAGCGTTTTTGGTTTGACCATTGAAAACAGTGGTACTGTACAACGCAGCAGAAACTGCTGCGGACTCTCGGGGCCAGAAGCGCTGCGGATCCGCAGCAGAATCCACAGCATGTGCACATAGCCTAAGGATAATCCGGGACCTTGTCTCTGATGTAATTGTGCTTCTTTTACACCATACAGGTTTCCAGTTTATCAGTGTACCAGTATGTATTTATACTTGTACCCCTGCCCTTGTATGTGGCCATTACCTCTCAGCTGAAAACATTTCTTCTATTCAGAGAGCAAGAAAATAGAAACCTGGTTTGTATTACGCTTCTTTTTATTTTTTTGTTTCATTCCAAATATGAGAAAATGTTTCAAACATCTTTAAAGGGTCATCTGGGACCTACAACTAAGTGTTGTGTTATATCAGTCCCTAAACTTTAAGCTACAGACCTGTCAAAAACAAACTCTGTTCAGGCAAGGATACACGTATTTTACCATTAGCGCATCTGCCGCTTGTGTTCTCTAACCTTATCTGTCACAGAGAACACTTTTTTTAGGCGCCACGTTCCCATGATGAGTGTTCTGGTGAGTTTTTGATGTTACAGAATTTCTGCACTCATTAAGTAGGTTACTTGCATTTTTAAAAAAAATACACAGTATGAAAAACTAACCTTGAACTCCTCGTGAGAATGTAGCCCAAGAGATCTTCCAGTAACAAAAGTAGTAAACATATTTTATCTTACTAGGGTCACGTTCAGACATCTGTAATTATTGTTCATCAGATTTTCATCAGCGTTTGGTCAGTGCCAGTTTTTACCATCTGTGATATTTTTCCACTGATGGGCATGTATCTGCCGACAGTGATTTTCATGGACCCATAGACTAGCATGGGTAATTTTGATTGTTGACTAGGCATGTCTGCATGATTCTTTGGCAGACTGCAAAAAAACACACTGACATACGAAAAGAACCATAGATTATAGCAAGTGTACTGTCTGTGAAAAACATGGCTAGAACACGTACTCCACTCATGGGCATCTGAATGAGTCCTAATATACAGTAATCAATTAGGCCAGGTGCCCCATTGTCGGGTAGCTGATCCCTCATGGATCTAACATCTTCAATGATGGTTCTATGCTCCACACATGATGTTTCCTATTCAGTCATGTAACTGGAGCAGTGTGTGTGATGGGAGCTGGCTGATAGCTTATTTCAATAGCCAAGCCAGCCTCCTTCTGTGTCTACGTATTTAGGCTAGCTATTAAAATGAGCAGTTAATGGCTCCAATCACACACGGCTCTGGTCTCCTGTTGTGAAACCGGAGCTGCTGCCCTGTGTTGAGGACAGGACCAAAAGCAGAGCCGGACCCTGGATGGACCAGTTTCCCAACGATGCAGGCACCTGGCCCAACTGAACTATATTAGTAAGTCTTATAAACTGCTATTTACAGCTTGTTTGTGTATTTTTGTCTCTCTGTTTCTGTTTAGTGCTGCTTGTATTTCGTGGATCCCTAGCTTATAGACTAGTCACGCCACCTTGCTGCTTTCTGTTGAGGTTTGTTTGGCCAAGCTGTGGCGGTGTTGGTAACACTTGTATATCAGTTTTCATACTTTGTGGAATGCATTTATTGAGACAAAGAATGGCTAATCTGAAAAGAGAACAACAACAGACTTCCAGAGGTTTCCCTCTTGATTACTATTTTTTGTGGTAGTAAATAAAATCCCACCAGAGAATTGAGAAGTGGTGGATCAAGGTAAGAAAATGATAATCTTTCCTGAGATGGTTCATTAGACAACTGTGAGCCACTCATGCACTGTGTAATGCTAGTTGCTTTAGTGTTTTCTGTATATTCATATTCTCTTTATGATATTTGTTGTATTTGAGAACACGTTTGCCATTTTTTTCAAGGCAATTTTTATTTATTTTTTTAAATTGCAAGGAAAGCATTTTGCGAAGCCGCCACTTTGACGTTACACATTTACCATCCAGCAGTTAACTACTACAGGGGGAATTAATGGTGTGTGTTCAGGAACCGCTTGTCCAATGATATGTACTCTAGGTAAAGTATTTTCTCATTTCCCATAGACTTTGACAAAGCAGATTGCATGCCTACCCACCAAGATGGAGATTTTCTTCCCTATACAATGCTATTTCTATCAACAGAGGGAAATGTAAAGATTTTACTTTACAAAGTATAAAAGTAAAACCTCAAAATCCAAGTGGCTCTTGGGAAAGTCTGTTTCCCATAATGGACATTTATCACTTAGTTATAGGACACGTAATACATATTCAGTTTCTCAGTCCTCTAAAATTTCTGGAATAGGCGTTTTAAGCACATCCTCTGCCATGAGGTATTTAAATGTAGGGGTGTTTGAGCATGCACCATATCACCTTTATGCAATATCTCCGGGGCTGTCAGAATCGGTTGACCAATGTACTTGGTGTTTCCATCAATCCATAGGCTATCAATGGATCTGCATCATGCATTCAAGGTTTTTCCTGCCGTTGTGCTTAATATCTTTGTCTTAGTGGTCGGTGAATTGTCCCAGCCTTGGGGATATGTGTAAGACCAAATTTTTCTCCTGAGCCAATAGTTGGTGGAAAACTGTGGTAGGATATGACATGGGTTACATTGCTGCTACACAGGACCGCTTCATCAGTAGGGTGTCACGTGATCTAGGCTTTGGCACAGTATAGTGAAAATGGACACCTGTGACCGATAACCGTGGATGGCATCAATGACTGTGGAGGGGCTTTTATGTTATCGCTGTATATGGGAAAAAATAAGCAATGACATAACATGAAGCACAATTGTGATGTGTGCAGAGCCTACTTGCATTTTACTCCTCACTTTTTTACTATTCACGTACTCTAATGTGATCGATGTTGGTCAATGTGACTTTTGACTAGGAATCCAAACAACTTGCTGCCCTGTGACTGCTCTTTTCTTTTTTACATAACGTTTTTCTAGGTTTCAGAGCCCTGGAGACCGTTACATTAGCAGCACTTTTTGTAAGATGCCTTTTTATTTGCTGCTGGCTTGAGGTTTAGTGGTCCTTTTTAAGGCGAGAACAAAAAGTAAAAGTGATGTTTGTTGGGGCGACCTGCTGCTAAATGTCCTAGATGGGCAACTGGATGTGAATAGGACTCTTAAACAGCTCATTCTGTACAGGGAACATCGTAAGGGTTAATGTTATAATCCGATAGATTCTTGTTTTCTGATGGAATAAAACCTAATCCTCAATAATCCGTTTAGAATAGAGACTTTTCTTGCAATCTAAATAATTTAATATAATAACTTGTATGCAGATTGTTTATATGAGGCAACGTGACGAACAGTCGCCTTTCTCAGGACCGGATGAGCAGTTGTTTGACCTTTTTTTTTAATATCTATAAATGCCTTGTGCTGCTTTCCTTTTAGTTCGGAAACATTTTGCAAATTAAAATTGTGTTGGTTTATTTGCAGTCCTGTGTAAACTACGAATAACACAGTGTAAAGATGAGTTGTGCCAATTGCCAAACTCTCCCCCCACTACGCCTGTCCCTGAGCGTGTTTGTATAGGATATCCATTACTGAGAATGGCAGTGAGCTAATAAAGTAGCGCTATTCCCTGTATTTAGCATAAATATAATCTCATAGTAGATTAAAGCTGACATTGTTAAGTAAGTGTAAAACCAATAGACAATAATCTTGTAGTCACTAATAAGCTTTGAGGATGTAATAGACGGTCACATTTCGGGCTCGTTATTTTGTAAGTTTTTATTGGCTTTTAACGTCACCACGTGGGTAAGAATCTGAGCTCACTGAAGTATTGTATTTTTTTTAAAGTTTAGTCTTTGTTCTGTTAAATGATGTCATCCCATCAGTAGGCAACGCCAATGGGGCTTATTAGGCTTTGTCTAATTAGCTTTTTTCGTTAAAGAATCTTGCAGCAGCAGCTTTGCTTGCAGCCTCCTTGCTTTGTAGTGCCTGATTCATGTTCCTCCCTGAAGACCATTCATCTGAGATGAAACATTTTCTTCTAAAATGTTGCCACTTTGTAGCAAGCCGGACTTTGAGTGGTAGAAAGGGGAAATGGATGAACCTGTCACGAAAAATAGTCAGTTGGACTAGAGCCATCTTGTTCTCATTGTTCACAATAGAACAATTGTGGGTAGAAGTGAATCTATAAGTCATAGTAATCTGAATTTGTGCAGCGGAGTCTGTATAGGATGCCTTCCCTAATTTTACAATGCATCAATAACAGCGAGAAATAGAAAACTGTTTTCTCCCTCATCAAATGTATTATATTAATCAAAAGTAATGGGTCTGTGTCATGCCGGGCTCGAAGTGTTCCAGATACATGCTTTGTTACTCCCGAAGGGAACATTTGTGCAAGTGCTTTCTAGTAATAATATACAGATAATGTCTGCAGATATTGTCTCCGCATATCATGTCATTCCCTGCATAAAGCATTGACCTGTGTACATCCCTGATGGTCAGAGGAATTCTACTTCTGTACTTGCTTTGTCCAGTATGGGTATGACACTAACTTTAAAGGAGTTCTCCCTGAATAGAAAGTAAAAAGTGTAATTATGAATACATTCCTAAGTATCTTTAATTGGTAAATCACATTTGTTTTGTCTAAAGAGGTAACCAGTTTAGTACGTTAAAGTGGCCAGCGTCCTGTTACACTGCCAGAAACCTGTTGTAAAATGTTAATAGGACAGGTGTATATGAGCATGTGCTAAGTGGTGCTGCTGTGAATCTATATTATGTACTGTCAAACTATAGTCAGGACACAGCATCCACTCAGGATTTATAGGACAGGGTAAACAGCAATATAAGCAGCTTCTTCCTTCTGCACCCCTGATCTATCCACTATTAGACCAGATACACTTGGTGGACAGCAGTGTGAGCAGCCTCTTCTTACCTCAATACCTCTGATATCTCCAATATTATATAAGAAACTACGGGTGGAAAGAAGAGTGAGCAGCCTTTTCTTACCTGAGCACTCCAGTTATCTCCAGTATTAGATCAGATAAACATGTTGGAAAACAGTGTGAACAGCCATTTCTTACCACAACACATCTGGTATCTCCAGTACCAGTATTGTTATCAGATAGACATGGCAGACAGCAGAGTGAGCAGTCTCTTCTTAACCACAGTACCTTTGGTATGCCCAGTATTAGATCAGATAGGCATGGTAGACAGCAGTGTGAGCAGCCTCTTCTTACAACAGTACCTCTGGTATGCCCAGTATTAGATCAGATAGGCATGGTAGACAGCAGAGTGAGCAGCCTCTTTTTTCCACGGCCCCTCTGACATCTGCAGTATTAGATCAGATAGGCATGGTAGACAGCAGTGTGAACAGCCTCTTCTTACCTCAGCTCTGCTGTTATCTCCAGTAGTCAGAACATGCACTGGGAACATACCTTCCTACACATACACAGAGAGCGCAGAGCTTTCCCTACTGCACATGCTTAGGGGCACATGTTCTAACTTTAGACAGTTTCCTGAGTGGAGTAGCATTTCTGGCACAGCACACGCCACTGAGAAGAATATATATATTTCCTCTTGCAGTTGAAGTGTCTTTTAGGTCCTCGAAGAGGACACAGGCTCTCCTGAAATGTTTGTTTTAGGAAATACTTGCGTTCCCCATAGAATAACAATTCTGGAACCGCTTTCCACAGAACGTGAGCTATCTTAATTCCTCTGTTTTTCCTCATGGAATTGTATAAAGATTATGACCTGGACGTTGAACTACAAGTCCTATTGTCAGTGGGGCCAAGTCTCTGTTGGCGCTCTTGCACTGAATATATCTGACTACTTGGGAACAATGCATTAACCTAAATATCCCTGTGTGGCTTATTTCAATTTTTTTTTTTTACCATAACCAGGTTCCTCGCATCATATTCTCTCATGATTTATGCACTTAATAGCCCTCTGTGTCCGTACTGTTACATATTTAGACTGTTAACTGGTTCGTGCAGCAACAGGAACACCCAATTCTTACACTAGGGCTGGTCCAAACAATAAAAGCAATTGTTACCACCCACCTTTCCTGTCTACCTTTGTTCCTCATAGATTGTAAGCTTGCGAGCAAGGATTGGTATTTGTTATGATCTATGTGTTTATTGCTATGCTGTAATGTCTTTTGTCTGTAAAAGTCCCCTCTATAATGTAAAGTGCTACGGAATACGTCGGCGCTACAGAAATAACATTATTATTATTAATTATACTGTATTGACAAGGAGAATGGTAACACCCACATGCTAATTTATATATTTCCAGAAGGAATAACAGAGGAACCGCACAAAGAAAACTTCTTCTATATAGCTGATTTTCTTAATGCATTTAATCTTGCGAATTGTTGTGTCAGACCCCTCTGATCCTTTCTTTTTATTTACCCCTGCTGTTTGTATCACAGGGTGAAATACAAGTCCATAGCCTGTAATGTAAAGCGCTGTGGAATATGTTTGCCCTATAGAAATATTATTATTCGCGCATTTAATGCATAGAAGCCAGGTACTCCATATCTGCTGTCGGCTGAATGTGAGCACTGGGAGCCTCTTAGCACAGCCATCATTCATTCTGTTTATTGTCTTACTAATACATGCTTCCAGATGTGTTTGCTGAGGTTTTTATGGAAGACATACTGAGATATTTTGTGAAACCACAGAACGGGAACGACAGATGTGACGCCATGCCTAATGAGTACACGTCTTTTCTTGTGTACATCTAAATATGTTTACTAAATACACCATAAACATTGTTTGATTGCTGGGAATACATAAACACCAACACGAATGTTACAAGCCGCTTACATGTAATGCTGGCTGATGCATCTACAGTCCTGACTGATGGGACTGTAGTGACTTTAATAGGTGGTGCATTAAAAGGCCAGTAAATCGAAGTCCTGCAGTTTATACAGTGAAGCCTCAACTGCAGACCACCATTTCCCCCTCTGGAGACCTTATTCAAACTGTTGGGGACAGACGGGGTGCTAGAGGTAGTATGCCCACCTATATGAGATGTGCTGCTACCGGGCACAACTCTGTCTCCACACCTTGAGATATAGAAGAATCTGCTGCAGCTCTTCCCATCTACAGTTGTGGCCACAAGTATTGACACCCCTGCAATTCTGTCAGATGATACTCAGTTTCTCCTGAAAATGATTGCAAACACAAATTCTTTGGTGGTATTATCTTCATTTAATTTGTCTTAAATGAAAAAACACAAAAGAGAATGAAGCAAAAAGCAAAACATTGATCGTTTCACACAAAACTCCAAAAATGGGCCAGACAAAAGTATTGGCACCCTCAGCCTAATACTTGGTTGCACAACCTTTAGCCAAAATAACTGCGACCAACCACTTCCGGTAACCATCAATGAGTTTCTGCTGGAATTTTACACCATTCTTCTTTGGCAAACTGCTCCAGGTCCCTGATATTTGAAGGGTGCCTTCTCCAAACTGCCATTTTTAGATCTCTCCACAGGTGTTCTATGGGATTCAGGTCTGGACTCATTGCTGGCCACCTTAGAAGTCTCCAGTGCTTTCTCTCAAACCATTTTCTAGTGCTTTTTGAAGTGTGTTTTGGGTCATTGTCCTGCTGGGAGACCCAGCTTTCTCACACTGGGCCCTACATTATGCTGCAAAATTTGTTGGTAGTCTTCTGACTTCATAATGCCATGCACACGGTCAAGCATTCCAGTGCCAGAGGCAGCAAAGCAACCCCAAAACATCAGGGAACCTCTGCCATGTTTGACTGTAGGGACCGTGTTTTTTTTCTTTGAATGCCTCTTTTTTTCTCCTGTAAACTCTATGTTGATGCCTTTTCCCAAAAAGCTCTACTTTTGTCTCATCTGACCAGAGAACATTCTTCTTGAATGTTTTAGGCTTTTTCAGGTAAGTTTTGGCAAACTCCAGCCTGGCTTTTTTATGTCTCGGGGTAAGAAGTGGGGTCTTCCTGTGTCTCCTACCATGCAGTCCCTTTTCATTCAGACGCCGACGGATAGTACGGGTTGATACTATTGTACCCTCGGACTGCAGGGCAGCTTGAACTTGTTTGGATGTTAGTCGAGGTTCTTTATCCAACATCCACACATTCTTGCGTTGAAATCTCTTGTCAATTTCTCTTTACCATCCACATCTAGGTAGGTTAGCCACAGTGTCATGGGCTTTAAACTTCTTGCTGACACTGCGCACGGTAGACACGGGAACATTCAGGTCTTTGGAGATGGACTTGTAGCCTTGAGATTGCTCATGCTTCCTCACAATTTGGTTTCTCAAGTCGTCAGACAGTTCTATGGTCTTCTTTCTTTTCTCCATGCTCAATGTGGTACACACAAGGACACAGGACAGAGGTTGAGTCAACTTTAATCCATGTCAACTGGCTGCAAGTGTGATTTAGTTATTGCCAACACCTGTTAGGTGCCACAGGTAAATTACAGGTGCTGTTAATTACACAAATTAGAGAAGCATCACATGATTTTTCGAACAGTGCCAATACTTTTGTCCACCCTCTTTTTTATGTTTGGTGTGGAATTATATCCAATTTGGCTTTAGGACAATTCTTTTTGTGTTTTTTCAGACAAATTAAATGAAGATAATAATACCAAAGAATTTGTGTTTGCAATCATTTTCAGGAAGAAACTGAGTATTATCTGACAGAATTGCAGGGGTGTCAATACTTTTGGCCACAACTGTAAACTGATCAGCTGCAGGATGCTGCTGTTGACAATAATAATTAAAAAGTAGGCAATCTCCGCATGTGTTATCTAACAGCTGCGAATCATGCAGCTGTGGGGACTCGAGCATATTACTTGAGCCCTCAAAGGTACCCGGATGACATTGGTGCGGTTTTTAAAATGGTATCACTTTTGGGGAGTTTCTAATATATAGTCCCCACAAAGTACATTTAAATCTGAATATTTCCCTAAAGAAACAGGTTTTATAAATTTCTTGAAAAAATGAGAAATTGCTGCTAAAGTTTTAACCCTTCTAACATCCTTGCGAAATAAAATGACATTTGGAAAAAAAAGCAGATGTAAAGTAGACATACGGAAAATGTTATTTAATAATCATTTTGTACATCATCACTAACTGGTTTGAGAATATAACGATTGAAAGTTTGAAACTTGGAAATCTTTCCAAATTTTGGCCAAAATTCTGTTATTTTCACAAAGGCAAAACATTGTGATCTAACAAAGTACAGTGCACCATGATAATAGTCTCAGGATCGCTGGGATCCATTGAAGCGTTTCTGAGTTATTACCATATGAAATGACACTGGTCAGAATTTAAAAATGTGACCTTGTCATTAAGGTCAAAATTGGCTCAGTCACTAAGGGGTTAATAAGTCTGTTTTTGTCGTATGGGCCCTGTCAGTTTTTACTAATTCAATATATTCTATAGTTATTTTCACAGCTGAAAGGAATCCTACTCTGGTTCAACTGCCCATTCATGTGAATAGGTTCTCAAAAAAAATAAAATAAATCCATGTTGCACGTTTGTGCTGCCTGTCACCGACTGGTTGCTAAGAAGAGCTTGATAAACTTAAATCTTTTTTTAATTTTTTTTTTTTATGAAGTGCTGTCTGTCTAAGTAGGCTATTGAAGGACTGCTGAACGGCTTCTATGTAGCTGATAGGAGGTTGTTTAATGGCTGTGGGTCAGCTGATCTAAATGCAATCTGTAGTTTTCTTACCCCAGTTAATCTCCCAGTGATCCCTTTTCCCAAATTTATAAAGGACTGTTCACATGTCCGTGATTTTTCGCAGATCAAGAGGTCCTCAGAAAATTGCAGAGACTTCTCCGATTTTGATCAGAGCATTGGCTCAAAATCAACAATACAAGTCAATGGGTCCATGAAAAATTTGGATTGCACTCAGAAAACAGCCAAGTGTGGTCCGATTTTCACAGACTGTCACAATAGATAAGGTGGATAAACTTATTTTTTTTTAAATTTCTCCATGTATGAGAAAACAGACCACGACTACACTATTTGGTCCATTTTTCCCTTTAAGTGGAAAAATCAGTCATGTGAATGAGCCCTAATTGTCAGAGCCAGCTCTGCACAGACATTAAGCAAAACGGAATGTTGGGAGACTTTAGGTCTGCAGAACTGTGAATGTAGCTCTGGATGGAAGTGCAGGCTGGTCAGTGCAAGTTTGGGCAAAACTATACATCTATTCTCTTCCAAACGCATGATAAGATGGGACATTAGATTAATACAGCTACCAGAGGTAAAGCCTTGATGTTTAGTGTCCCTATAAGCCAAGCCCTTTGTCTCTAAAAATAGATGACAGAAGCTTACAATACAAGAAATAATTAGATTTAATTTAATGAAATTTCGATAGCAGCTATGGACATTAATTTTGCTGCAGGCATTGTGTGAGATTCATGTGATGTTGGGCATCTAAATTTCCTGAGCGAGTTTAATTATGATAGATACCTGTATTAATTATTAATAGCGCATCTCCAGTGAGAGAGAACCATTTTACTGTGATGGATAAAATTGATAGCATGTTTAATATAGTCATTCTGCCATAGAATGGGACATAGCAAAGGAAATGTGAAATGAAGTGTTGGTTCACTTTAATTGAATGAGTGTTAGGCAAGAGCTTTATGTTCTGGTCGTTGAGTATCCCTGGTGCACTGACATTTCGGATTCTGTGTACAGTGGTCTTCCAGCCTATGTAAATGCATTGTCTTTGCCTTAACACGGGATGTGTTCGGACTTTGTATTATGGGCAGTGCCTTACTTTGGTCTCTGAATGTTGGTCTCTGGATCCGCGCTTGCTGTATTTGTGAGCTTGGAGTGAGTCCGTAAGGATTGATAGATCTTCCTTATCTGGAAACATGATGGCTTATAAACAAAACCAGCCGGCGTGTTAAATTGCGATGAGTTTTAGTAGAAAGATATGGGCAAAATGTCAAAATGGAAGAGTATAGAGATTGCCCATAGCTGTCCTTCAATTCCTCCTATCAATTACCTGTTGTAAGCCTATCTGACAGACATTGCGTCTAATGAAACTAATTTTAGCTCTTTTTACACTGATTCACTCATTTCCACCTAAACGGCCATATGTTAGTAAATCAGAAGTTCGTCTTGCTTTGTTGACTGTTTTTCATACTCTCAGATATTGGCACTTTTCTATTCTGCAACCGACACCAACTGTCATATTGTCAGGAGGTTCCATCAGCGGGTGGGTAACAGTTGGTCTATGGTTGCTGAGAAGCTCATTCTGGAGTGACACCCAGTACGCCTTCAGATTCTGGTGTCACTGCAGAGAAGTTGGCAGCTGCTACAGAATAGAATGGAGAAAAAGGTAAAATATAAAAAAGGTTAAAGTACAAACTGCCTGTGGCACATCTGATTTTCTAGCGTATGACTGTTTGCTGGGATTAAGCAAAAAGATTTGCAGGAACCTAGTCCAGTAACAAAGTTGGTGGTCAGTGGATGCTGAACCAACGCCCTGCAAACCTCATCTTGCCTCCTAGCGTCCCTGGCATATCTTCTGATTAGTATGCCTTGTGCAATGTCATTGTTGCGGCATGACGCTCGCATGAGGTACTACCAACATGGATGCTGGAGAAGGATCCTTCGAGTCTATTTTCAATGTTTAAACAGGACCAAGCTGTTTTTTTGCAATGTCTTGTTTGCAGTTGTGCGAATATGTAACCCAAGCATATATCCTGACCAGTTTCTAGATTAAAGGGTATTCTGGTCTCCTTAATTCTCGCCAATATATTGGGCAGGTAATAATTGTTACATCAGTATGAGTCCCACCAATGGGACCATCACTGATGTCCATGTTCTCTCCTGGCCACAACATTACTGCTTGAAGGAGTTGAATGGAGTGGTAGAACAGTGAATGAAGTGACAGATCCATTTTTTATCTTGTGATGGGGAGAGTGCCAAGGAAAAATAGGTGGTAATATATAGAAACTGGATTACCCCTACAACCTGCCCCTCACAAAAATGTAGAGCTCATCTGTTTTGTACCTCAGTAGTGTAGTGTGGCCATGTTCACACTGTGCGGTAATGAGGCAGTGACCTAGTAAAGTTCAAGGGAAATGTCTTTATTGTCCAAAAATCTCACAAATCAAAAGGCAAACGGTATCCTCCGGGTTGCACGCGGGGCGTCAAAATAGTCCGTCTCCGAAACTGGTTGCTATGGGCGACTGCACCACCGTGTCCCTCTGAGGGCCGCCAGGCGTTTTGCTTCACTTTGCTCTGTTACGTCACACCAGCCGGATGTTGCAGAGCCACCTGCTCAGCAGCTTGCACACAAAACATTGACAAACCCAAAACCCTTGCTGCAGGTTTTTAAATGGATTTGTGACCATGGGCCTTTTTTCTAAGATCCTGCTGGAGGGAGTGAACTGCCCCAATACCATCCTGTAGTTCACTCCAAAAATAAAAGCCCATGCTGGGTTTTCTTAAATCTGCCTTGGCCAAATAGCTTGACCAAGACCACACTTACTTTAATTGTGCACTGCAATCACAGCAATGCCTGTGGCTGCAATGCACTCAAGCAGCTCAATATGCTTCTATGCGCATCCTGGGGGAAACATAGCGACCATCGCATATAATTCCCCTCACTGCTTCACAGTAGCCACAAATCAATTTCGTAAGTGTAATCCTTAAAATATATATAATAATCTTCTGTGTTGAGCTACTGCTATTACCACTTGTAGCACTGTCTGGCTTTCTTTTGGTTTCCTTTTCTTTTCATTTGATATCCGTTTAGGGTGAGTATACGCATTATGGATTTGATGCAGAAGTATTTGTATTTCCAAAGCAAGTCTGCATGTGTAACATACAGATTTTGTTGCAGATTTCACCCCATGCTTTGAAAATGGTGATGTCACAGGTTATGTGCATCATGAACCAGTGACACACGTATTACTAGATCAGATGGCCCTCCTGACAAAGCCGCATTGGTGTGGTGAAACGCGCATTGAGGGTTCTTGTGTTTACCCCTACATGCAAGCTATCATGTCTAAAGCTATTGATTTGGATTTTAGTAGTTATTTGTACATGAGTGACGTCTAATAATCTAACTACCATATATAGTCGCGTATAAGCCGAGATTTTCAGCCCTTTTTTTTGGGGCTGAAAGTTTCCCCTCGGCTTATACGTGAGTCATATACCGGGGGTGGGAGGGGGAGCAGGGGTGTCAAGAGACCATACTCACCCCTCCTGGGATGTCTCTGCAGCCTTTGCTTCTCCCTCTGTCGTCTTCCTGCGTTCAGCGGTCACGTGGTATCGCTCATTAAACTCATTAAAATGTGCATATTCACGAGTTTAATGAGCGGTACCACGTGACCGCTAAACGCAGGAAGAAGGAGACCGAGGGAGATGCAGAGGCTGCAGAGAAGACCATGCGCCAGGAGGGGGTGAGTATGACGGAAGCAGAGCAATATTCACCTGTCCCCGTTCCATCGCTGTGCACCGCTGTGTCTCCGGGTCCTCCTGCTGTGACGATCAGCAGAGGGCGCGATGACGTAGTCACTGCAGAGACCCGGAGACGCAGAGGTGCATGACGATGGAGCGGGGACCGGTAAATATCGCCAGTGCTGGGGGCTCAGGACACCGGTACCTGGCCCCCAGCGATGGAGAGGTGAGTATGTCATTTTCTTTTTTTCATTGCAGCAGCAGCAAATAAGGGGTATTTATGGAGCATCTTATGGGGCAGCATTAAACCTTGTGCAGCAGCATATTATGGGGGTATTTACGGAGCATCTTATGGGGCAGCTTTAACCCTTGTGCAGCAGCATATGGGGGGTATTTTTGGAGCATCTTATGGGGCAGCATTAACCCTTGTGCAGCAGCATGTGGGGGGTATTTATGGAGCATCTTCTTGTGCCTGCATTAACCCTTGTGCAGCAGCATATGGGTTTTTTTTTTTTATCTATGGAGCATCTTCTTGGACCACCATTAACCCTCAGCTTATACATGAGTCAATAAGTTTTCCCAGTTTTTTGTTGCAAAATTAGGGGGGGGGGGGGGTTCTGCTTATACACGAGTATATATGGTACTTGTAAATCTAGATGTGCGTCCACATGGAGTTACTGTTACTGGGGGCATTGTTCATTAGTTATTTATACCATTTGGTCTGATACTTAGGCTATGATTATAATTTGATTAACTGGATATCTTAATATATTTGTGACATTTATCATTTAAAGGAAATCAGTCCGAAAAAAAGGGTAACAATCAGCTGCCGGCATTGACATCAGGGGCTTATCTACAGCATTCTGTAATGCTGTAGATAAGCCCCCGATGTAACCAGAAAGATAAGAAAAACACGTTAGATTATACTCATCGGAGGGGGCGGTCACGGTCCGATGGGTGTCACCGTCCGGTCCGGCGCCTCCCATCTTCATACGATGCTGTCCTCGTCTTCCCTTCGTGTAGTGGCTCCGGCGCAGGCGCATGCATCAGGAGAGGTCTGGTGCCTGCGCACTGCAGTATTTTGCTCTGCCCTCAACAGGGCAGAGCAGTGCGCCTGCGCTGGGGCCACTACAGGAAGGGAAGAAGAGGACGCCATCGCTAGAAGATGGGAGGCGCTAGACCGGACCGCGACACCCATCGGACCGGACGCCAGGGTGAGTATAATCTTTTTTTTTTTTTTTCTTATCTTTCAGGTTACATCGGGGGCTTGTCTACAGCATTACAGAATGCTGTAGATAAGCCCCTCATGTCAATGCTGGCAGCTCATAGTAAAAAAAAAAAGGGTGACAGATTCCCTTTAAATGGTTCCTGTTATGTGGGTGAATGTTTACTATGTTTTGGGGTGCTGTAAGTTCAGAGCCCCTCCGTCTCTCTACAGACCTTCGGGCTAGTATTTGCTGTTGAAATTATTTAGTAATAAAAGCATATAATTTTTTTTAATACACGTAGCTTTGTTAGTCCTTTTTTTGGTTTCAGGTACTGCCTAGCTTTTAGGGTAAGGTTTCACATAGCGACGCACCAGTGATCCCGACGATACGACCTGGTAGTGATCGCTGGTGCATCGCTACATGGTCGCTAGTAAGCTGCCAAACAGGCAGATCTCTTCAACGACGCACCAGCGATCCCGACAACGATACAACCTGGTAAGGATCGCTGGTGCGTTGTCACACAGCAGCTATTCTGAATGATTCCAGCCTGCGTCCCTGAGTTCTCGTTGGCGGCATCAAACACAGCGATGCATGCTGGCCAGCAGGACGCCGACGATGAAAAAATGGCCCAGGACATTCGCGCACGATCAGCGATATCCAGCAGGGGGGCCGGTCGCCACTATGTGTCACATGTAGCGAGATCGCTGTTGTCACAAAATCGGTGACACATCAGCGATCTCGCTATGTGAAACGGGGCCTTAACACTGGGTGATGTCAGCTGATAAATGACTGGCTACGTAAAAGGCTATTGACAGCTGAATAATTACCTGTTTAGGCAGGCCATCCACATTTCCATGTACAGATAATGATCATTAACACAACTGTTCTGTGTGTATAGAATTCCCTTGTTCACGACAGCACGTCCTGTTTACACAGGAAGATGTTTTGCTGAGAACAAAGATTTTTAAAGAGAACCTGTCACCTCAGCAAGCTTTATCTACCTGCAGATAAATCTGTAGATTCATAGCCTTTCAACTTACAATGCTGCCAGGCTGCATTACTGAAAGTATGGCTACCACTAGAAAATAAACTCATTTATACCCAGGAGCCAATGGCTTTCAGTTATGGGGACATGCACAGAGTGACTGCAATCCCCCCCTCTCGGCACCACTCGCTAGATTCAGCGTCCGCTCTAGGCACGCCCCAGCACTTTGTCAGCTGATTCTGCACAGATGTGCTGCAGAGTGAGCCGTGATACAAAGTGCTTACAGCCACCATGGGCAGCATTATAATGCTATTTACCTGCAGAGGTTCCTTATATCTGCAGTTAAATAGTATTTTCCAAGGTGACATGTTCCCTTTAACCCCTTTCTGACATCGGGACGTAATGATCCGTCCATGTGACCTGGGCCTATTTGACCATGGATGGATCATTACGTGCTCACGGATTCTGACACAGACTGCTCCCGGCACTTTAACCCCTGAAATACTGCGATTGAACAAGATTGCAGCATTCCGGAAGCCAACAGAGGGCTGACAGCCCCTCTGTCTTTGGATCGTCCGCGGGGTCCTGATCGTTGCCATGGTAACCCGATGTCATCATGACCACATCTGGGTCACCAGACCAAGGAAACTTGTTGATCATGCACAGTGCATGATCCGCAAGTCTGTCAGTGCAGCGCTAACAGCTTCTATGGATGCTGCTTCATCTGCATACTATAGAAGCGATCAGCCTGCAAAAAATGCTCCATAGTGGGACAAAGTAAAAAAGTTAGAGAAAAGTAAAAATATTTTAAAAAAATCAAAAATTAATAAAAAAAAAATTCAATATATATTCCATCTCTAAATAAATATTTGAAAAAAATATAAACAATAAAAGTACACACATTTGGTATCGCCACGTCTGCAACGACCCAACCTATAAGGGTATGTGCACACGCTGTGGATTTTGCTGCGGATCCGCTATGGATTTGGCCTCTGCGGATCCGCAGCAGTTCTGCAGACAGTGTACAGTACCATGTAAGTGTATGGGATTTACAATCCGCTGTGCACATGCTGCAGTTTTTTCCACTGTGAAAAAGCTGCGGTTTTGAATCCGCAGAAAGAATTGACATGTCCAGATGTCAAACCGCAGGGGAAAACCGCTGGCCAATCCGCAGATAAACCGCAGGTCATTTTACCTGCGGTTTTACCTGCGGATCCGCACAGAAAAATCCGCTGGTGAATCTGCAGCGTGTGCACATAGCCTAAAACTGTCCCACTAGTTAACCCCTTTAATGAAATAGTTATAGCTCTCAGAGTAAAGTGATGCAAAAATCATTTTTTTCTATAAAATTGTTTTTATTGTATAAAAGTGCCAAAACCTAAAAAATGATATAATGAGGTATCGCTGTAATCGTACTGACCCAAAGAATAAAAGTGCTTTATCAATTTTACCACACACAGAACGGCATAACCCCCCCTCCAAAATAAATAAATAAACAAAATCATTAATAGCTGTTTTTTCCATTCTGCCTCCCAAAAATCGGAATAGAAAGCGATCAAAGTGTCATGTGGCCGAACATTGTACCAATAAAAACGTTCTCTCGTCCAGAAAAAAACAAGACCTCACATGACTCTGTGGGCCAAAATATGGAAAAATTATAGCTCTCAAAATATGGTGATGCAAAAACTATTTTTTGCAATAAAAAGCGTCTTTTAGTGTGTGACAGCAGCCAAACATAAAAACCTGCTATAAGGCCTCTTTCACACCTCCTGATATTTCCAGTACAAGAGATGTCAGTGTCTGTGTAATACTTGCGGCACATGTGTGGCAACCATATACCACATCAGTACCACACAGACGGGCAACAGTGAAGAAGCGTAACAGTAAGCGCTGTTCCTCGACAGCGGGTGCTGAACACGGCTCTCTTCATTTGCCTCTGCTCTGCCGGTGATCGGCGCGAGCAGGGGAGAATGATGAGTTATACTTAAGTAATAAAAGAGACAGCAAGCGGTGGCTGCTGGGACTATTACTCACATCAGCCTACCCCTGCTGCTGCTAATAGTGACAGCAAGAGCGGCTGATGGGGGGTATTCATCAGCTGCCGCCTGCGCTATAAATATATAAATGAAAAAAGCGGCGTGGGTTCTCTTGTATTTTCTATAACCAGCCAGGCAAAACGCACAGCTGGGGGTTGCAACCCTCAGCTGTCAGCTTCAGCAAGGTTGGTTATTAAGAATAGAGGGGTTCCCCACACTGTTTTTTTAACATTATTTAAATAAATAATTTAAAAAAACGTTGTGGGTTCCCCTCTGTTTTTGACAACCAACCTTGCTAAAGCTCACAGCTGGGTGCTGGTATTCTCAGGCTGGTAATGGCCCATGGATATTGACCCCCCAGCCTTAAAAATAGCAGCCCGCAGCTGGCCAGAAAAGGCACATCTATTAGATGCACCAATTCTGGCACTTTGCCCGGCTCTTCCCACTTGCCCTGTAGCTGTGGCAAATGGGGTTCATATTTATGGGACTATTGTCACCTTTTGTATTGTCAGGTGACATCAAGCCCCGAGGTTAGTAATAGAGAGGTGTCTCACCGCAGCTCATCCCGGCTGGGAACGGAGCCCAGTGACCAGAGAGAACCTCCATGACGTCACCCCGATTACTGGCACTGCATTCGCAGCAGCTCATTCACCAGTGGTTCTCAGCCTGGACGGACGCATCTTGGCACCGTCCAGGTTGAAAACTAATTATCCCCCAGACATATTGTTGTTTTTTCTATTACAGGAGAACAAGGGCTTCGGTGGAATAGGTGTTTGGTTAGTATAACTGTGTTTGTTATTTTTAAATAAAAAAGTAAAA
This sequence comes from Dendrobates tinctorius, assembly GCF_039654945.1. Lineage (NCBI taxonomy): Eukaryota > Metazoa > Chordata > Amphibia > Anura > Dendrobatidae > Dendrobates > Dendrobates tinctorius. Next base: position 11,588,916 of record NW_027361732.1, read on the forward strand.
CTGTGTTTTGTTTTATTTCTAATAAAAGACTTTGTTTTGACTGTGTCTTTATTTACCTTTTAACTATAGGATTAGTAATGGATAGGTGTCTTATAGACTCTTCTCCATTACTAAGCCGTGGACTTGATGTCACCTGACAATACAAAGGTGACATCATCCCCACAAATATGAACCTCACTTGGCACCGCAGCAGGGCAAGTGGGAAGAGCCGGGCAAAGTGACAGAATTGGCGCAATAGATGTGCCTTTTCTGGCCAGCTGCGGGCTGTTAAAAAACAGCATGGGAAGTTGGGAACCCTTGTATTCTTGACAACCACCCTTGCTGAAGATAACAGCTGAGGATTGCAGCCCCCAGCTGTGAGTTTTGCCTGGTTGGTTATAGAAAATACAGGTGTACCCATGCCTTTTTTTCATTAATTTATGTATTGCGCAGGTGACGGCAGATGAATACTCCCACCAGCCGCTCCTGCTGTCACTGTTATTAGCAGCAACAGGGGTAGGCTGATGGGAGAAATAGTCCCATCAGCCGCCGTCTGCTGTCTCTTATCACTTAAATGTATCTGTCATCATTCTCCTCTGCTCGCACCAATCGCCGGCAGAGCATGGGAGAATGATGAGAGCCGTGTTCAGCATCTGGTGCCGGGGAATAGCGCTTACTGTAACGCTTCTTCCCCGGTGCCGATGCATGTTACATGGATGACATCTTTGTGTGTTATGCTTATGTACGTGTGCTGGACATTTTGTGGCCCGTGCTGACATTAAAAAACTGACATGTCAGCGTGTTTTGCCCACTGAAACAGGGTCCGTGAAAACACACTGACGTGCACAGACCCATTCACTTGAATTGGGAAATAGCGCTCCGTTCCTCCCCAGTCTCTCCCCATGGCTAAGTAGTACTTGCCAGCCACATATGGGGAGGTATTGCCACGTTCAGTAGAAATTATGGGACAAATTTTGGTGCCATTTTTACCCACTTCTTGAATCAAAATGTAAAATCTTACAAAGTTTTGGTGGTAAAAATGTAGTTATTTTATCTTCACTGCCCAATGTTATAAAATTCATAAAAATTATGTGACACACCCATGGTGTCAATATGATCACTGCACCCCTAGATGAATTCATTGAGAGATGTAGTTTGTAAAATGGGGTCACTTATGGGGGGGGGGGTTCTGCTGTTTTGATACCTCATGTGCTCCCCCAGTGGGTCATGTTACCTCCAGACCATAACAGTAAAATCTGGCTCTGCTTGCCTTCTGAGCTTTCCATGTAGGATGTTGACACACTCAGGAAAAAATGGACCTCAGTTTGTTGTAAAAAATTTCCTATTAGCCCTTAAAAATCAAAAACTTGGGGATAAAATTCTGGGAGGCATATGTGGTGTTAATATGATAGCTGCACCCCTAGATGAATTCATTGGGGAGTGTAATTTGTAAAATCAGTTCACATATAGGGGGTTTGTTGCTCTGGCTCCTCAGTGGGTCTGCCAATGTGACATGGCACCCTTAAACCATTCCAGCAAAATCTGAACTCCAATATGGCGCCTCTTCCCTTCTGAGCTTTGCACTGTGCCTCAAAAGTAGTATTACTCCACATATGGGGTACTCAGGACAAATTGCACAACAACTTTTGGGGTCCAATTTCTCCTGTTACCCTTGGAAAAACAATAAATTGGGGGCAAAAAATCATTTTTGTGGAAAAAAAATGATTTTTTATCTTTACGGCTCTATGGGTTCAAAGTGCTCACCACTAGATCAATTCCTTAGGGGGGGGGGTCTAGTTTCGAAAATGGTGTCACGTGTGGGGCTTTTCCACTGTTTAGGCACATCAGGAGCTCTCCAAACGCGACATGGCGTCCGGTCTCAATTCCAGCCTTGAAAAGTCAAACAGCACTCCTTCCCTTCCGAGACCTGCCAGGCGCCCAAACAGTGGTTTACCTGCACATATAAGGTATCAGCGTACTCTGGACAAATTGCACAACAACTTTTGGGGTCCAATTTCTCCTTTTACCCTTGGTAAAATAGAAAAAAATTTGGATCTGAAGTAAATTTTTTGTGGAAAAAAAAGTTCATTTTATTTTAAACATTCCAAAAATTTCTGTGAAGCACCTGAAGGGTTAATAATTTTTTTCAATGTGATTTTGAGCACCTTGAGGGGTGCAGTTTTTAGAATGGTGTCACTTTTTAGTATTTTCTATCATATAGACCCCTCAGTGACTTCAAATATGATGTGGCCCCTAAAAAAAAATGGTGTTGTAAAAATGAGAAATTGCTGTTAACTTTTAACCCTTATAACTTTCTAACAAAAAAAAAAATTTGGTTCCAAAATTGTGCTGATGTAATGTAGACATGTGGGAAATGTTACTTATTAAGTATTTTTTGACATATCTCTGTGATTTAAGGGCATGAAAATTCAAAGTTGGGAAATTACAAAACAGGTTTCCATTTTTTTTCACAAATAAGTTGAAGTCATATCAAAGAAATTTTACCCCTATCATGAAGTGCAATATGTCACGAGAAAACATTCTCCGAATTACCGGGATCCATTGAAGCGTTCCAGAGTTATTACCCCATAAATGGACAGTGGTCAGAATTGTAAAAACTGGCCCCGTCATTAACATGCAAACCACCCTTGGGGGTATAGGGTGTTATGAATGAGTCACCGTAGGAGGCAAAAGCAGAAATACAAGCTAAGTCCAGAAAACCAGAGAAGTTGGCAACTATCAGATTGCAGACCCCTGAACCTATCAACACAACTAGCAGTAGCCGTGGGGGGTTCCTACGATGCCCTAGACCCCTCGATCACAGCCGGAGAATTACATAGGCCTAAAGAAAGAAAGGGGAAATCTAAACTGCCCCAGAGCAGACCCCAAAGCAATAGGCAGCCCCCAACATATAATGATGGTGAAGCAAGATGAAAATACTAACACAGACAGAAAGATAGACTGAGCAAAGACGGGGCCCAAAACTACCTAGATAGGAAAGGACAGGAAGGCTGCTGTCTGCAATCTGCCAAAACCCTATCAAAGACATAAGCCAACAAGCTGATATGAAAAAGGCCCTGAAGCAGCTAGGCTTCAAAAACTAAATCAGCACTCAGGTATTTTCAGAAGGCAGAGCTAAATGAATTCAGCACACCTCAGCAGGGAATGGCAGAAATCCAGAAAAACAAAGCAAAACAAAGTCAAAGCACCAAAGCAAAAGGCCGAGCAGCAAACTTAGCTTTAGAGGAGCAGGAATTCAGACTGGTCTCCAAGGATCCCACAGAGAAATCACCCGCAGGGCAGAAGGGCGTCGGCAGCCTTATATCCAGTCAGTAACTCCACTCAGCCAGTCATCATCATCAGCCTCAGGTGTTTGATAATCAGGCTCACTACCTTTCTTTACCAGAAGAGGGAGTTCCTCGGGCCTCAGTAATGAAGGGGAAAATGAACTCACAACAATAGGGGTTAAGAAAGCTTAATAATCCTTTTACTTGACGAGCGAGCCTGTTTAGACAGGCAAATTATTGGAAAAAAAAACATTCTTGGGATTGCTCATTCTGCATAATCTGCCAATTTGAATGCACACATTCCCTATGAGAAGGGCGATTTAATATAGAATCAGAAGAACAGCAGGGCAGCAGTATCTAGACACGCAAGCATTTTCTTTCAATCATGGGAATTGATTCTTTAGCCTGATCTAACATTGGGGCTGTGTGCGTGCAGCAAGCCGCACATATCGTTAGTAAACCGGCTGTTTGGTGGTCGTGGCGAAAGTACATGTGCAGATATCTTCTGTATCTTCAGACATTATAACATGATAGCGGTGAAGTGTTTAGAACACTTCCTGCGAATCACCGCATTGCTTCTTATTACTGTATGACTTGGGGGAAGTCATCTTGGCAGGGATCAAAGCACACTTCCTGCAGGAAACATGGATTTTGTGATGGCAATTGAACCCAATGACAAGAAAGGTACTATCCAAGGCATCGCACTTTGATGAAAGCTTGCTTTTATCTCCATGTGCCTCAAACACAAGGAATGTAGCCAGAGACACACTGCGGCTGCTAAAGTCACTGAGCTTCTCTGGAAAAATTATTTTTTCCACAACAGAATACAGTAAAACCTCTTTGAAATGACCGCTCAAAATTGCATTGTAAAGTGGTGTGATAAGGTGACTGAGCTTCTCATACAAAATGTCTTATGCATAATTCTGTATATGATGAAACTTAAAGGGAATGTCAGTAGGATCAACTTTCCTAAACGGTCTATATGGGGGCATGAAGATCATAAATAATTGAATAAATTGATACCTTGATATTTGTGATTCGTTGAATTATTCCTGAGAAATCATCTTTTTTCTTAATATGTGAATGAGCTGTTGAGATCTTTGGGCTGGACACTGATCTTCATGAGAATCTGCCTCCAGAGCTTATTTTTAAATGAAAGGGGCGTTATCAGTGTGAGGAGGAGAGCAGACTGTCAGTCGTTACATGTCTCACACTGGTAACGCCTCTCATTCATTTATAATAAGCTTTGGAGGCAGAATTGTGGGGAGATCCATGTCCGGCCCATAGACCTTAACAGCTCATTTACATATTAAGAAAAATATAGATTTCTCAGGAATAAGACACCGGATTGCATATACCAATATATCCTTTTGTTCAGCTGCCGATGATCTACTTGCCCATATAGATGACTTAGAGGGTGGACCCTACTGACAGATTCCCTTTAACGAAAAAAAATCCTGCATAATTTGTCTGGGTTAGTCGTAGACTTTTGGCGGACTTTCCAAACGTGGTTCTAAAACGTGTGTCAAGGATTTAAAAAGAACTGGTCTGATAGTAGGAAATTCAATGAAACATAAAATTGGAGCCAAAAAGAACCACCGGATCAACGACCCTTAGTTTACCTCCCTGCAACAATGTTATCAGCATAAATGCTATTTACTAAATCCCATGTGTAGCCAGCTTACGGCAAGTGGGGCTGCAGCGAGAAAGAAAAATGATAATCACAATGTAACAGCTGCTTCCGAGTCATTGGGGCGGTGCAGGGGAGTGATTACATCCGTGCCCTGTGTACTGGGAGCGTGCGTGGCTGTAACAATGCCAAGGCAATTTGACTGACAACTCATTCTGCACACACATACACTGCAGGCAGGCTGTCACTCAAAGTGCCTGGGCATGATAATAGCCACTCTCGGAGACAGCTGTTAACGGAGATTACACCTTGATTAAATCTTCATTTTTTGTGTAGCCACCCTTCCAGTTAGCCAGGTACACATTTTTTATGCTATTTAACTGCAGATTAACTACAGTGGATGTAAAAGTTTTTTGAGCACACACATTTCTATATGTTCCAACCCCAGTATATAGAGATGAACACCTTGGTCACCTCAGAAAGACCTTTTTTGAATCAGGGCTACCATCCAAGAACAATTCAAAACCAAATTACAAGATCCACCAGAATATCAAGGAATCACCTGCTACATTACAAAGCTAAAGAAGAAAATAACCGGGTGCCTCTAGTAGTCACCTACAACCCAAATCTGGAAGAGCTAAGGGGAGCTGCATGGAAATTACAACCTTTACTTCAAAAAGATGCCCGACTACAATCCATATTTCTAGACCCCCCCCCTGTGTTTCAGGCAGCCCCCAAATCTAAAAAGCATCATTGTCAGAAGCTTCTTGTCCTCTCCAACAGCTGCTGGAACCTTTCCTTGCAACCAGAAAAAATGTAAATCCTGTCCATTTATAACGACCACGGACAAGATAAAGATCCCCAATTCACATCAGGACTACAAGATCCCAGGTACTTTCATCTGCATCACATCTAATGTGGTGTACTTAATTATTTGTACTAAATGTCCAACTGGGGGTCTGTATGTGGGGAGACAGCAAAAACTGAGAACAAGGATGAATGCTCATCGTCACATAATAAGAGAAAAAAGAATGGATCTACCTGTGGCAAAACATTTTTGTATCCCAAATCACAACATCATGGACATGAGGTTACTTGTATTAAAAGGTAATTTCAAATCTCAGACACAGAAGAGTCTGTGAGTATAAACTTATGACAACTTTTGACACACTCAGTGCAGGAATGAATGTGTCGCATGGATTTATATCTTTTTACATCAATTAAAGAATTTGCTCCTCTGACCTTGTGGGGGCATCACACAACACAGAACCAGACCCCAGTCAGAGGACAATAAATCTTTCACAATCCTTATCTATGAACTGTTACAATATTTATGGCCACAACTGTTTTATCATTCTCCCATAATGGTAGTTCTTCTTCACATCACTTGTCTTACCTATTGCATTATTTCTGTGCTGTGCTGTGTATAAATGTGATTCTTCAGATGTTGTATTAGTCTAGCCTAGTGAAGAGACCCGAGTAGTCTCGAAAGCTTGCAATGTCTTACCATCTTTTCAGCCATTAAAGGGTATCAACCACTGAGGACTCTCAATTCTAAGTATTACTTTGTAGAGATCACTTTTCAGCGGTCACCCAATTGTCATCACGTGCAGATTTCTGTTATGCAGCTAGAGGCAGAAAATTTATGAGCCTCCATTGCTAACAGAGGATGGGTATAGCTTTCCATATCCCATCCATACCCAGTGACCTTTGCACAGAGGATGCTCACAGCACTCTCCCATATGTCAGTAGGTTTTTTTCTAACCACTATTTATTGCTCAGAGCATCAGCTCAGGAAAGACGGCTGCTCTCCGTAATGTAATGATACTGGAAGGAAAAAAAAATGTAATTACCAAATGTGTTATTCTATTTAAAAAGAATATTTTTATATCTAGATTTTGTAAGTAAAAACTCCTGTATTCCCTTTTTCAGTGTTTTCTTTCCATACAGAGTATTGTACTTTCCTATACTGATGGCTTACTGTAACTATTTGCATTATAAAAATGTTTCATCAACTATAAGGGTGTGTGCAAATGTTTCGGTTTTGGTGCAGATGGATCTGTTGTAAATTCTCAAATGCTGTGTAAAATCTGCATTTTTGTTGCGTTTTTACCTTCATTGTTCACCTATTCATTTGAATAGATGAAAAACACTGTAAAGCCTCTTTCACACATCAGTATTTCATCAGTATTTGTACGCCAAAACCAGGAATGTCTCCAAAACAAAGAACAGACATCAGTCTTTCAATTATATTTTTTTCTTGGTAAGTTCCATTCCTGGCTTTGGCATACAAACACTGATGCAAAATACTGACCAAATACTGACATGTGAATGAGCCTTAAGATGCTGAAATCCTTGACATCCAGCAGATATGAAAAACGCTTTTTTTGCTGGTTCAAATCCGCAAGGAAAAATTAAGCAGCATTACATTTCAGAACTCTCATTCACTTTGTAACGGCAAAAACAAAGCTCTTATAATCTCAGGACATTAACCCCTTAACAACCGCCGATACGCCTTTTAACGGCGGTAGTTAAGGGTACTAAAACCACAACGCCGTTAATTCACGGCACTGTGATTTAAGTGAATAGCGCCCCTCAGTGTCGGATTTTCTCCGGGGTCTCGGCTGCCAGGGGTAGCCGAGACCCCAGAGAACATGAATCGGTCGGTTTTTACCGACCCCGCTTTTGCGATCGCCGTTATTAACCCTATAATGGCGACCACAAAAAAAAGAAGCCGCGATTATGCATTAAATTTCTCTTTCCTCTGATGTGATCGCACATCAGAGGAGAGAGAAATAGGGTCCCCGATCCCCCCGGTACCTCTCCGTGGTCCTCCGTCCCTTCCCGGTGGTCCCACGTCCCGCCGGCGTCCTCCGATGGGTGCCGCCATCTTGAAAATGGCGGGCGCATACGCAGTGCGCCCGCCAGGAATCTGCCGGCTCCGGATGGCAGATTCCATTCATTATTTTGATCACTATGATAAACGATCATAGTGATCAAAATAAAAAAAATAGTACATAACCCCCCTGTTTATCACCCCCTTATATAGGCAAACATAATGAAATAAAGAAAATATTTTTTTTTTCAGTTTTCCATTAGGGTTAGGGCTAGGGTGAGGGTTAGGGCTAGGGTGAGGGTTAGGGCTAGGGTGAGGGTTAGGGCTAGGGTGAGGGTTAGGGCTAGGGTGAGGGTTAGGGCTAGGGTGAGGGTTAGGGCTAGGGTGAGGGTTAGGGCTAGGGTGAGGGTTGGGCTAGGGTGAGGGTTGGGCTAGGGTGAGGGTTGGGCTAGGGTGAGGGTTGGGCTAGGGTGAGGGTTGGGCTAGGGTGAGGGTTGGGCTAGGGTGAGGGTTGGGCTAGGGTGAGGGTTGGGCTAGGGTGAGGGTTAGGGTTAGAGTAGGGTTAGGGTTAGGGCTAAGGTTAGGGTTAGGGCTAAGGTTAGGGTTAGGGTTGGGCTAGGGTTTGGGTAGGGTTAGGGCTAAGGTTAGGGTTAGGGCTAAGGTTAGGGTTAGGGTTGGGCTAGGGTTAGGGTAGGGCTCATCGTCACATAAGAGAAAAAAGAATGGATCTACCTGTGGCAAAACATTTTTGTATCCCAGATCACAACATCATGGACATGAGGTTACTTGTATTAAAAGGTAATTTCAAATCTCCGACACAGAAGAGTCTGTGAGTATAAACTTATGACAACTTTTGACACACTCAGTGCAGGAATGAATGTGTCGCATGGATTTATATCTTTTTACATCAATTAAAGAATTTGCTCCTCTGACCTTGTGGGGGCATCACACAACACAGAACCAGACCCCAGTCAGAGGACAATAAATCTTTCACAATCCTTATCTATGAACTGTTACAATATTTATGGCCACAACTGTTTTATCATTCTCCCATAATGGTAGTTCTTCTTCACATCACTTGTCTTACCTATTGCATTATTTCTGTGCTGTGCTGTGTATAAATGTGATTCTTCAGATGTTGTATTAGTCTAGCCTAGTGAAGAGACCCGAGTAGTCTCGAAAGCTTGCAATGTCTTACCATCTTTTCAGCCATTAAAGGGTATCAACCACTGAGGACTCTCAATTCTAAGTATTACTTTGTAGAGATCACTTTTCAGCGGTCACCCAATTGTCATCACGTGCAGATTTCTGTTATGCAGCTAGAGGCAGAAAATTTATGAGCCTCCATTGCTAACAGAGGATGGGTATAGCTTTCCATATCCCATCCATACCCAGTGACCTTTGCACAGAGGATGCTCACAGCACTCTCCCATATGTCAGTAGGTTTTTTTCTAACCACTATTTATTGCTCAGAGCATCAGCTCAGGAAAGACGGCTGCTCTCCATAATGTAATGATACTGGAAGGAAAAAAAAATGTAATTACCAAATGTGTTATTCTATTTAAAAAGAATATTTTTATATCTAGATTTTGTAAGTAAAAACTCCTGTATGCCCTTTTTCAGTGTTTTCTTTCCATACAGAGTATTGTACTTTCCTATACTGATGGCTTACTGTAACTATTTGCATTATAAAAATGTTTCATCAACTATAAGGGTGTGTGCAAATGTTTCGGTTTTGGTGCAGATGGATCTGTTGTAAATTCTCAAATGCTGTGTAAAATCTGCATTTTTGTTGCGTTTTTACCTTCATTGTTCACCTATTCATTTGAATAGATGAAAAACACTGTAAAGCCTCTTTCACACATCAGTATTTCATCAGTATTTGTACGCCAAAACCAGGAATGTCTCCAAAACAAAGAACAGACATCAGTCTTTCAATTATATTTTTTTCTTGGTAAGTTCCATTCCTGGCTTTGGCATACAAACACTGATGCAAAATACTGACCAAATACTGACATGTGAATGAGCCTTAAGATGCTGAAATCCTTGACATCCAGCAGATATGAAAAACGCTTTTTTTGCTGGTTCAAATCCGCAAGGAAAAATTAAGCAGCATTACATTTCAGAACTCTCATTCACTTTGTAACGGCAAAAACAAAGCTCTTATAATCTCAGGACATTAACCCCTTAACAACCGCCGATACGCCTTTTAACGGCGGTAGTTAAGGGTACTAAAACCACAACGCCGTTAATTCACGGCACTGTGATTTAAGTGAATAGCGCCCCTCAGTGTCGGATTTTCTCCGGGGTCTCGGCTGCCAGGGGTAGCCGAGACCCCAGAGAACATGAATCGGTCGGTTTTTACCGACCCCGCTTTTGCGATCGCCGTTATTAACCCTATAATGGCGACCACAAAAAAAAGAAGCCGCGATTATGCATTAAATTTCTCTTTCCTCTGATGTGATCGCACATCAGAGGAGAGAGAAATAGGGTCCCCGATCCCCCGGTACCTCTCCGTGGTCCTCCGTCCCTTCCCGGTGGTCCCACGTCCCGCCGGCGTCCTCCGATGGGTGCCGCCATCTTGAAAATGGCGGGCGCATACGCAGTGCGCCCGCCAGGAATCTGCCGGCTCCGGATGGCAGATTCCATTCATTATTTTGATCACTATGATAAACGATCATAGTGATCAAAATAAAAAAAATAGTACATAACCCCCCTGTTTATCACCCCCTTATATAGGCAAACATAATGAAATAAAGAAAATATTTTTTTTTCAGTTTTCCATTAGGGTTAGGGCTAGGGTGAGGGTTAGGGCTAGGGTGAGGGTTGGGCTAGGGTGAGGGTTGGGCTAGGGTGAGGGTTGGGCTAGGGTGAGGGTTGGGCTAGGGTGAGGGTTGGGCTAGGGTGAGGGTTGGGCTAGGGTGAGGGTTGGGCTAGGGTGAGGGTTGGGCTAGGGTGAGGGTTGGGCTAGGGTGAGGGTTGGGCTAGGGTGAGGGTTGGGCTAGGGTGAGGGTTGGGCTAGGGTGAGGGTTAGGGTTAGAGTAGGGTTAGGGTTAGGGCTAAGGTTAGGGTTTGGGTAAGGTTAGGGTTAGGGTTGGGCTAGGGTTAGGGTAGGGCTAGGGTTTGGGTAGGGTTAGAGTAGGGCTAGAGTTTGGGTAGGGTTAGGGTTGGGCTAGGGTTAGGGTAGGGTTAGGGTTGGGCTAGGGTTAGAATTAGGGTTAGGGCGAGCTAGGATTAGGGTTAGAATTAGGATTAGGGATTAAGGTTGGGATTAGGGTTAGGGTTTGGATTAGGGTTAGGGGTGTGTTAGGGTTGGAGCAAGAATTGAGGGGTTTCCACTATTTACCAACTTTGGGGGTCTAAAAATTGGGGTCTAAAAAATCACTTTTGTGGAAATAAAAGACTTTTTATTTTCACGGCTCTGCGTTTATAAACTTCTGTGACGCGCTTGGGGGGTTCAAAGTACTCACCACACATCTAAATAAGTTCCTTAATGGGTCTAGTTTCCAAAATGGGGTCACTTGTTGGGGGTTTCCACTGTTTAGGCCCATCAGGGGCTCTGCAAACGCAACATGATGCCCGCAGACCATTCCATCAAAGTCTGCATTCCAAAATGGCACTCCTTTCCTTCCAAGCTCTCCCATGTGCCCAAACAGTGGTTCCCCCCCACATATGGGGTAACAGCGTACTCAGGACAAATCGCACAATAACTGTGGGGGTATGATTTCTCCTGTTACCCTTGTAAAAGTAAAAATTTGGGGGCGAAAAGATAATTTTTGTGGAAAAAAATGGATTTCTTTTTTTCACGGCTCTACGTTATAAACTTCTGTGAAGCACTTGAAGGTTCAAAGTGCTCACCACACATCTAGATAAGTTCCAAAATGGGGTCACTTGTTGGGGGTTTCCACTGTTTAGGCACATTAAGGGCTCTCCGAACGCAACATGGCATCCGATGTCAATTCCAGCCAATTCTGCATTGAAAAAGTCAAACGGCGCTCCATCCCTTGCGAGCTCTGCCGTGTGCTGAAAAAGTGGTTTACCCCCACATATGGGGTATCGGCGTATTCAGGAGAAATTGTACAACAAATTTTGTGGTTGATTTTCTCTTTTAACACTTGTGAAAATAAAAAAAAAATTGGTTCTGAAGTAAATTTTTTGCAAAAAAAAGTTAAATGTTAATTTTCTTCCACATTGCTTTAGTTCATGTGAAGCACTTAAAGGGTTAATAAACTTCTTGAATGTGGTTTTGAGCACCTTGAGGGGTCTAGTTTTTAGAATGGTGCCACTTTTGGGTATTTTCTGTCATGTACACCCCTTAAAATGACTTTAAATATGATGTGGTCCCTAAAAAAAAAAAAAAAAAAAAAATGGTTTTGTAAATTTCGTTGTAAAAATGAGAAATCGCTGGTCAACTTTTAACCCTTTTAACTTCCTAACAAAAAAAAATTTTGCTTCCAAAATTGTGCTGATGTAAAGTAGACATGTGGGAAATGTTATTTATTAAGAAATTTTTGTGACACATCTCTCTGATTTAAGGGCATAAAAATTTAAAGTTTTAAAATTGCAAAATTTTCAAAATTTTCTACATATTTTCCATTTTTTTTCATAAATAAACACAAGTCTTATCGAAGAAATTTTACCACTAACATGAAGTACAATATGTCACGAAAAAACATTCTCAGAATCAGCGGGATCCATTAAAGCGTTCCAGAGTTAAAACCTCATAAAAGGACAGTGGTCAGAATTGTAAAAATTGGCCTGGACATTAAGCTGCAAACTGGCTCTGTCGCTAAGGGGTTAAAAGTATTTAAAGTGACCAGGGGGAAAGGTAATCTATATGCTAGGTCCTGTAAACTGTTTCTCTTCCATGGGTTTCATATATAAAATTGACATACTCCCTTCTCAAGTGCTAGTTACTTTTATTTTATCCAGTTTTACAAGTAAAATAATGGAAAATATAAGTAAAATGCACGCACACTTGAGCCGTAAAATAATCATGGTGTTCCTTCACGTCAATATCAGCTTGGAGTTCAATATTTACCCTCTTCATGTTGGGTGATTTTCCGTTCTTGTCTTTCGTTTTCCTCCCTTTTTTCCAGGAGCCAGAACTTTATTAGCTGTATTATATTTCCGTTGTTGTTTTTTTTCTGGGATGAATTTATTTGAGCTTCAGCATTTTTTATATAGTGTACTGCAAAATGTGAAGGAAAACCATTTCCAAGTGAAGTGAAATTGCAAAAAAATAAACAAATGAATAGTTCCGCCATTGTTTGTGTCTTACGTTTGATGTCATCTAGAATGTATTTATTTTGGTATGCTGATTGGCCTTCTTCATGTCTTTTAAGTCTTCTTTGCCAGTCTGCTGATCTGTTTCTTAGGCGCTTCCTAAAATCGTGAAAGGCACATACACTATACAGGCCACTTGGGCATGCCAAGCTAAAAGTGTTGGCTTCATGTATTAGGCTGTGTGTGTCTTGTTTAGACAAGCATTTAATTCTGCTGAGCCGTAAATTAGATTGCATTACTTAAAACACACTTTGTAATTTAATATTAGATCTCTAATGTTTGGATAGATCTGAAACCTGCAGAGAATGTGGTGTTATTTTTGCATCTGCGAAGAAATGCTACAGAATATTCTTGGTATTCTATGCTCGCTATGTCCACACTGCAGTGGGCTTTTCAGGTCAAGATGCCAGAGACCCCCTAATCTTACCATGCTTGACTTTGAACAGCTGTTGAAACTTAGAAGCTTGACACTCTAACATACAAATACATGAAGTATGTGCTGGATAGCGGCGTGGGATCACACACAGGACAGCCTGAAGCCTTCATGTTCTGGAATACTTGGCAGCC
>NW_027361732.1:11607500-11625000 GCF_039654945.1 Dendrobates tinctorius
TTGTGCCATACATTGCACTGGTTACCCATCCAGTCCAGAATTCAATATAAACTTATTACTCTCACCCTCAAAGTACTCCGTGGTTCAGCACCACCCTACATCTTCTCCCTCGTCTCAGTCTACCACCCTACCTATGCCCTCTGTTCTGCTAATGACCTGAGGTTACCATCCTCAATAATCAGAACCTCCCATCTCCAAGACGTCTCACGTGCTGCGCCAATTCTTTGGAATGCACTACCCTTGATAATTTGAATAATACCCAATACCTACAGTTTTAAGCGTATTGGGTATTAGGTATTGTAATACCTACACATTTCTTCAGACTAGCCTACCGCCTCAACACATTTATCTAACTATCCCTGTGTTGCCCAGTCTCCCCTATTTCCTCATAGATTGTAAGCTTGTGAGCATGGCCCTCACTCCTCTTGGTATCTGTTTATTTATGTGATTATTGTTATACTGTAATGTCTGCACAAGTCCCCTCTAAAATGTAAAGTGCTGTCCAATATGTTGGCCCTATAGAAATAAAATTATCAATTACTTGCCTATGGGTTGGGCCGGTGGGCGTTTGTTTTTGATCCGGAGCCTCCTCTCTTCTTGCTCCGTGTAAATGACGCGTTTTATGTTATCCATACAGTGTGCTCAGCATCGCGCTCCGGCACAGGCGCTCATCTCTCAGCCCTGCAGTGCAAAGTATTGTAGTGCTCATGCGCATTACAGGACTTTGATCTGCCCTCCGCAGAGCAGAGAGAAGTGCACCTTCACAGCAGCGTGTTGCTAAGCACACTGTATGGATAACATAAAACGTGCCATTTACACGAAGCAAGGAGGAGGACAGCGATCGCAAAAATAGGATGCGCCGTATGAAGAACATCTCTGTACCATTGGATCTAAAAGCTATTTTTTGTTTTATGGAGAGCGGCTTGGGACTTGTATGCAGCATTCCAGAATGCTGGGAAGCACGGTGACTCAATGGTTTGCACTGTTTTTTTTCCAAATCTTGAGTCCTGGTTCAAATCTCACCAAGGACAACATCTGCATGGAGTTTTTATGTTCTCCCCTTGTTTGCGTGGTTCTCTGGTTTCCTCCCACACTTCAAATACATACTGATAGGGAATTTTAGATTGTGAGCCTCATTGAGGACAGCGATAAGGTATGTAAAATGCTGCAGAATATGATAGCGCTATATGGCTGTGTGCACACGTTGCAGATTCTGCTGTGGGATTTTCCGCACAGATTTAGCAAAATCTGCCGGTAAAGTGACCTGCGTTTCACCTGCAGATTTAGTGCAGTTTTTTGTGCGGATTTCCCCTGCAGTTTTACACCTGCGGATTTCTATAATGGAGCAGATGTAAAAGTGCAGCAGAACTGCACAAAAGAAGTGACATGCTGCAGTTTTAAACCCGCACAAAATCTGCGCGGAAAAATCTGCAGCATGTGCACAGCGGTTTTTGTTTTACATAGCCTTAAGGGTATGTGCACACGCTGCGGATTCTGCTGCGTTTCCGCAGCGTTTTTGGCTCTGCAGAAACGCAGCAGATTCTGCTGCGTTGTACAGTACCTTTATTTCCTATGGAAATAAAAAAAGCTGTGCACATGCTGCTTTTTTTTTACTCGCGGTTTTGCTGCGGTTTACAATCCGCAGCATGTCAATTGTTTGGTGCAGAAACGCTGCGGTTTTACACCTCATCCATTATGAGGTGTAAAACCGCAGGGCAAAACCACAGAAAAAACGCAGATAATCCGCAGAAAAACCGCAGCACTTTGTCCTGCGGATTTCCTGCGGTTTTCTCTACAAAATCCGCAGAGACTAAAAACTACGTGTGCACATACCCTAAATGGTACTGTATGTCACTTGCAGTTCTGCAGGGCCAAATCTGCTGGAGAACTGCACCAGAATCTGCACCGTGTGCACATACCCTATAAGCAAAGCATAATAAATAATAATGCCGTCACATAGGGCTTGCAGGTGCTGGCCCCACTATGTATGGGAAAAACATGGTGATAGGTTCCCGTTTAAACGAGTGCCGATCAGCTGTCTTTTAGTACTGTTGGTTGGTTCCCAAACCCCGTCCTCACAGCCCCTAAGGCTACGTGCACACGCTGCGGAATCCTCTGCGGATTTGGCCGCGCAGATTTTGTAAAATCCGCAGGTAAATCTGCAGGTCAAAAGACCTGCGGATTGGCCTGAGGTTTTGCCCTGCGGTTTTTCATCTCCACAATGGAGGAGATGGCAAACTACAGCGGAATCCGCAGAAAGAATTGACATGACAATTCTTTCTGCGGTTTTGAAACCGCAGCAAATCCAAGCGGAAAATTCCGCAACGTCTGCACAGCAGTTTTTTTTTTTCCATTGGTTAGAATGCTACTGTACACCGCAGCAAAAACTGCTGCGGATCTGCAGCGGCTAAATCCGCTGCGGATCCTCAGCAGAATCCGCAGCGTGTGCACACAGCCTAACACCTCATGTTTTCAGGATTCCCTTTGTATTGCACGGGTGAGGGAACCTTAGGCAGTTTCTGATAACGTAATAATAATTCCATCAGCTGGGGGCCATGAGGACTGGAGTTTGGGAAACATTGGTGTAAACTAACATTTAGTTAGACCACTGGTCAACCAGTTCATGTTTCCAGTGGAAAAGAAGACTTGGGCTTATTGCCACCTGGCCTTTATTGTCTAAGATGGAAATAACTCCATGCAGGCTCTGATCACTAGAGGAAGCACTGAAATAGCTGAAAGTGTGTCTTCTCTGCCATCTTTCTAAATTGTATCGCAATGATTGAGAGTTAAGGAAACTGTGTACAGTCATGGCCAAAAGTTTTGAGAATGACACAAATATTATATTTTCACATGATCTGCTGGTTTCTGGTTTTTATGTGTGTTTGTCAGATGTTTTTACCACATACAGAAATATAATTGCAATCATATTATGAGTAGCAAAAGGTTATATTGACAGTTAGAATGAGTTAATGCAGCAAGTCAATATTTGCAGTGTTGACCCTTCTTCTTCAGGACCTCAGCAATTCTCCCTGGCATGCTCTCAATCAACTTCTGGATCAAATCCTGACTGATAGCAGTCCATTCTTGCAAAATCAATGCTTTTATTTTGTCTGAATTTGAAGGTTTTTGTTTGTCCACCCGTCTCTTGATGATTGACCACAAGTTCTCAATGGGATTAAGATCTGGGGAGTTTCCAGGCCATGGTCCCAAAATCTCTATGTTTTGTTCCCTGAGCCATTTAGTTATCACCTTTGCTTTATGGCAAGGTGCTCCATCATGTTGAAAAAGGCATTGTTGATCGCAAACTGCTCTTGGACGGTTGGGAGAAGTTGCTCTTGGAGGACATTCTGGTACCATTCTTTATTCATGGCTGTGTTTTTAGGCAAGACTGAGAGAGAGAGCCCATTCCCTTGGCTGAGAAGCAACCCCACACATGAATGGTTTCAGGATGCTTGACAGTTGGCATGAGACAAGACTGGTGGTAGCGCTCACCTGGTCTTCTCCGAATAAGCCGTTTTCCAGATGTCCCAAACAATCGAAAAGGGGATTCATCAGAGAAATTGACTTTACCCCAGTCCTCAGCAGTCCACTCCCTGTACCTCTTGCAGAATATCAGTCTGTCCATGATGTTTTTCCTGGAGAGAAGTGGCTTCTTTGCTGCCCTCCTTGAGACCAGGCCTTGCTCCTAGAGTCTCCACCTCACAGTGCGTGCAGATGCACTCACACCTGCCTGCTGCCATTCCTGAGCAAGCTCTGCACTGCTGGTAGCCCGATCCCGCAGCTGAAACACTTTTAAGAGACAGTCATGGCGCTTGCTGGTCTTTCTTGGGTGCCCTGGAGCCTTTTTGGCAACAAGGGAACCTCTCTCCTTGAAGTTCTTGATGATGCGATAGATTGTTGACTGAGGTGCAATCTTTCTAGCTGCGATACTCTTCCCTGTTAGGCCATTTTTGTGCAGTGCAATGATGACTGCACGTGTTTCTTTAGAGATAACCATGGTTAACAGAAGAGAAACAATGATGCCAAGCACCAGCCTCCTTTAAAAGTGTCCAGTGGTGTCATTCTTACTTAATCATGACAGATTGATCTCCAGCCCTGTCCTCATCAACACCCACACCTGTGTTAATGGAGCAATCACTGAAACGATGTTAGCTGGTCCTTTTAAGGCAGGGCTGCAATGATGTTGAAATGTGTTTTGGGGGATAAAGTTCATTTTCTAGGCAAATATTGACTTTGCAAGTAATTGCTGTTAAGCTGATCACTCTTTATAACATTCTGGAGTATATGCAAATTGCCATTAGAAAAAATGAAGCAGTAGACTTTGTAAAAATTAATATTTGTCATTCTCAAAACTTTTGGCCATGACTGTAGAACCGCCGGTCTTGGCTGTTTCCATAGCTCTATCTCCATTGGTCAAAGGCTTGAAAGGCAGCGATGGCATTATGTTAATAACCTTTTAATCCAATAACATTGTCCTATGATGCAAATATGACTCCTGAAAATGATAAAATCCAAGTGTGCAATCAGCCAGGGCACTCTATGTGAAGTTAGGATTTCGTCAGTCCACGGTGTAGAATTTGTTGGACAGTTCCCCGGCTGCTGCATTAGTTGGAATGAATAATCCTTACATACAGAAAAATTCTCTATTACCATGGTAGGTTTATCAAGTCTCAGTGCGCCTTCCATAAATGCTATAAATCGCGTCTTCCTGAATGGGCTTGGTCCCTACAGAATGTTGCGGTGTACGCGTTGTTTGCGGGAATCTTTTGTTATGTTTGCTATTGTTTGGAAAGGATTTGTGAGAAATAGGTCAGTCATGTGAAAGCAATAAAGTTAGCAGCAAGATGTCTTCCCCATATCCCATCTGGAAAAGGTTCTTCCAATCCTCTCTCTGACATCTGCTTAGTGCCAGAAAATGAAATCTCCCATGTGAGTAATTAGACTATATAGTGTCTGGCTGAATGCTCTCCACTCCCACCGGTTGTGTTATAAAATCTTTTATGGAGAAAATCCATGACAGACAAAAGGATGATCCCAAAAGATAGTGAGGACGAGAGCTGTAACCTGCCTAATATGTTACAATAATGGAGTATAGCATCTCTCTCATCCCGCTCACATTTGCCATCCTAAATGAGCTCTCCTACAATGTTACTGTGTCAGAGGCCTCATCTGGTTTTAAAAATGGTTCTACCTAAATGCGTTTCCGTGCTGGGCGCTAATGCATATTTCCATTTAATTGCATTTTTTGGCACAATTACCTGTGCTAAAGAGCCTTACGTGAATTATTAATAAGAGTAAATCTCGTCAAACATGTGTATGGATTATATGAGCTGTTAAGATTTTTTTTTTTTTTTTTTTCTCCGGCTTTATTTCAGCTGTATTTTCTCCCATTATCCTTCTGGCATCAAAATATATCAGAATAGGAGATGTAAAACTTGTCAAATATGAAGGGGGAAAGAAGCATATTTTGTCTATTATTTTGCTACTTTGTAAAAATGACACCTATGACATCAAACTATCAGTGCCAAGCAAACAATGTAACGGTTCTGTTTTATTTGGAGCTCGATGGAGGCCCGATGCTATTGCGTTGGGAGGGCGGTAATGTCACGCTGGGGGCAGGCTTTGCAGCGTTGAGAATCTCTCCCCCCATGTGCTCACCCACATTTCCACTCTCTTTCCCCATGTGCTGACTTCTCTTGTCTGTGCTCTCTTCTTTGACCTGTCTATCCCATGTGCTATCCCCCTTGTCTGCTGTCTCTCTCCTTCCTGTGCTGTGTTCTCCCCTCATGCGCTGTCCCGTTTGAGCTGTCTCCCCCCTGTGCTCTGTCTCTCTCACCCCTGTGTCTGACAGTGTACAGGACATGCCACAGCTCCTGGGCAGGGGAGGAAGCAAAAGACAATACTGACATTACAGCAGGAGATCGCAGAGGATATATTTTGTGAGGTAAAATATTCTTTAAAAACAGTCAGTGAAATATTTTACCTCACAAAATGAATTCACTGTGATGTGATCACCTGCTGTAATGTCAGTATTGTCTTTTGCTTCCTCCCCTGCCCAGGAGATGTGGTATGCTCTGTACACCGTCAGACACAGACCATTTTTAAAATGAACTTTCGTTCGTGGGGAAACCCTTTCAATGTGACCGGCTTCCTCTGCCTGTAGAAACGTCGCGCATCTGCCACCAGGATCAGCCGAATGATTCACTGCGCCTGCGCGGAAGAGGCTGCGTGAGTGTGGTGTGTATGGTGTATAGAGTGTGTGTGGTGTGACTGTGTTCCACTGGTGGTACCGCACAATAGGTTGGTACCAGCAGCAGTTTCCATATTGAGACACCCATCACTTGGGTGTCCCAATATGGCGGTCGGTGAACGTCCTCCGCTTGGAGTTCTGGGATACGGTGACATCTGGACAGAACAGGAAATGAAAACATTACAAGGCAATTATATAAATAGATGACAGGTTTCACGATTGTTCTGTTTACTCTGTTTTATATCCAAACTTGATGGGTCCCATTGACGGTTTTAGGCTAAGATGTCCTACCCACCAGAAACCTCAAAGAGCTGAGCGCTGGTGTCACTGTTATCAGAGCTTTAGGAAATCACATAGTGTTTTAAATATTGTAAGGGAGTAAGGAGTATCTTGGTTTAAGCAGATGAAGCCTATTACTTTAATAGTTTTATCATTTTCCAACATACTTTAACCCCTTCACGACCTATGACGCCTACGTAGGCGTCATGAAAAGCAGTGCCCAAACGACCTATGACGCCTACGTAGGCGTCATGCTATAAATAGCCCCCCTGCGGGTCGGGTGACCGGGGTCACTGAAAGGTCACCCGACCCGCACACAAAGGACCCTTCAGAGTTAACACCTGGGGGTGTGGCTTAGCCCCCACGTGCCTACGATCGCTCTGATTGGCTGTTAAAAGTGAAACTGCCAATCAGAGCGAATGTAATATTTCACCAATGAAAATTGGTGAAATATTACAATCCAGCCATGGCCGATGCTGAAATAGCATCGGACATGGCTGGACACCGAGACCCGACCCCCCCCACACCGACTGACGGCACCGATCGGCTGCCGCCACCTTCTGACGGCACCGATCGGCAGCCGCCGTCATGATCTGCCCCCCCGCCTTCCCTCCGCCCCCTCAGCCCTCCGATCATCCCCTCTCACCCTCCGATCACCCCCTCATCCTCCTTTGTGCCTCCGATCTCCCGCTATCCGTCCCAGTGTCCTGCCGTCCAGCGTCATGGGCGCCGCCATCTTGCAAGATGGCGGGCGCATGCGCAGTGCGCCGAATCGAATCTGCAACGCTGCAGATTCATTCATTTATTTTGATCACTATGATATACTTTCATAGTGATCAAAATAAATAAAAAGTAAATCACCGCCCCCCTTATCACCCCCATAGGTAGGTACAAATAATAAAATATATATATATATATTTTTTTTCCATTAGGGTTAGGTCCAGGGCTAGGGTTAGGGCTAGGGTTAGGGCTAGGGTTAGGGTTGGACTAAGGGTTAGGGTTGGACTAAGGGTTAGGGTTGGACTAAGGGTTAGGGTTGGACTAGGGGTTAGGGTTGGACTAGGGGTTAGGGTTGGACTAAGGGTTAGGGTTGGACTAAGGGTTAGGGTTGGACTAGGGGTTAGGGTTGGACTAGGGGTTAGGGTTGGACTAGGGGTTAGGGTTGGACTAAGGGTTAGGGTTGGACTAAGGGTTAGGGTTGGACTAAGGGTTAGGGTTGGACTAAGGGTTAGGGTTGGACTAAGGGTTAGGGTTGGACTAAGGGTTAGGGTTGGACTAAGGGTTAGGGTTGGACTAAGGGTTAGGGTTGGACTAAGGGTTAGGGTTGGACTAAGGGTTAGGGTTGGACTAAGGGTTAGGGTTGGACTAAGGGTTAGGGTTGAATTTAGGGTTAGGGTTGGAATTGGGATTAGGGTTGGAATTGGGATTACGGTTAGGCTTGTGGTTAGGGTTAGAGTTGGGATTTCGTTAGGGGTGTGTTGGGATTAGGGTTGTGGTTAGGGTTATGATTAGGGTTGGGATTAGGGTTAGGGGTGTGTTGGCGTTAGGGTTGGAGATAGAATTGAGGGGTTTCCACTGTTTAGGCACATCAGGGGCTCTCCAAACGCGACATGGAGCCACCATTTATTCCAGCCAATTTTGCGTTCAAAAAGTCAAACGGTGCTCCCTCCATTTCGAGCCCCGACGTGTGCCCAAACAGTGGTGTACCCCCACTTATGGGGTATCAGGGTACTCAGGAAAAATTGCACAACAACTTTAGGGGTCTAATTTCTCCTGTTACCCTTGGGAAAATAAAAAAATGGGGGCTAAAATAATTATTTTTGTGGAAAAAAAAGATTTTTTATTTTCACGGTTCTGCGCTATAAACTTTTGTGAAGCACTTGGGGGTTCAACGTGCTCACCACACATCTAGATAAGTTCCTTGGGGGGTCTAGTTTCCAAAATGGGGTCACTTGTGGGGGGTTTCCACTGTTTAGGTACATCAGGGGCTCTGCAAACGTAACATGACGCCCACAGACCATTCCATCAAGTCGGGATTTCAAAACGTCACTACTTCCATTCCGAGCCCCAACGTGTCCCCGAACAGTGGTCCCCCCCATATATGGGGTACCAGCGTACTCAGGACAAACTGGACAACAACTTTTGGGGTCCAATTTATCCTGTTACCCTTGTGAAAATAAAAAATAGTGGGCTAAAAGTCACTTTTTGAGGAAAAAAAATATTTTTTTATTTTCACAGCTCTGCGTTATAAACTTCTGTGAAGCACTTGGGGGTTCAAAGTGCTGACCTCACATCTAGATTAGTTCCTTAGGTGATATAGTTTCCAAAATGGGGTCACTTGTGGGGGGTTTCCACTGTTTAGGTACATCAGGGGCTCTGCAAATGTAGCATGACGCCCACAGACCATTCCATCAAGTCTTCATTTCAAAGCGTCACTACTTCCCTTCCGAGCCCCAACGTGTGCCCAAACAGTGGTCCCCCCCCACTTATGGGGTACCAGCGTACTCAGGACACACTGGACAACAACTTTTGGGGTCCAATTTATCCTGTTACCCTTGTGAAAATAAAAAATAGTGGACTAAAAATAATTTTTTGAGGAAAAAAAAATATTTTTTTATTTTCACGGCTCTGCATTATAAACTTCTGTGAAGCACTTGGGGGTTCAACGTGCTCACCACACATCTATGTTAGTTTCTTGGGTGATCTAGTTTCCAAAATGGGGTCATTTGTGGGGGGTTTCCACTGTTTAGGTACATCAGGGGCTCTGCAAACATAACATGACGCCCACAGACCATTCCATCAAGTCGGCATTTCAAAACGTCACTACTTCCCTTCTGAGCCCCAACGTGTGCCCAAACAGTGGTCCCCCCCACATATGTGGTACCAGCGTACTCAGGACAAGCTGGACAACAACTTTTGGGGTCCAATTTATCCTGTTACCTTTGTGAAAATAAAAAATAGCAGGCTAAAAATTTATTTTTTGAGGGAAAAAAAATATTTTTATTTTAACGGCTCTGCGTTATAAACTTCTGTGTAGCACCTGGGGGTTCAAAGTGCTCACTATGCATCTAGATAAGTTCCTTAGGGGGTCTAGTTTCCAAAATGGGGTCATTTGTGGGGGAGCTCCAAAGTTTACGCACACAGGGGCTCTACAAACACAACATGGTGTCCGCTAACGATTGGAGCTAATTTTCCATTCAAAAAGTCAAATGACGCTCCTTCCCTTCTGAGTCATGCCGTGCGCTCAAACAGTGGTTTTCCCCCACATATGGGGTACCAGTGTACTCAGGACAAACTGGACAACAACTTTTGGGGTCCAATTTATCCTGTTACCCTTGGGAAAATAAAAAATAGCGGGCTAAAAAATCATTTTTGAGGAAAAAAAATTATTTTTTTATTTTCACTGCTCTGCGTTATAAACTTCTGTGAAGCACTTGGGGGTTCAAAGTGCTCACCACACATCTAGATAAGTTCCTTCGGGGGTCTAGTTTCCAAAATGGGGTCACTTGTGGGGGAGCTCCAATGTTTAGGCACACAGGGGCTCTCCAAATGCGACATGGTGTCCGCTAACGATTGGAGCTAATTTTCCAATCAAAAAGTCACATGGCGCTCCTTCCCTTCCGGGCCTTGCGGTGCGCCCAAACAGTGGTTTATGACCACATATGAGATATTGATGTACTCAGGAGAAATTGCCCAACAAATTTTAGGATCCATTTTATCCTGTTGCCCATGTGAAAATGAAAAAACTGAGGCCAAATAAAATTTTTGTGAAAAAAAAAGTACTTTTTTTTTTTACAGATCAATTTGTGAAGCACCTGGAGGTTCAAAGTGCATACTATGCATCTAGATAAGTTCTTTGGAGGGTCTAGTTTCCAAAATGGGCTCACTTGTGGGGGAGCTCCAATGTTTAGGCACACAGGTACTCTTAAAACAAGACATGGCAACCGCTAAACATTCAAGCATATTTTACATTCAAAAAGTAAAATGGCGCTCCTTGCCTTCTGAGCCCTGCCGTGCGCCCAAACAGTGGTTTATGACCACATATGAGGTATCAGTGTACTCAGGAGAAATTGCCCAACAAATTTTAGGATACATTTTATCCTGTTACCCATGTGAAAATGAAAAAACTGATGCTAAAATAAAATTTTGGTTGGAAAAATTAAAATGTCCATTTTTTCATTCCATGTTGCTTTAGTTCCTGTGAAGCACCTGAAGGGTTAATAATCTTCTTGAATATAGTTTTGAGTAGCTTGAGGGGTGCAGTTTTTAGAATGGTGACACTTTTGGGTATTTTCTGCCATATAGACCCCTCAAAGTGACTTCAAATGTGAGGTGGTCCCTAAAAAAAATGGTTTTGTAAATTTTGTTGTAAAAATGAGAAATTGCTGGTCAACTTTTAACCCTTATAACTTCCTAACGAAAAAAAATGTTTCCAAAATTGTGCTGATGTAAAGTAGACATGTGGGAAATGTTATTTATTAACTATTTTGTGTCACATAACTCTCTGGTTTAACAGAATAAAAATTCAAAATTTGAAAATTGCAAAATTTTCAAAATTTTTGCCAAATTTCCATTTTTTTCACAAATAAGCGCAAAAATTATTGACCTAAATATACCACTATCATGAAGCCCAATATGTCACGAAAAAACAATCTCGGAATCACTAGGATGCGTTGAAGCGTTCCTGAGTTATTACCTCATAAAGGGACATTGGTCAGAATTGCAAAAAATGGCCAGGTCATTAAGGTCAAAATAGGCTGGGTCATGAAGGGGTTAATAAATCAACTTTTCATCATTTTTGATTTCTGCTTGCTGCCGTTTAATAAAAACCTTCATTGTTTAGCTTCAGTGGATAAGAAACTGTCCCGGTCTTGTAATGGACACACACCGGGCAATAGGGCTAGATTGCTCCTTTTGTGGGTGAAGACCGCTTTAGTAATTGACAAATTTTCAAATCCAGGCTGAAAAAAATCTATCTGACAGTAAGAACGAGAAGCGGATGCATTATATTTGTAGCTAGATTGTCTTTCATGCCTTATATGCTAATTATGCCTCTTGCATTTCCGTTTTTACCGGTGTACAATGCACGGAGAAGCCTTTTGTCATGGGGCCGCCTGGTAATTAAGCTGCTCTCATTTACTGATGTTACAGTGAATGGAAATCCTATGAGTGTGAATGGGCTCAGGGCTTTGTTGCTTAGTAGTACAGGTGCCTGAGTGCTCTTGGCTGACGCACTTGTGTTTCCATCAGCCCTTCCTGAATCGGTGGAAACATTTAGCTGCTTTTCGCTCTTCCAGACCCTTTATGTATTGGAGCAGACTTAGCAAACAGCATGTTCACAAAAGTGGACGTAATTATTGCCTTTGGCTCCTTTGCTTTTTACTGTTGTAATTCTAGCAGAATGACCGTAAGGGACGGATCATGGGCTCCCATGTCCCCTTCCTTTGTTCCTTGTAGTTGAAATACAAACCCTAAGCAATGTACAGTGCTTATATAGTGCCGTATGAAACAGCCTTCCCTTTATTACCCTGCATGTAGAGGAGAAATGTGTCCTGTTAAGGCAGCAGTGCCCTACAGTCACTAGCCGTTATATAAATCATGTTCATTTCGGGCCTCTGCTATGGCAACCAAGCCCGGTGTTCAAGAAGATGAAAGGAAAAGGGAAGCGTAGATCATGTGCTTCAGTTCAGAAGGCTCCTCGTCCTTAATGGTAATGGTTATTTATTGCTAATTGGGCATTTTCAAGTCTTCAGAAGTCTTATGGGCTCTCACTTAGTTTATGTGTATTGCAGAATAATAAGAGAATTACTGTGCTCTGTGCCAACTTATCTTTTCTTATCAAAGTAATATTGTACTGTATCAGGTTTAAAAGTGTTTGACGTGAGTGACAAGATGGTATTTTTCTAGGTAACGTACAGTATGTATAGAATATGGCTTTTCTTTATATTTGGATTTTCCTTTACTCTTGAAAAAAAAAAATGATCCCTTTTTCAAGTACAAAAAGGCCACCAGATATCAATCACTGCTTGGTCCTAGCAGTCAGTCAGTGAAAAAACGAGAACACTGAGATGCCGCTATGGTGACATCAGTATACAGTTAGCGTTTTTGATGGACCCTTAGATTTACGTTAGCAGGTTTGATCTGTGACTAGGATCAAGCATGGCTATTTTCCCGTTTTGTTTATTTCAGGCACACTGGCCCTGACTCATCAGTGTTTTTCTCAAATTTCTACTGTAACAGATTTGGGAAAAGTCACAATATTTGTGAAACGGGAAGTTGCGCAAATCATTGACAACTTTAGGTATTCTCATGCCTGTCCCCATCTGTATCCGACAAAGTTGGCAGAGCATGAATTGGATGGGGCATGGCAATGCTTTCCCACATCTAGAAAGATTATGGGATAAACGTACGCCAGTCTGTGTAAAATTCCTGACGAAGCGCACGACAATGATTTAGGTGCGCTTAATTTATTAAGAGCCATGCACCCTTTAATGAGTGCGGTGCATCTTACTCCTGCACATTTATTAAGGCTGACATGTGAAATGTCAGGCTTGATGAATCAGACCCTTTGTTTGAAAAAAAAAAAAAAACCATGGAAACATGGACATATGAACAGCTACATAGTGAGTCCGTGTTCTATTTGGGTCATTCCATTTAAAGTGATATAATTGTATATAATTGAGAATAAGCCGAGGCACATAATTTTACCACATAATACTGGGAAAACCTATTGACTCGAGTATAAGCCGTGTCTGCATTGTCCCCTCATCTTTATCCTGGTATGCATTTTCCCCTTATCCCTATTCCGGTCTGCATGGCCCCCTCAACCCCATCCTTGTATGCACGGGCTCCTCATCCCCATCCTTGTATGCACTGGCTCTTCATCCCTATCCTGGTATGCATGGCTCCTCATCCCTATCCTGGTATGCATGGCTCCTCATCCCTATCCTGGTATGCATGGCTCCTCATCCCTTTCCTGGTATGCATGGCTCCTCATCCCTATCCTGGTATGCATGGCCCCCTCATCCCCCATTCTGGTATGCATAGCTCCTCATCCCCATCCTGGTATGCATGGCTCTGTCTTACCTGCTCAAGTTTTAATCTGCAACTCCCTCACTTAGAAACAAGTTAGGCATAACTGAGGACAGTTTTTGAGGTAAAACAAGATGAATTTATTTTCTAGATTAACAATCTAGTACATGTGTTATAGCTGAAAACATCCCATTAATAAGCATAAATCATGAAGTAAGCATCAATACATTACCGGACATTATAGCATCACTCCAAGATCCGGGGACTTCAAAACGATCGCATCAGGACCTCAGATTAAGTCCCGAGCCCCTCCTGCTGAGCTCCTTGCTTATATACATTATGTGAATCTACCAGCACATGCGTAGTGAATATAACTGTTCACGCTTGCGCAATCGCAGTTCAGTTATCTGGAATGTTCCAGCGTGTGATCACCTCTTGAGATCATGAGCAGTTAACTTGTTTTCAAAAATCTTATCAGTTACTCTGTTCTTTCCAAGGACTTTACCAGTTACTTTGTTTTGCAAGAATTTTACACTTGTGAGCTGGATTATTCTCCTTATGCAGCCATATTTTGTCCTATAATAACCTTGTGCTCATATTCTAAAGCAAGAAACCATATTGATCACTATATCTGGATCCCTATCTATTACATTCATACAATCAATCTTGTCCCATTTGTATCACAGGCTCCTCTCATCCCTATACTAGTATGCATGGCTCCTCATTATCCTGGTATGCATTGTCCCCTCATCCCTATCCTGGTATGCATTGTCCCCTCATCCCTGTCCTGATATGCATGGCCTCCTTATCCCCATCCTCGTATGCACGTTCTCCTTATCCCCATCCTGGTCTGCACGGGCTCCTCATCCCCATCCTGGTATGTACGGGCTCTTCATCCCCATCCTGGTATGTACGGGCTCTTCATCCCCATCCTGGTCTGCACGGGCTCCTCATCCCCATCCTGGTATGCACGGGCTCTTCATCCCCATCCTGGTATGTACGGGCTCTTCATCCCCATCCTGGTATGCATGGGATCCTCATCCCCATCCTGGTGTGCACGGGCTCCTCGTCCCCCATCCTGGTGTGCACGGGCTCCTCGTCCCCCATCCTGGTGTGCACGGGCTCCTCGTCCCCCATCCTGGTGTGCACGGGCTCCTCGTCCCCCATCCTGGTGTGCACGGGCTCCTCGTCCCCCATCCTGGTGTGCACGGGCTCCTCGTCCCCCATCCTGGTGTGCACGGGCTCCTCGTCCCCCATCCTGGTGTGCATGGGCTCCTCGTCCCCCATCCTGGTGTGCACGGGCTCCTCGTCCCCCATCCTGGTGTGCACGGGCTCCTCGTCCCCCATCCTGGTGTGCACGGGCTCCTCGTCCCCCATCCTGGTGTGCACGGGCTCCTCGTCCCCCATCCTGGTGTGCACGGGCTCCTCGTCCCCCATCCTGGTGTGCACGGGCTCCTCGTCCCCCATCCTGGTGTGCACGGGCTCCTCGTCCCCCATCCTGGTGTGCACGGGCTCCTCGTCCCCCATCCTGGTGTGCACGGGCTCCTCGTCCCCCATCCTGGTGTGCACGGGCTCCTCGTCCCCCATCCTGGTGTGCACGGGCTCCTCGTCCCCCATCCTGGTGTGCACGGGCTCCTCGTCCCCCATCCTGGTGTGCACGGGCTCCTCGTCCCCCATCCTGGTGTGCACGGGCTCCTCGTCCCCCATCCTGGTGTGCACGGGCTCCTCGTCCCCCATCCTGGTGTGCACGGGCTCCTCGTCCCCCATCCTGGTGTGCACGGGCTCCTCGTCCCCCATCCTGGTGTGCACGGGCTCCTCGTCCCCCATCCTGGTGTGCACGGGCTCCTCGTCCCCCATCCTGGTGTGCACGGGCTCCTCGTCCCCCATCCTGGTGTGCACGGGCTCCTCGTCCCCCATCCTGGTGTGCACGGGCTCCTCGTCCCCCATCCTGGTGTGCACGGGCTCCTCGTCCCCCATCCTGGTGTGCACGGGCTCCTCGTCCCCCATCTTGGTGTGCACGGGCTCCTCGTCCCCATCCTGGTGTGCACGGCTCTTTATGCCTATCCTTGTATGCATGGCCCCATCAAAAAACAAACCAATAAAAACGTCCTACTTACTTTCCTGCACTCCCTCGTAGCCTCTTGTTCTGGTGCAAGCAGCTGATACATGCTTGTAAGCAGCGCATGACAGGGACGTTACGCGCTGCTTACACTCAGAGCACACCTGCAGGTATATTCAACGTTCTCCATGCCGGGACTATGAGCGTGGAGGGCAGTGAGTATTCATTGCTATGAAATAGCGCACACAGCCGCAGCCGCCGTGTGGTAACGTGTGCTCGCTGCTTAAGATAAATGAATGTTCACTTCTCTCCACTCCCATTCCCACAAGATTGTGCTCATAAACTCGGCTTAAACTCGAGTATATACGGAAACTTTTCCTCTATTTTTAATTCTTTTGAGATGTTGTTCTCTGGTAAAAGCGTTTTAGAGAAAGCAAAATATGAAGAAATAGATATATTGCGCTTTCCCTCTCCCCTCATTCGCTCTCCTTTCCCATCATTCCCTGTCTCCCTCCCTCGTCCTCTCTTGTCCCTTCAGTCCCTCTCTCCCTGAGACAGATATCTATCTATATGTGTGTAGATAAATGTGCATATAAATGTATGTGTGTGTATAATATATATCATAGAGCGAGATATATATAGATAGATATGGATAGATATTTGCCTGTTGGGTGTTCTTCACACATGGTACTTGGTGCTATTCAAGAATTTATTGGGAATAGAGCAAGCCTGAGCACTTTGTCCATCTTATTTGACCCTATTTTGTATCTCTTCTCTTCACCAAATTTATGAAGCGTTTTTGTCTTTTATTAACTGTGTATTCAGAGAAGAAGCAGTAATTTTCCTCGTGGCAAACATCCTCTTTATTAGGAAAGCACTAAAATTTTATTTTTCTATAGGCAACAGCATGGTTTTCTTGCTTTGTCTTTTTTTTTTTTTAAAGTCTGAGGCATCCACTTTACTAATCCCTAAGGCTACGGGCACACACTGCGGAATGCTCTGCGGATTTGGCCGCGAGGATTTTGTAAAATCCGCAGGTAAATCTGCAGGTCAGAAGCCCTGCGATTTTACCTGCGGATTACCCTGCGGTTTTTCATCTCCACAATGGAGGAGATGGCAAACTGCGGCGGAATCCGCAGAAAGAATGACATGTCAATTCTTTCAGCGGTTTTGAAACTGCAGCAAATGCGCGGAAAATTCCGCAGCGTCTGCACAGCGTTTTTTTTTTCCCAATGGTTAGAATGCTACTGTACACCGCAGCAGAAACTTCTGCGGATCTGCAGCTGCCAAATCCGCTGCATAATCCGCAGCGTGTGCACACAGCCTAATCCTGCTTAGAAATTATCAGTTTTTCCTGAGTGCGTTAAGATAACCTAGAGTTGAAACTCGAAAGTATCCACGACAGCCAATTAGTGAGACATCTCCCCTCTTCATGTGTTCTGTTTTGGG
This sequence comes from Dendrobates tinctorius, assembly GCF_039654945.1. Classification (NCBI taxonomy): domain Eukaryota; kingdom Metazoa; phylum Chordata; class Amphibia; order Anura; family Dendrobatidae; genus Dendrobates; species Dendrobates tinctorius. The sequence continues at coordinate 11,624,570 of NW_027361732.1, forward strand.
AGTTAACACGTCTGGTGATATTTTAGAATTGGTGCAGTGTAAAGTGAGGTGTACTGGGCTGTGTCTTTTTTCATTATTATTCCCAGGCTTGTAGCGAAGATGCAGACAGAATATGCTAAAGTCATTGAGAATCTTAACATTTTATTAGCAGATGCATTGCTCAGAGTTGCTTACAGTGTTCCCACATGTCAGTGCCCCCTTCCTAATGCAGCAATTTCTTGTTTGATGATGGTTGTCATAACTTATCCTGCTCTATATGTAATATTGCTGTTTTCTGTGTGTGCAGTTATTGTTCCCACGACAGCTGTTGCTTGACTTGTTGCATGATCGACTCATCCACAGCAGAGCCCTGTATGTGAAACTTACGGTACGTCTGTTATGTAACAGTTGAACTGAATCCGATGTAAGACGTGTGTGTAGACTGCTGCACC
>NW_027361732.1:12230000-12447500 GCF_039654945.1 Dendrobates tinctorius
AATTCCCATTGCTAGTTGGCTATTACCTTGGCTACTAAAATATAAGTAACTAGCTGAAGAGCCCAGCGCTGCCCGGGCATAGTAACTACAGTTGTGGCCAAAAGTATTGACACCCCTGCAATTCTGTCAGATAATACTCAGTTTCTTCCTGAAAATGATTGCATTCATAAATTCTTTGGTATTATTATCTTCATTTAATTTGTCTTAAATGAAAAAACACAAAAGAGAATGAAGCAAAAAGCAAAACATTGATCATTTCACACAAAACTCCAAAAATGGGCCAGACAAAAGTATTGGCACCCTCAGCCTAATACTTGGTTGCACAACCTTTAGCCAAAATAACTGCGACCAACCGCTTCTGGTAACCATCAATGAGTTTCTTACACTGCTCTGCTGGAATTTTAGACCATTCTTCTTTGGTAAACTGCTCCAAGTCCCTGATATTAGAAGGGTGCCTTCTCCAAACTGCCATTTTTAGCTAGGGCCGGGGGGTTGCGTGAGCTCTCCGGCGGCCGCTTCACAGGCCCGATACTCCGGACTGTACGCCTCAGCTCCTTCCCCTCTCGCGCACTGTCCTCTCTTCCCGCGCGGCACTTCTCTTCTTCGCGCTCTGCGGCAGGCTCCACCCACGAAGGCCGCCCCTCTTTCTTCCCGCGCGCGCCAAGCAGCGCAGCAATGGCGGTTTCTGGCGCCAAATTCACACAGTTCACAATCACAATCTATGGCACACAGGACCCGGGGATACCGGGCTCCGTAATCCTGTTCGTGACGCCAAATTGGGTCGCCCTCCCAGGGCCGTGGGGTACTCGGTACCGGGCTGGTGTCAGGGGGATGTGTCACAGCAGCGGTCACCCGGTCCGTGGCCCTGGGCTCCCAAGCAATGGGGAGATGTAGTTAATGGTAGAATAGTTTGTGACACCACCTGTGGTGTTTGGCAAATATGGTGTTAGGCCAACGCTGCATACAGATCCACTGGGACTGATGGTATGTGCAGCTTAGATGGTAAAGCTCCCCACAGGTGGAGAGAGTGATCTCCTACGCCAGCAGGAAGCTGCGTCCCACTGAGAGGAACCCTGATAATTACAGTTCTTTCAAGCTGGAGTTCCTTGCCATAGTCTTGGCTGTCACCGAAAGGTTCAAGCATTACCTAGCTTCTGCCAAATTTACAATCTTCACGGACAACAACCCGTTGACCCACTTGGACACTGCCAAGCTAGGAGCACTGGAGCAGCGATGGATGGCTCGGTTATCCAATTATGAGTTTACCATCAAGTACCGGGCAGGGCACAAGAATGCCAATGCTGATGCGCTATCCAGGATGCCTAATCTGCCAGATGCAGGAAAAGACCCTGAGGCTCTGGAAGAGGTAGAATTGCCTCCCTTCCACCGGCCACTGGTGGCCCAACGTGTTCAAGGAGTGAGAAACAGGCGGCCTGGCTTGAAGGAAGTCACTCTGAATCCGTTGCCCCATCATGATTGGGCAGAAGCACAAGATAATGACCCTGCAGTCCGCCAGGTGAAAGAGCTGCTGACACAAGGTGACTCACGCATTCAGATTTGAATGCTCCTGAAGAAACTCATCAGTTGTGGAAGGAAAGAGGTCGGCTGTTCATTTATGAAGGGAAGCTGTGTCGGAGGAGTATCAATGCCCGCACACATGAGCTGGTCTGGCAGGTGGTGGTCCCAAAGAGAGATGCATCAGTGGTCCTAGGAGCATACCACAATGGAACTGGACACTTTGGATGGAAGAAGTTGGAAACATTGCTCCGAGAGAGGTTCAACTGGACTGGCATGCGGAAGGCCATTGAGAGGAGGTGCTGGGAGTGTGGACAGTGTAACCTGAGCAGAAAGGATCGAGACAGCCAGATAGCTCCCTTACAGCCAATCATCACCAAACAGCCCCTGGAATTGGTAGCCCTGGACCATGTGAAGCTGGTTCCAAGCCGGTCAGGCTACCTCTATGCCCTTACCATTGTGGACCACTATTCAAGATTCCTGGTGGTTGTGCCCATCAAAGATCTAACGGCCAGGACAGTGGCCAAAGCTTTCCAACAGCACTTCTGTAGACCACATGGTTATCCTGAGAGGGTGCTGACAGACCAAGGTCCAGCTTTCGAGGCAGAAGTGTTCCATGAATTCTGCAACTTATATGGGTGTAAGAAGATCCGGACAACACCTTATCACCCACAGACCAACGGCATGTGCGAGAAGATGAACCAGGTAGTGATTGATTTACTGAATACATTGCCCTTGGAGGAGAGAAATCTGTAGCCAGAAAAGTTGCCCGATCTGGTGGACCTCTACAACCATATCCCAGTGAACTCTACCAACTGTACTCCAGCGTACCTGATGAGAGCAAGGCCTGGTAAGCTGCCTATTGACTTGGACATGGGAGTCCTGACGCCTGAAGTAACGTCACCAGATGTTGACTAGGACAAGGAGAGTCAGCAGCAGTACAGAAGGGTACAGGAGCGTGTGGAGAAGAGTCTGGCTCAGGCAAGGCAGAAGCAGGAGAGACTTTATAACCAAAATGCACCTGCTGTTCCTTTTTCGCCGGGAGAACAAGTTCTCAAGAGACAAAGAAGACTGCAATAGCTGGATGATCAATGGGAAGAGGAGCCCTATACAATTCTGCCCTCGAACTTTGATAATGCCAAAGTGTGCCTTGCTAGCAAAGATGGAGGAGAGACCTCAGCAGCGGTATCCAGGGATCACTTGAAGTTATGCCCTGACCAGTTGAAAGAAAAAGCGGGAGGATCAGATAACATCCCACCTACAGAGGAAGAAAAGACAGTCTGTACCGTGCTGGGAGAGTTCCCTGCGAATTGGACTAGAGTTAATGATGCAATCGTGGTGCCGGTGTTGTTATTTCCCCAAGTAGAAGCACAGGAGAATAGGACTCAAGAAGACCTTGAAGATCGAGAAAATCAGGCAACAGAGGCCACACCAGCAGTGGAGTCAGAGAACCCTCACCCTGCCAGTGGTGAACCTGTCATGCCCGTGGTGAGTCCAAGAGATCACAGACCAGTTAGTGTCCCTGTGCCAGGTAGAATGTAACCCGTAAGAGTTTCCTTTGGAGATTTGTTTCATGGACACTGAACCACAGGACTTGTGTGTGGTCAAAAACTTTATTTATAAATAGTTACCATTTGCCAGGAATGGACCATGGACATTGATGTTGGACTTTTCATCATAGGACCATTTTTGCAGCAATTGGTTTTTGTACATTTTTCTCTTTTTCAAATCTTGTACAATTATTGTTGTTTAAATGTTTATATGTTGTTTTTCATGTTTTTGTTCAGCCCAGGAGTGCTGACTTGCACTAGGGGGGAATGTGGCACCCCCAGGGGTATGGTCGCCACACTGGCTTTGCCTTCCTCCAGGGGAGGGTAATGCCAGGCTTGGAAGCAGTGATGGGTCTCTCCAGCAGTTAACCTAATGCATGCAACACAGCTCCACTCCGGGCCAGCAGGGGGAACTCTGAACCAGGATTGAGGAGCAGAGTACTCTCTGAGGGTCAGGAGGAAGGAGTAGGCAGATAGTGTGAGGAGGTCCACGTGTGTAGACGTGTGGAGCGGGGTGGAGGTTGAGCTCCGGGAGGAGAGCTCCCTCACCGCTAGAGCGCAAAGACTGGAGCCTGGTCTCCACGGTGGTACAGATACTAACGGTCCTGCCACAGATACCAGAGGAGTAGGAGGCTGTAAATGCCCTGCTCTCACCAAAGACTTGGGACACAACAGCAATTGAATAGAGAGCCAGGACTCAGGAGAGGAGTCCCCGAGAGAGGCTACAGCTGTCTGTCATACAGGTAAAGTTCTAGGAACATCTGAAGAGAGGCATTTCAGAGTAACTAAGTACTGGAGTGCTTCACACTACAAAGCGCTAGGAAGGAGACTGCGCAGCCCTTCTGCTGAGAGAGAATCCTGATCTGCTTCCAGGCTAACCTGCTCCAATACCATCTGTAATCAGGACTCTGGACTGCATATACTCAGTAAAGGTACAGAAACTACAACCGCTGTGTCTTGTCTGTTGCCTACGCTTTCGGCACTGCTACATCCCCGTGCCAGCTACATCTACACTGCCCTGGGACTACAGCTCCACCTGTATGGAGCTTTACCATCTACGCTGCACATACCATCAGTCCCAGCGGATCTGTATGCAGCGTTGGCCTAATACCATATTTGCCAAACACCACGGGTGGCGTCACGAACAATTCTACCATTAACTACATTTCCCCATTGCTTGGGCGCCCAGGGCCACGGACCGGGTCACAGCTGCTGTGACACATCCCCCTGACACCGGCCTGGTACCGAGTACCCCACGGCCCTGGGAGGGCGACCCACATCCATACACTTATTGAGCGCAAAATCAACTGCAAATTTCATTATGGAAAAGACGCAGATTTGCCACGTATTTCACCCTTTACATTGCCTGTCAATTTACGATGCTGATTTTAAACACCGCATATGGACAAGATTTCATGAACTCTCCTCTGCAATGCTTCTACTATAATATTCAGTGAATTGTCTGCCTGCTAAATCCAGACAGAAAATCTGCTGTGTGTGAACAAATTTTGGTTTTGAGAAATACAAAAGACGCAAACTGCCAATAGCATTTTCGTTTTACCATGGCATCTGTAGGCAAAAACTGGTCACTCTCCTCCTGCATTTTTTTTCCTTTTGCAGTTTTATTTTTAACATTTTTTTGTATGTCGATATTTTCTTTTCCACTGTTATTTGCATAATGTGTTGCATTTGCTAACCCCATATATTTACATCTCGCATCCCAATGCATTCATTGGTCATACCAATGTCCTAACTAATCCTCTCCAGGGGTCAAGAAGTAAGTTGCTTTCTCTCCTCACTATTTCATTACGATGTAATCTCTTCAGCCTATATTATTATTCACGTCATAGGCACCGGAAAGGATTAATATGAAGCGACATGGGCGTTTACAAAGCTCTTAAGAAGTAAGAGAAGGATAAAAAGTACCGTCATTATACCAATGCAGAAAAATATATTGCTTATGTAGTTGTGAAAAGTAATACAAAATATAAGAGGAAAAGGCATTAACACATGCTGGCCGGAAGTTAATAATATACATTTTAGGGTTAGAGTGGTTTAACATCATGTACTGGATAATGCATTGACTATCACTAAGGACTTGTTGCCTAGCAACACTGTATAAAGTCTTTAGAAACCTTTTTGGTCACTGTGTCACATATCTTCCCAGTTTAACTCAGAAACCTGACATGTCGTCTGTAGGTATTCGTGTCAAAGAAAGTAAAAATTCCGCTGAATACACTCCATATTAGACAGGTATTGTTGATATAACATAAGAGAATTGCTCACAATGCTAAAATTGTCCATGGCCATCACAAATCAAGACAAGGAGAAAATATATCCTATTTGTCAGCAGCCCAAGCAATGGACAACAAAGTGCAAAGCAAAAGTTAAAATGTGAACAAAATGTTCAGCTTCTTAGTGGAAGACGTCTTATTAAGACTACAGCAATGTTCGGTAAACTATTAATCTGGAGGAATTAATATTTTATGATAGGGAGCATACGTATTTTGATAATAATGTCGAAGAAAATCTGTCAGCAGTTCTGACCCTACAAAACTGCTGACAAGACTAGATAGGAGAGACATAGATGTATTTATATATATTTAACAAGTAGAATTATTGAGAAAATGAAGCTTTATTCCAAAACATGCCGATCCTGCAAGTGATCCGTAAGACTGATGTGATCTCTGCTGTCTCTATTAAGGTCTCCACAATACCTCCCCAGCTCTTGAGGGATGGCTCTAGAAGGCAACTGGTTGGCCAAAGCCATTACTCTGCAGTGGAGAAGTGGTGGAGCTGAGAGCACAATAGCCCAAGGGATCTCCTTCAAAGCACTGTTGGGATCTACTGCTAGCACAGTAAATAAATGCATGTGTAACCCCCTCTACACTTCTGTCAAGTGCTGCCAAAACTGCTGATAGATTCCAATAATCAAACGTCCAGTGAAGAGAAATGTTAATGCTTCGTAATACCAAGACATGTTGGACAATTGTACTGTTCCAGCTTTGTGGAAATAGTTTTGGGAAGGTCCTTTCCTGCTTCAGCAAGACTGTGTCCAAGTGCACAGATTAAGGTCCATAAAAGCATGCTTTGGTGTAGAGAAACATGCACTATACGGACAAAAGTTTTGAGACATCCAAATTATATCTACATATTACTCGTTTTATGACATCCCATTCTAAATCCATAGACATTAATATGAAGTTTGTCCCTCATTTGCAGCCACAACAGCTTTTACTCTTATGGGAAGGTCTTCTCCAAGGTTTTTGAGGAGTCTGTGGGAATTTTTGCACACTCATCTAGAAGAGCATTTTTTACGTCAAATACTGATGTTGGACTAGAAACTCGGGCTAGCAATCTCTGTTATAAATAATTCCAAAATGCGTTCGATGGGGTTGAGGTCAGTGATCAGTGGGAGTCAGTCAAGTTGTTCCATGCCAAACTCACCCAACAATGTTTTTATGGGCCTTGTTTTGTGAACTTGGGCATAGACATGCTGGAAAAGAAAAGATTATTTCCTAAACTGTGCCACAATGTTGAAGAATGCAATCGTCCAAAACGTCTTGGTATACTGAAGAATTAAGATTTTTCTTCACTGAAACAAAGAAGCCTAGGCCAAACCCTAAAAATCAGTCCCATAGTCATCAGCACTTCGTATGACAATGTGCCAGTTAGAGCGCTCCTACGATGCAGGCACACAGTGCTGATCTATGCAGCTGTTTGTCTACACTATGGCTGAGGGCACGCAGTGATCGCTTTTTTCAGTTACTATGTGTAGAAGTCAGGAGTCAGATATTACTTTGCACTCTTGCCCATAGTACAAGCAGACAGCTGCATAGAACATCGCTGTGTGCCTGCATCGCATAACCACCAGTGCTGATTACAGCGCTTACTGGCCTGCTTGGCCTGGGTCTGACAGTGAGCTATGAGAACACCTCTGTCTACCTGTAGCCATGTGAAGGATATGTGTGCTGTCCATCTGAATACTACAGACATCATCTGCACATCTTTGGACACAGCAGGAGAAGCTTGATGGTGGATGAACTATGCTCGATCAGATTGAGATCTTGGAAATTTAGAAGAATGGGCCTCAGCCAACCTCTTACAAAAAGCCTCCTAACATTATCCCACCTCCACCAAAGTTTATAGTTGACACAATACAGTCAGTCAGGCAATGTTCTCATGGCATTTGCCAAAACCCAGATTCATCCATCAGACTGCCAGATAAAGAACCACAGGAATCCAGTGGCAATGTGCATTCTTGGCATTGTGCTTGGTAGTGTAAGGCTTGCAAGGAGCTGCTTGACCATGGCACCCAATGCCATAAAGCTCCAGTTTTTATGCTGATGTTAATGCCAGAGGAGATTTGGAGCTTTTTAAAGCAGCAAAATGATGGTGCCTTTTATGCATAATGTGCCTCAGCAATCCTGCTCTGAAACTTTATGCCATCTGCCACTTGTTGCTGTGATTCCTAAACGCTTCAACTTTTCAACAATACCACACACAGTTATCAGTGAATATTTAGGAAGGAAAAAATTGTACAGACTGAATTTAAAAAAGTATTACAGTACCAAGCTCAAATTCAGTGAGCTCTTTAGAATGAGACATTCTTTCCCAAACGTTTGTTAAGTCAGAATATATGGCTCAGGCTGGTTTCACACCTGCGTTTTTTTGCGCTGCGTTTTTGCGCATATATGCGCATGTGTTTTTTTTCCTATATTTAACATGGGTGCGCATTTGTATGCGTTTTTCGTGCTCTGCGTTTTTTTCCGGTGTGCGTCCATAATTTCCAGACGCTACATGTTGCATTTTTTGGTCCGCCCAACTGCTTTTAAAAAAATGCATGCGCACGTATGCGCATGTTTTGCGCAAAAAATTAACATTATAGTCTATGGGTGCGCATACGTGCGCATTGGCATGCGCACGTATGCTTTTTTTGCGCATACGTTTTTAAGTCGACATTGTCTAGACACATGATAAACCCCCCACTCCAAAAAAAACATGTCTATATAAAAGTAGGTGTCTGCCATAACTGTACCACAACTATAGAGACAGCCTGGAGAGCAGACAGACTGCAGAAGAAGACACCATTTTCAATTCCAGCTTCAGCGGCAAGAATGTGAGTATTATTACATCTAATGTATGCCTGTCCTTTTAAATTGTGTATGAACTAATGCTTTGTATTATTTTTACATGCAGTATGTCTTCGGAATCTGAATATTCACCATCCCGGCAGGAACTGGCACAAGCAGATCGTGAGGTGATTATTTTCGTGCGTTTGGTAAGGATATCTGCTGGTTCTCAAAATATCTAACGTTTTTTTTTTTCAGACATCGTCATCTTCAGCGGACGCGACTAGTGAGGGCGAACAGCATTAGCAGCCAAGCCAAGTCCCGGTGGTGATACGGAATGTAAGTATCAAATGATTTGTAATGTCCTTTATTTTTTATCTTCTTTCTTTCCTCTTTTCTGGATCTTATTTTAACCTTTTATTCACACAAAATTCAAATATTCTAATGAATGTTTTTTCTCTAGGTTCCACAATGGGATGAAGACGTCTACCTGGATAATGAGCACCTTATCCGCCTGGTCCAAGAGCATGCCCCGTTGTGTGACAGCTATGACCAGCTGTACAAGGACAATGTGGTGACCCGGCGGCTATGGAATGAGGTGGCCGCAGCATTGATGGATGGCTGGGGCAGCGCTCCTGCAACCTCCAAAAAGGTGTTTAGTAAGTATTTCCCTGCTCTGTTAAGCCACAGTGACTATTGTCCTTGATGACACTATTGTGTTTCCTGCTAGATATATTCTAGCAGGAAAACCAGCAGTGTCATCTGGCTCAACAGTGATTGCTTTGGGTATTGTATTGCTGTATTGTGCCGCATTGACTCTTGTTCGCGATGGCACTGTTGGGTTTCCTGCTAGATATATTCTAGCAGGAAACCCAACAGTGTCATCTGCCTCAACAGTGACTGCTTTGGGTATTGTATTGCTGTATTGTGTCGCATTGACTCTTGTTCATGATGGCACTGTTGGGTTTAATGATAGCATAAATCGTGCATCATACACAATTGTTAAATGTTGTTTGTTTGTTTTTCCAACAGTGAACAAAGTCCGAACTCGATGGCGCTGTAAAAAGGACCGCTTCAACACTGATGTTCGTGCTGAGGGGCAGGTTCGCAGTGGTTCAGCGGCAAGGACCAGAACAAAATACCGGTATTATCAAGCTTTGCAGTTCCTAAGACCGGTCCTTGCCACCAGAGCGTAAGTATTATAATTTTTTGGTTTTTATTTTTATTAATCTGTGTTTTTCTATTCCACAGCTGATGCTTCTTGTAAATGCATGATAGTAATGTTTTTCCTTTCTTCCACAGCACCTGGAGCAGCACCCTGCAACCTGGCCCTGGAGCGGTCCTTCATCGGACGACCTCGGGCCCGTCTCAGCCATCCGACAGCCAGGAAGCACCTCGCACGTCTTCAACACGGACAGCTGCTGACCAGGATGCAGGTGAATCATGTGTTTCCCTGTCCCAGGTCTCTGCCACTGGTTATGCAGGCACTACCTGCCAGCGGCAGAGGGCCTTGGACAGGAATGTCTTGCCCGAGTTTATGCACTTGAGCGAGGCCTTTAATGCCAGCCTCAAGTCGCTGTCAGACACAGTAGAAAGCGGTTTTTCACTCATGGAACGTGGTTTTAACCACATGGAATACCGCTTCCACTCTGTCGAACAGCGCCTTGACCGTCTGGAGGCCAACCTCAATAGACCAGCGCACCATTTTTTTAGTGAAATTGAAAAGGGCATGGCGGAACACCTTAGTCCTGAGCAACAGCTGAGTGTGCTGCAGGCCTGCAACAATACTTTCTTGAAGGCTATGCAGCAGAATCGGTACGGGCAGCAGTCAGTGGTGTCATTTCCAACTGTGCCACCATTGACTCACTTCACCTCACTACCGACTTGTTCTGCATACCACTGCACGGACACCTCTATTCAAAGCCACGACACCCACCGTTACACCACCACAAGTCTGAGTGCTGCTGGTCACTTCACCGATACCACCATGGCAAGTGCTGCTCCTGTCTGGAGCACCACCGCCACCCCCATGCATGCTTGGAGCACAGCCACGTGACCACTCCTCAAACGTGGAACAGCTCTGCCGCCAACACATAACATGGACTAGCCCTGCCACCACCTCACTGCAACCCTGGACCATCACTGCTGCCACCAGTCCACCTGCAAGAACAAGCACTGCAACCGCCACCACAGAGCATCAGCACCAGCCACAGCAGCAGCAACAGCAGCAGGCACAGCAGCAGCAGCCACAGTAGCAGACGGGGGACCCACATTCCTTATTTGTCCCAAGTTCCAGGCGGGGCCAACAATCAAGGCGGGTATTGGGCCCAAGGAGGTCCAGGCAGGCCAGTTTAAGGAGACAAAAAACAGTTAGGACCACTGTCGCTGAACCTCTGTCCTCTCCTCCTAGTGTGTCTAGCTCCATTCCCATCACTGGCCTCCCTTCCCCCACAAGTTTTGTTGCCCCTTCCCCTAGAACACCTTCATCCACTATAAGCTGTTCATCTTCACTGCACACCCCCCAACTTGCAACCATCTGCCACCAAATGCAGAAAAAAATAAAGTTTTTATGATTTTTTTGGTTAAAAATACATTTAAATTTCTGGTCTAACATAACAAAGTTTGATTAATATTTTTTGCGCCACCTACACACACTGCGCCATACACACAATGCGCCTTAAACTTTGCAAGGTGTCATAAAAAGTGTTTTAAGGATGGACTGTTTTTACCATCCTCATTTCACTTATTGTGATACTAGGCCAGGGGGATTATAGATATACCTTGTAATTAACAACATACTCTTACTGAGTGTGTGTTGAATCAACTGATGGTTAAAATACTCAGGCCTATGGCCAATACCCAGGCCTGGTATCATAACTATTTATCAATCATGGGCAGGTGAATACACATTTGATGTTTAACCTGCAGCGTCGCTCACGTACCAATGTATTTCACGCAGACTAGCGATGCTGCAGTTTAACTCGTATGTGTATTTACCTGCCCAGGTGTGAGAACATCATGAATTCACAGGTATACATGGGAAGTTATTTATTTTATCTGAGTGTAAAAAGACATAGTGCACTCGGTACAGGTATCAAAACAGGTTTTTTATTAACATACACACACGAAAACATTTTAACACCATTTCATCTTGCCAGTGCACCAGTCCTACATCAGAGATAAAGTAGGCTGCAAATTGGTCCATCATTTGGCCAACTTCAATGGATGACCTGAGAGGGTGCTGAGTGAATTCAGGCAATGAGTTAGGAGCAGCATCATCGAGTTCAAAGGTCGGGTGCTCTTTAGCCATCACAAAATTATGAAGAACCACACACGCCTTCACCACCTCATCCACTGTTTCAAGTTTAAGATTAATGGCTGTGCCGAGAATTCACCATCTGGAGACAAGAATCCCAAAAGCACACTCTACAGTTCTTCTGGCCCTGGTCAATCTGTAATTAAAGATTTTTTTGGTGTGGTCCAAGTCACGGCTGGAGTAGGGTTTCAGTAGGTTTGCGCACATTTGAAAAGCCTCATCCCCAACCATTACAAAGGGCAGTGGCGGAGCTTCGGTGTGGGGAAGAGGCCGTGGCATAGGGAAACTAAATTGGTTGCCATACAACCTCCGGCCCATGACTGAGTTTTTAAAAGCCTGGGAGTCATTACCACGGCCAAATGCTCCAATGTCCACTGCTACAAACATACATCCGGGATCCGCAATGGCCATGAGTACTGTTGAAAAGTACTTTTTGTAATTATAGTACTCCGATCCAGTTCTTTTGGGTTTGATGATCCGTATGTGTTTACCATCAACAGCTCTCAAACAGTTGGGGAAATTGCAGACTGTCCAGAATTTGTCAGCAATTTCCATCCACTTTTCAGCGGTGGGCAGGGGCATATATTCTGGACAAAGAACGTTCCCGAGAGCCCTGCAGGTGTCCGCAACAATTCCAGACAAGGAGGAGATTCCAATACGGTACTGGAAATGTAGTGAAGCTAGGGTCTCTCCAGTCGCCAGGAATCTGCGAAACAGAGAAACAAGTAAAATTAATATTTTTGTATATGGTTTTTTAAAACAATAAAATAAAAAATTAGTACATGTCACAAAAAAAAAGGAGACACCCCCCCTTGGTTTTTAAATATTACGTACCGTAATGTCACCAGGAGCCGTTCCTCAGGAGTTATCGCACGACGGAGCTGTGTGTCTTGTCTCTGGATGGATTCGTGGACACGAGCAAGCAAATCCCTGAAGCTTTCTTGGGACATCCGGATATAATCTGTAAATTTATCCTGGTTGGCCTGTAGCTCGCTGTAGAGGGTGTGGTACGTCCCACGGCTCTCTCGGAGTTCAACAATCGGATGTATCCACAAACGCCGCCGCTGCTGTCTTCGCTGTCTCTCTCTCTTCCTTTGTTCATGGCAAGCAACTGCATATGCCCTAGCCATCGCGATGTCCAAATCAAAGTTGAAGTGAAAACTCTTCCAGCGCAGATCCATGTTGACACGAGAAAAATCAAGCAAATGTGAAAAATACAGCTGTAGACAGGGTCTATATATTACCATACCACACCGCCACTGATGTCCCATTGGTGGTGTGTGTTGCAAGACTATCTATTTTTTTTTTTGGTGAAGACAAACAATGTGCAAAAAAACGCAAACGCATTGAAAACGCATGCAAACGCATACAAACGCTGCGTTTTTTGCTTCATGTGCATGAAAATGCTGCAAAAAACTGCAGCGTTTGTATGCATTTTTTTAATGCGTTTGTGTGCGCAAAAAACGCAGCGCAAAAAAACGCAAATGTGAAAGTAGCCTAAAGCCTGGTTTTTATACACCTGCAGACAATGGACTAAAAAAACATGAAAAACTGAATTCAATGATTAAGAGGTGTGTCTCAATACTTTTGTTCCAATTGTGAGGTAGCGCTGTCATTCAGTCAGGGGATTCTCGCTTAGCCGCCACAAAACCAGATCCAGCACGGGTTTTCATAAAGCAGTATAGTCCATGGGGTTTATTCATCATCATAAACCAAAGCAATATGCAACAGCATATAAACAGCAGAGCGTCCATTATAGCTTCACTCTGTAAACCCTGTGTTCACACAGGTTGTACAATGTCCAGCATACAGGCTCTCTTAGCCTCATTTATCTCAGCCACGTCCGGGTTTCCTCATGGCTGCTTCAGCTTGCTGCAGAGGTTCATTCCCTACCCTGGGAACTCTCAGACATGTGCAGCCATTCACCACAGCCACTTCACAGGCTGTTAGCCAGGAAGCTCCATCTCTGCGGGACCTTCCACACTGGACCAACCAGGTCCCAGCATTCACCCCATGTGACCTACTCTGGCCACATTATACGGTTCATAGCCACGCCCACCGGGTCACATGACTTTGACCTCATCACAGGTCCTTCAAGCATTTACACACTCTTTACAACACTGTTCTTTAAACACACCCCCTGGGTGTGTTTGTAGGTAACCAGGTTCGCCCATCTCTCTAGTTACCTGGAGACTTCTCCCTGACACATTGAAGCAACACTTCAGCAATGTCATTGCTGATCCACACACATACATAAGTCTCCATCTCAAGGCCACCTACCTTGAGATACATAACGGTCCTTCCATATACTGCCACTCATCCTCTCTCTTGGGACATCCACACAGCACCCCCTAGCGGACACAGTGGTCATTACACCACATACCTCCCCCCTCTGTTCAAACTTGTGGGGTTGAACACACAACATTACACCAGGCTCTCGAGACCGGGCACTCATTACACCTTGCCCCATAGGTCGAGGGAACCATCTCCATCTATGATATGGCCTCATCTCTATGTTAGGCCTCCCCCCTCCCCAGCGGTCAGAATATTGGCCCTGATTTTTGGCCCTCCAGTTACAGTCTGTCTGCGTCATCAGACACTGTCTAGTCACCACATTCCTCTCCCTGTTTGTTCTGTTCCCCGACCCGCTCCCCCGGTTGGTACGGTCATCAGTCTTAGTTGGGCCTACTGTCCGGCCTGAGTCTGACCCATTCAGCGTCTCACAGGAACTAATGTCTCTCAGCCTCGTACGGCCCATCGAACTGCTACTTGCTGACATTCTTCGGCCACTTGCGACATCACTACTTGGAGGAACCATTCGGGTCCTTACATGTTGGGTTGGAGGCGGCCGCCACCTGGTATTCCGTACTTCTTTATTAATTTGCCGGCGGTCCAGCTTCAACTGCTCAATCTCTTGCAGGCACCCCACTCGATACTCCAAGAGCATCCGAAATTTTCTCAGGCTTTCCACGGAGCCAACCACCAGGACGGGAATCCTACCCTCTTCACTGGATAACTGGTCTTCATCATCAGGAGGGATCCTCACCTTCACCACACCAGAGATATTCACAAGTTCTTGCATTACCTTCCCGGATCTTCCAATGATTCTCCCAATCAGAGCTTTGGGTACCGGAACCACATATTTCCGCAAACCCAGCCGACCCATAGCCTCCCTTGCTAACTCAAGGCGTCGAGCAGCCTTTACATTACTCCGCCTAACCAGCTGTTTGGCGCGTAGACATTGTAGATGCATCTCTTTCAGGACAGCTACTCGGTTTGCTGTATCTTTTCTGGCTGAGACGATCACCAACTGCCGAGTCTCAGGTGCCCAGTGCACCTTACACGCTTTGACCGCCTTTTTGAAAGCCTCATGCACACCTTCCTCAGCACAGGCTTCTTGCATGTCTTCTGGTACATCAATCACAGACTGGAAGGTCGTTGTCTTGCTCTCTTCCTGGACCGAAGGCTCTAGCTTTACCACGGACACTTCCCTCACTACCATTTACCCGACCGGGTGACTGTCTTCTTCAGTTCTTAACTCACCAACTTCACACGATTTGATCACTTCTTGACCCTTTGCCACGATGGCTACTGGCAGTTCTGTCTTATTATCACTCGCGCTCACCCGCGGTAAGTCTTCGTCCAACTTCCTCTCCTGCAGAAGACTTTTTACTACTCCTCTGAGTTCCTCCATATCTTCCTTGAGGTTCTTGTTCACACTTTGCCAGGTGGACAGGTGACCTCTGAGCTCCAAGACTTCTTTCTCGAGCCCCTCCACCCTGTGCTCGGCCATTTGTCTCAGGACTCTTTCTCGTTTGAGATGTTCTTCCACTGTCTCTTTTATCAACTGTATCTCATGATCTTGTTCTCTTTTGGCCAGCACATGGCGCACTACTACCTCTTTAATTATATTGTCAAAGGGTACCACTGGGTCAGTCCCGTCAGCCGACTGAATCATCCCATTACCGTTTAACCGTGTTTTTACCCCAGTCGTCTCATCTCCCAGCGTACCATCCGTCATATCACGAGACGTCAGGTCCATAAGTTGGGCAGATGTACTTCTTCTTCCGGTCAGTTGGTGGGTTTGTAGGTAACCAGGTCCGCCCATCTCTCTAGTTACCTGGAGACTTCTCCCTGACACATTGAAGCAACACCTCAGCAATGTCATTGCTTATCCACACACATACATAAGTCTCCATCTCAAGGCCACCCACCTTGAGATACATAGCGGTCCTTCCATATTCTGCCACTCATCCTCTCTCTTGGGACATCCACACAGCACCCCCTAGCGGACACAGTGGTCATTACACCACCTACCTCCCCCCTCTGTTCAAACTTGTGGGGTTGAACACACAACATTACACCAGGCTCTCGAGACCGGGCACTCATTACACCTTGCCCCACAGGTCGAGAGAACCGTCTCCATCTATGATATGGCCTCATCTCTACGTTAGGCCTCCCCCCTCCCCAGCGGTCAGAATATTGGCCCTGATCTTTGGCCCTCCAGTTACAGTCTGTCTGCGTCATCAGACACTGTCTAGTCACCACATTCCTCTCCCTGTTTGTTCTGTTCCCCGACCCGCTCCCCCGGTTGGTACGGTCATCAGTCTTAGTTGGGCCTACTGTCCGGCCTGAGTCTGACCCATTCAGCGTCTCACAGGAACTAATATCTCTCAGCCTCGTACGGCCCATCGAACTGCCACTTGCTGACATTCTTCGGCCACTTGCCACATCTCTACTTGGAGGAACCTTTCGGGTCCTTACATTTTGGGTTGGAGGCGGCCGCCACCTGGTATTCTGTACTTCTTTATTAATTTGCCTGTGGTCCAGCCTCAACTGCTCAATCTCTTGCAGGTACCCCACTCGATACTCCAAGAGCATCCGAAAGTTTCTCAGGCTTTCCACGGAGCCAACCACCAGGACGGGAATCCTACCCTCTTCACTGGATAACTGGTCTTCATCATCAGTTGCAGGTGACATCTCCCCCAACCCTGGGCCTCCCTCCACCAGCATACGTTACTCTCCTCCAGCTGCATATAGAAACCCTGCTAGTCTTATTAACATTCAGTGCATGCCTTCTCCTCTCACTTTCCAATGTGCTCTCTGGAATGCACGGTCTGTGTGTAACAAACTGACTTACATTCACGATCTTTTTCTCTCTAATTCCCTTAACCTTCTGGCTATTACAGAAACCTGGATCCAGCATTCAGACACCACCGCTGCTGCCGCTCTCTCGTTTGGTGGGCTGAAATGTTCACATACCCCCAGACCTGAGAACAGACAGGGTGGAGGTGTTGGTTTGCTCCTTTCATCACAATGTGCTTTCCAGGTCATCCCCCCGGTTCCCTCACTTACATTTCCTTCCTTTGAAGTCCACGCCATCAGACTCTTTAAGCCCTTCTCCTTACGAGTGGCGGTTGTTTATCGCCCTCCAGGCTCCTCCCGCCAGTTTCTAGACCACTTCACCACCTGGCTTACTCACTTTCTATCCTGTGACATCCCCACCCTCATCATGGGAGACTTTAACATCCCCATCAATGATCCGCTCTCCCAGTCTGCCTCTCATCTTCTTTCTCTAACTTCTTCATTCGACCTCTCACAGTTTACTAATTCTCCTACACATGAGGACGGGAATACTCTGGACCTGGTTTTCTCCCGTCCCGGCTCGCTGCACGACTTTACTAACTCACCTCTCCCGCTCTTGGACCACAACCTTCTTTCCTTCTCTGTCAAGAATTATCTCCTCACCCGGGACACCCCCACTTACCACACTTATCGGAATACACGTACCATTAATACCCAACAGCTTAGGGACAATCTCCACACATATTTAGCCCCCATCTCCACCCTCTCCTGTCCAGACATAGCATTGTCACACTTCAATAATACACTGAAGAATGCCCTAGATGAAGCAGCACCTTCTATACGCAGAAAGACCCGACACAGACAACGGCAGCCCTGGCACACAACGCAAACACGCTTTCTTCAGCGCTGCTCGAGGTGTGCAGAGCGGCAGTGGAGAAAATCTCTCTTAGCAGAAGACTTCATCCACTATAAGTTCATGCTCAAAACCTATAACTCTGCCCTTCATCTGGCCAAACAATCCTACTTCACCACCCTCATCACCTCACTATCCAACAACCCAAGACGACTTTTTGAAACCTTAAACTCCCTCCTGAAACCTAAAGTACAGGCCCCCATCACCAACCTCAGCGGTGAGGATCTGGCCACTTATTTCCTAGAAAAAATCAACCACATCCATCAGGATATCTCAGCCCTATCTCCTCAGTGCCTGGATCCCCTTCCCTGCCGCACCTCAAGCTCACTAGACATCTTTGAGCCTGTTTCAGAAGAAGAAGTTTCCAAGCTCCTCGCTTCTGCTCGGCCTACAACCTGCAACAGTGACCCTATTCCTTCAAAGCTCCTGCAGTCTCTCTCACCAGTGGTCACCACTCACCTGACTAAAATATTTAACCTCTCTCTTTCTTCAGGTATATTTCCCTCCTCATTTAAACATGCCATCATAACCCCTTTACTTAAAAAGCCATCCCTGGACCAGAACTGCACTGCTAACTACAGACCTGTCTCTAACCTTCCCTTCATCTCTAAACTCCTGGAACGCCTGGTCCACTCCCGTCTAATCCGCTATCTCTCAGATAACTCTCTTCTCGACCCCTTACAATCTGGTTTCCGCTCTTTACACTCTACTGAAACTGACTTCACTAAAGTCTCTAATGATTTAATAACAGCTAAATCGAAAGGTCATTGCTCCCTGCTGATTCTCCTGGATCTCTCTGCCGCATTTGACACTGTGGATCACCAGCTCCTCCTCACTATGCTCCGCTTTATAGGCCTCAAGGACACAGCCCTCTCCTGGTTCTCCTCCTACCTCTCTGACCGCTCCTTCACTGTATCTTTTTCCGGCTTCTCGTCCCCTTACTATCGGGGTCCCGCAGGGCTCAGTCCTAGGCCCCCTCCTCTTCTCTTTATACACTGCCCCTATTGGACAAACAATCAGCAGATTTGGGTTCCAGTATCATCTCTATGCTGATGACACCCAATTATACACTTCTTCCCCTGACATCACCCCTACCCTAATTCAAAATACCAGGGATTGTCTGTCTGCTGTCTCTAGCATCATGTCCTCCCTCTATCTGAAACTAAATCTCTCTAAAACTGAACTTCTTGTGTTTCTCCCCTCTACTAACCTCACTCTACCTAACATCGAAATAACCCTGGAGGGTTCAACCATAACTCCCAAGCAGCATGCCCGCTGTCTTGGGGTCATATTCGACACTGAACTTTCCTTTACTCCATACATCCGATCACTCAGTCGCTCTTGTCACCTGCATCTTAAAAACATCTCCAGAATCCGACCTTTTCTCACCTTTGAAACTGCTAAGACTCTTACTGTCGCTCTTATTCATTCTCGTCTGGACTACTGCAACTCTCTTCTGATCGGTCTCCCTCTTACCAAACTTTCTCCTCTCCAATCCATCTTGAATGCGGCACCCAGGCTCATATTTCTGTCCAGCCGCTTCACCGATGCCTCCATCTTGTGCCAGTCATTACACTGGCTACCTATTCGCTACAGGGTCCAGTATAAACTCATCTCTCTCACCCACAAAGCTCTCCACTGTTCTGCACCGCCTTATATCTCCTCTCTCATCTCTGTCTATCGCCCTACACGTGCCCTCCGTTCTACAAATGACCTAAGACTAACATCCCCCGTAATCCGAACCTCGCACCTCCGTCTCCAAGACTTCTCTCGTGCTGCTCCAGCTCTCTGGAATGCACTTCCCCAGACGATCAGACTGATACCTAGCCCTGACCTATTCAAGCGCGCTTTGAAAACCCATCTCTTCAAACAAGCCTACCACATCAACTACTCAGCAAGCTAACTTTGCCCTGTTCCCTCCTTCCAAATATTATTCTGAATTTTCACCCTACTATTCATCTGTCTCCACACCCTTCATGCACATGATAACTGCACTTGATACTTGTCTATTGCACTTAAACACACGGGCTGATGACCGGATCATGCAGCTTTATATGAAAATCCCTATTATAATTGCCAGACCTGAATTAACAAGCATTTCTCACCTACTGTGTCCCCCCATTTCCTTGTAGATTGTAAGCTTGCGAGCAGGGACCTCACTCCTAATGTCACTGTTTGAATTGTCTTAACTTGTATTGAGTTTATTGTCTGTACATGTCCCCGCTTAACTGTAAAGTGCTGCGGAATATGTTGGCGCTATATAAATAAAAATTATTATTATTATTATCAGGAGGGATCCTCACCCTCACCACACCAGAGATATTCACAGGGTCTTGCATTACCTTCCCGGATCTTCCAATGATTCTCCCAATCAGAGCTTTGGGTACCGGAACCACATATTTCCGCAAACACAGCCGACCCATAGCCTCCCTTGCTAATTCAAGGCGTCGAGCAGCCTTTACATTACTCCGCCTAACCAGCTGTTTGGCGAGGAGACATTGTAGATGCATCTCTTTCAGGACAGCTACTCGGTTTGCTGTATCTTTTCTGGCTGAGACGATCACCAACTGCCGAGTCTCAGGTGCCCAGTGCACCTTACACGCTTTGACCGCCTTTTTGAAAGCCTCATGCACACCTTCCTCAGCACAGGCTTCTTGCATGTCTTCTGGTACATCAATCACAGACTGGAAGGTCATTGTCTTGCTCTCTTCCTGGACCGAAGGCTCTAGCTTTACCACGGACACTTTCCTCACTACCATTTACCCGACCGGGTGACTGTCTTCTTCAGTTCTTAACTCACCAACTTCACACGATTTGATCACTTCATGACCCTTTGCCACGATGGCTACTGGCAGTTCTGTCTTATTATCACTCGCGCTCACCCGCGGTAAGTCTTCGTCCAACTTCCTCTCCTGCAGAAGACTTTTTACTACTCCTCTGAGTTCCTCCATATCTTCCTTGAGGCTCTTGTTCACACTTTGCCAGGTGGACAGGTGACCTCTGAGCTCCAGGACTTCTTTCTCGAGTCCCTCCACCCTGTGCTCGGCCATTTGTCTCAGGACTCTTTCTCGTTTGAGATGTTCTTCCACTGTCTCTTTTATCAACTGTATCTCATGATCTTGTTCTCTTTTGGCCAGCACATGGCGCACTACTACCTCTTTAATTATATTGTCAAAGGGTACCACTGGGTCAGTCCCGTCAGCTGACTGAATCGTCCCATTACCGTTTAACCGTGTTTTTACCCCAGTCGTCTCATCTCCCAGCCCACCATCCGTCATATCACGAGACGTCAGGTCCGTAAGTTGGGCAGATGTACTTCTTCTTCCGGTCAGTTGGTGGGTTTGTAGGTAACCAGGTCCGCCCATCTCTCTAGTTACCTGGAGACTTCTCCCTGACACATTGAAGCAACACCTCAGCAATGTCATTGCTTATCCACACACATACATAAGTCTCCATCTCAAGGCCACCCACCTTGAGATACATAGCGGTCCTTCCATATTCTGCCACTCATCCTCTCTCTTGGGACATCCACACAGCGCCCCCTAGCTGACACAGTGGTCATTACACCATACAATGATATATTTATGTTATTACACAAATTTACAACATTACACATAAATAATACAGTAGAATAAAAATCTCAGGATTCATTCTAAAGTGTAACATAGACAATAGACCGGCACGTGATACTGTGTGCCGCTTTTTACTGAAAACAATAATACCAATAAAAGAGAAATCTCAGTAAGAGAAGAATAAAGCTCCAACAGACTTAAAAATAAAGATCTATTGATCCTGAGGAGAACTGAACCGTTAATCAACGTACTTGTGACTTTAGATATTGGCTACAGCAAAGATGCTGCTCTTTCTAGAATCCTTTCATCGACTTATGCTGATACCATGGTTACTCGCTTTTATGTCCTTGTAGTGATCAATAGATCACATTATTGAGGTCTACTACTCATTTCTATACATAAAAGGGAAAGCCACATGAAACATATGGCACTGATGTCATTACGTAAAAACACATCGAGCACCGAGGATTTAATTTCACTGACATTTTAAAGATCATGACCAAAAATCTCCAAGCTGATAAACATTCTGTAAAAATAACAGAGCTGAGCTTCAATTTTGCTTACTCAGGTAATAAAAGGAATATGTGAGCAGGATATAACTAATAAACTATTTACACTAATGAGGAAAAGGGTAACAATGTTTGGAACTTTTGACTTTTAGCCTCCATATCTCGCCGTCCCCTACTGCTTCGAATGTGAGACGACCATCATTTTATAGACAATCATCTTGGCTATCTCATACATAAATTTGACTTGCAACTAATTTGCATATGATAAGCCTAAAAGAAAAGGAAGCTACAGTCACTTCAAATCAAACACATCTTTATTAATACGCAAAAGCGATATATCAATACCATTTAAAAGAAAGAGGTGTTGGTGAAGTCACTTTATTATAGAAAGGCAATTATCAAGACTTCCGTACAGAGGAAATGGGTGAAACTACTATGCAGTGAAATCATTATTAAATGACCAAATACATGGTATATATGACAAATATATATCCTTACATCTATGTGCACACTGACATATACTAATATATTGTAAAATATTATAAAAATAAGGGAACACAAAGTGAAATTACATGTGAATGTAGATAGATGTATTTATAAATAAGAAAAATGTCACACACAAGGTGGAAGTGAAATTACAAAGGTAAAAGAGCCAAGTCACGTGACCACCCATAAAACTGCAATAAGATGTTACAATGCAATTACAACATTACAACTGCATAAATGAGGTACATGTGGAAAAATCACATGCATATCCATATGTACAAAAAATGCACATGCATATACACGTGCATATGCAAACAATAACCCACATTTTTGTCTCCCAATCCCCAGAAACAAAGGAAGACCAAGGCAGTGTTTGACACCTTTGATAGATTAGAATGATAAAGTACATGTAAATACTTATGTCCCCCCCCCAAAAAAAAAATTGAGAAAAGTACTCGCGGAGTGATACCTTTATTGGCTAACCAGAGAAATTATTCGCAAGCTTTCAAGGCTCAGAAGGCCCCTTCATTAGGAGATTACTGAGAAGAGATGGCAACATTTATATAGGAAATGTTGCCATCTCTTCTCAGTAAATGCCTGATGAAGGGGCCTTCTGAGCCTTGAAAGCTTGTGAACATAATTTCTCTGGTTAGCCAATAAAGGTATCACTCCACGAATACTTTTCTTCATTTTATTTTTTGGGACATAAGTATTTACAGTACATCTATTTTTCCGGCTAACACGGTACCACAATATTATTTTGTATTTTACATCGTAATGATAAAGTACCAAAGGGCAGCAATGCACGCAAGATGGAAGAATGAATGAAACCGACTACTCCAGCAGTTAAGTACAGGAACAGCAACAGTATCTAAAAACTTGGTTAAAAGCTAGAGGAAATAATAAAACAAGACCACAAAAAAACTAAAAATAATACAAAGAAAATATTAAAAGAAAGGGGTAAAGCTGATAACTTCATTCAAGCCATTTGGTTGAACAGGCCAAATTCTTAAAATCGATTTTGCTATAACTAAACAAAAACCTTCTTCCAATTACCACCCCATTTGCCAATATTCATATGTACATGAAAAGAATGGTCATTAGAGCAAATTCTTCTAATTCTCAAAAAATTGACCAGTCGGTATAACATTGATTAAAGGACGTATGTGTCATGAGGACGCATAAAGTAGGGAAATGATAGTGATGACTTTTCTAAAAACCTTGGTTTCCAAAAGGTCACTCTGTCCTCTTGAGATCCAAATATCAAGAAAGTCCATGGGGATTTGACTGTAGCGGCAGGTTAATTTGATATTGATATTGTTATTATTGATGGCTTCCAAAAATGATTAAATAAAAAAAACAAATCATGTTCTGTTCCCTGCCAAATCTGGAGTATATCATCAGTAAAACGTGCCCAGAACAAGACTTTCTCAATAAATGCTACAGGGTTAGTAGAAAAATTTGTCTCTCCCAGAAATCAAAGAACAAATTTGTGTATGAGAGCGCAAATGCTGCTGGGTCGCCCTCCCCGGGCTGTGGGGTACTCGGTACCGGGCCAGTATCAGCGGGTTGTGTCACAGCAGCGGGGAGCCGGTCCGTGGCCCTGGGCGCCCAAGTAATGGGGGGAAATGTAATGGTTTGAATGAATAGTTTGTGATGCCACCTGTGGTGTTCGGCAAGTGAGATGTTAGGCCGACGCTGCATGCGGATCCTCTGGGGCTGGTGGTGTGTTGCAGCCAAGATGGTGAAGCTCCCCACAGGTGGAGCTGTAGCCCCAGGGCAGTGTAGATGTGGGGGAAGAGGAGAGGCACAAGCGGTGTAGAAGCTGGTACCTAGATGTAGCGGGGTTCGGTGCGTTGGCACAAGAATGAATGGAGGACACCAGGGCTTGCAGTTCCAAAGCTTTACTCACAGTCTGTAGTACACACAGGTGCCTGCCTCCGTACCTTGTCCTCCAGGTCAGGGACTCAGTCAACCTCCAGGCAAGATGGAATGCTCCCTTCCATCGCTCCGCCAACATGTGCCTTTCTGAACGTCTCCTCTATAGCACCTTTAAGTGTGAAGTACTCCCAGTACTGAGTTACACTGGAGTGCCTCCTGACAGATGTTCCCAAGAACTCTACTTGTACAGCAGACAGCTGTAGCCTGCTTCGGGGACTCTACTCCTGAGTCCCGGCTCACTATCCAAGTTGCTGTTGTGCCCCCAAGTCTTAGATGGGAGTAGTGCATTTACAGCCCACTACTCCACCGGTGTCTGCTGCAGAACCATTAGTGTCCATACAACCTCGGGGACCAAGCCCCGGCCTTGTGCTTAGAACTTCTAGGCAGGGTTCTTCCTCTAACCCATGTCCTCTCTGTTCCCTTTTACTCCTTCGTTCCGTTCTAATCTCTCTCTCTATTATGGAAGATCAGGTTTCAGTTCAATGTCTTTCTCCTTCTTTCCTTTCCCTTGCCAGCAGACCCAGGTCACTGAGATCTGCTGCGGCACCTCCTTCCTCCATCCCTCTTCCAGGGATCTTCTTTCCTCACTCCTCTCTGAGTGGCTTCCTCTCTGACTGACCTGTAATTCTAAACCTTCCTGCTCTTTTATGTATTCTAAACTCCACCCGCCTCCCAGCACATTTCGTGTTCCAAGCAGGGAACCACCAAAGGTGCTCTGCTACTCTCTAAGCAAGGAGCCACAATGTGACTTTGCTGAACTACTCTGTTGTGTGGGGTGCGAGTGTTGGAGCGTGGTCAGGAGCCTCCAACTTACCTGGATGGTGGGGCACCACACCTTAGGAGGAGGTGCAGTACCTCTGTGGTGACTGAGCCTCAGGGGCGCCACATACCCCCCCATTAAACACAGCACGCCCGCGGGCTGCAAGGCAAACAAAGTTGACAACACAGGAACATACAAATTTTTGTAATGCTAAATAAACATGTCTTATACTAAACTTCCCAATGTGGGAGGCACTCATTCTTGAACGTTGCAAACAATTCTTAATTAACTATCTAAAATCTTAAGTCAAAAGTGCAATTCTCAATACAATACGTAATTCAAAGTGCTATTGTCTGTTACTCACTATCACTTCAGTATTCTTCAGCAACACATTTCTTTCCATCTTTAGTGCACATTTTCTATTTTCTTTTAACTCTGAGTGACAACCGTGGTGCCTAGTTCATCACCTACATTTTCAATTCTTTATTCTTTATTCAAATCTCTCATC
This sequence comes from Dendrobates tinctorius, assembly GCF_039654945.1. Taxonomy (NCBI): domain Eukaryota; kingdom Metazoa; phylum Chordata; class Amphibia; order Anura; family Dendrobatidae; genus Dendrobates; species Dendrobates tinctorius. The sequence goes on from NW_027361732.1 coordinate 12,255,228, forward strand.
TCTCTATCAAAACATTCTTAATTCTATATAAAAGCCATTTCCTAGTTAACAATACTCTTATAAGACACATCATTGTCAAATACTTCACATTAAAACTTTCAACAATTCTTGTAAACGCTGGACACCGCTCCCAGCCAGGATCTCTTGCAGTGTCCTTTGATTGGAGTCATACTCCAGATGAGGTAGACCTTATCTTCGCAAAGTGTCCATGTAAAACCAAGAGAGGGCACCTAAAGAGGTGCAACTATTTACAATAGCAGTTCTAGACCATTCAGCGTTCATGATCTCTATAGTTCAAATCGAAAGGCTGCCAACAAAACAGGGCAACACTGGAAAAACCAAAACTAAAACAGAATAGAAAACAAAGCACAACTGTGCAAATACCCTCCTTGGTAACGAGAGTTATTTCAGGAAGCATCTTGACTAATGGTTATCCCCTCCAGGGGTTTCTGGGCTGGAACCGCTACCAGTCCTCAGGTATTCTTCCTCGAGTGGGGTCAAACTTGTGGTTCTCTGTACTTTTGGCACACCTTGGCACATGGGGGCAGTAGGTGGTTCTGCCTGCAGGTCTTGATGAGATCCTCCGGAACCCGCCTGATATTCATCGCGTACCAGCCTCTCAATCCTTCATGTCTGGTGAAGGTCACATGATCTCCCGGGCTTATGTTCCTGGCAGAGTGCCCTTTTCTCAAATGAGGTTCTACGTCTCTTCGGTTGAAAAACAGATCGGAGATTCGGCTAGGGTCATGGATAAAGCCGAACCCCCTCTCATTATTCACATTCAGGACGTGGCCCCAACCTGCTGCATCTCTGGGACCATAATGACCGGCATGAACCTGCTCCTTCCGGTCCAAATCTGGGCCTAGTACCGCTAGCCGGCGCTGCTCCCTCTCCCGGTGTTCAGCTGCCAGTTGCCGGATGGTAGCTTGACAACTAGCCCAGTTCTCCTCATCCTCCTGGAACCGATCCAGGTTGGTTTTGTACCGCGGCGCCACCGTCAGGGGTTCCGGTGTTTCCCCCCGGGACAGGCATCCCGGTCCCAGACCAGATCTAGCACGACCTGGCCAGCCGCTGCGACCGCGGTACACCCCAAGGCCTTCCTTCCCAGGTGCAGGGACATCAGACGTACCTGGAGCCTCCTGGCGGTGTGGTCTCTGCTCCGGTGCTGGCGTAGTGGCAGTGGACGCCGCTCGGTGGGACACCGGAGACGGCGGTGGAGCTAATGGCGGCTCCGGATCCGCGGGGGTCTCTGTAGGGACCTGCGCGGCCGCGTCAGGTCCGGGCGGGAGCTCCTCTTCCTCCGCTCCGGCTCCCTGGCCTCATACTATTCTTCCTGGGGCGGCAGCGAGGGGGCTCCAGATGCTGCTGGTGGTGTGATGGCGGCGGCAGGCTCCACGGAATCTGCCTGGGGAAGCTCTGGTGCAGCAGCAGCAGTTACCGCGGGTGTAGGCCCCTCCTGGGCGCGCTGCCAGTTCAGCCTCCACAAGGCCTCCTGCCTCAGCCGCAAACATTGGGTCAGCCGGGCAATCTCCTCCAGCTGCCGTCGATTCATCTTAGAAGCAGGGTCCGAGCCTTCAGCCATGGCGCCGGGGAGATCCACCTCCCCGCGCTCCGCAGGCCTCCTTCCCTCTTCTTCTATCATGGCGCTCTGGCGTTCTTCTTCCTGTCTCGGCCCCTTTCCCGCCACTGGCTTCTGCCCCTCCTTCTTGGGGCGGCGTCTTCTTCCAGCGCCTCCATACCAAGCCAGTATACGAACCCCTCGGGGGGTGGGCCATGTTGCTGTCACATATTAATTCAGGCAGGGGAGGCCCAAGACCATTTGCGGTCTTTCCCTAGGACCTCCCATATCGTCACGCCCTTCTTCTCCACCCCAGCGGCCATTTTTAATGTTCATTTTACAGTCTATTAAATTGGGTCTTCTGCACATTCTCAAAAGTTTTAAGTTCAACAGATCCTAGGCACACAGAACCCGATGGCATCGGGTCTCATCATCCTGTTCGATGGCATCGGGTCTCGTCATCCTGTTCGTGACGCCAAGTTTGGTCGCCCTCCTAGGTCTGTGGGGTACTCCGTACCGGGCCGGTATCAGCGGGTTGTGTCACAGCAGCGGGGAGCCGGTCCGTGGCCCTGGGCACCCAAGTAATGGGGGGAAATGTAATGGTTTGAATGAATAGTTTGTGACGCCACCTGTGGTGTTCGGCAAGTGAGATGTTAGGCCGACGCTGCATGCAGATCCTCTGGGGCTGGTGGTGTGTTGCAGCCAAGATGGTGAAGCTCCCCACAGGTGGAGTTGTAGCCCCAGGGCAGTGTAGATGTGGGGGAAGAGGAGAGGCACAAGCGGTGTAGAAGCTGGTACCCAGATGTAGCGGGGTTGGGTGCGTTGGCGCAAGAATGAATGGAGGACACCAGGGATTGCAGTTCCAAAGCTTTACTCACAGTCTGTAGTACACACAGGTGCCTGCCTCCGTGCCGTGTCCTCCGGGTCAGGGACTCAGTCAACCTCCAGGCAAGATGGAATGCTCCCTTCCAACGCTCCGCCAACATGTGCCTTTCTGAACGTCTCCTCTATAGCGCCTTTAACTGTGAAGTGATCCCAGTACTGAGTTACACTGGAGTGCCTCCTGACAGATGTTTCCAAGAACTCTACTTGTATGGCAGATAGCTGTAGCCTGCTTCGGGGACTCTACTCTTGAGTCCCGGCTCACTATCCAAGTTGCTGTTGTGCCCCCAAGTCTTAGATGGGAGTAGTGCATTTACAGCCCACTACTCCACCGGTGTCTGCTGCAGAACCATTAGTGTCCATACAACCTCGGGGACCGGGCCGTGGCCTTGCGCTTAGAACTACTAGGCAGGGTTCTTCCTCTAACCCACATCCTCTCTGTTCCCTTTTACTCCTTCGCTCCATTCTAATCTCTCTCTCTATTATGGAAGATCAGGTTTCAGTTCAATGTCTTTCTCCTTCTTTCCTTTCCCGTGCCAGCAGACCCAGGTCACTGAGATCTGCTGTGGCACCTCCTTCCTCCATCCCTCTTCCAGGGATCTTCTTTCCTCACTCCTCTCTGAGGGGCTTCCTCTCTCAGACTGACCTGTAATTCTAAACCTTCCCGCTCTTTTATGTATTCTAAACTCCACCCGCCTCCCAGCACGTTTCGTGTTCCAAGCAGGGAACCACCAAAGGTGCTCTGCTACTCTCTAAGCAAGGAGCCGCAATGTGGCTTTGCTGAACTACTCTGTTGTGTGGGGTGCGAGTGTTGGAGCGTGGTCAGGAGCCTCCAACTTACCTGGATGGTGGGGCACCACACCTTAGGAGGAGGTGCAGTACCTCTGTGGCGACTGAGCCTCAGGGGCACCACACTGCCCCCATGGCTATCCCTTGGTTTTGGAAATAGTTGATATCCTTCAAGAGAAAAAATTATGATTTAACACAGTCCAGAAGGACAAGAAGAAAATCCAACAAGTCAGTACCATGGTCAGTCAGTGACAAAAAGGTTTTAGTTGCTCTAATTCCATCATTATATTAAATGGATGTGTACAATGACTCAATGTCTAATGTGATAAGCCACATATCATTATCCATTGGTATGCCATTCACTTTATTCAACATATCCCCTGTATCTTTGAGATGTGAGGGGAAATTCTGGACCAAGTATTTTTGCATACTACCTCACACAGGTTCCCATTGCCCAAAACTATAGGTCGTCCAGGAGGCAGGCGGCATCCAGATGTTATATATCTTCGGCAAAAAATAGATGCAAGCCATCCTCGGATATTCAGGTATCAAGTTGTCTCTCAATTCCTTGGCAATGATTCCTTCTTGAAAGGCCTTTTGTCTTAAATTAAGTTTGCCTTGAAAAATATGTCAATCTTTTATAACAAGTTGGGTCCCTCAGCTGCCTAAATGCCTATCATCTATCATCATGGTGTCAGGATATCCCAAACTGACATCCAGCCAGTGTCTGGACCCTGAGAAACCTCCTGCGGTGCTGCAGGGGCTTACCGGGGTCCATAGTGAGAGGAGCACGTTCCAGAGGCTGTGTACTAACAGGACCTGAACCATGTGACCACCAGGGGGCGGGGCCTCACAGGTCTCCCAGAGGAAGCAGAAGCAGAGAGAGATTGCTTCAGACCAGATAGGATCCAAAGCACCTGACTGCTTGGGGCATGGCCTAAGCTCAGGAGAGCTAGGAGCTGAAGGAAAACTCCTAGAAGGGTAACTACGGCACAAAGTTACCAAGGGGCATAGACAGAGATGTAACCAGGTCAGGCTGGGATCAAAGCATGAGATAGCACTACAGTACCAAAGGATTAGACAGAGCGGATAGTAAGGACATAGCAATAGATCAGTAAACCAGAACAGGCAATAGACGGTACAGAAACGGCAGGCAAGCGCACAGCGGGGACAGACCGGGTCAGAAGCCAAGATATCAAACACGGGAGCATGCACACTGCACAAGGCACAAACGCACAGGGGTCACTTAAACTAAGCCAAGGGAAAAAATATAGCTGACAGAGAAGCCTGGTAAAGAGTGAGCATAAATACCCCTCCCAGATCCAGAAAGAGGCAACATACACTTAACCCTGTGAGTGCACAGCAAGTACCCTGTCCAAACCATGACACATGGCATCCGGCATCTTGAACATCCAAGTTACCTCCTGATGAACCGTGACAGAGGGGAAACGTGTTGGGGTGCATCCTACTCATGCTAAGTCCTACTCCATGTTATATTTTATATTTTATATATTGCTGTACTGCTTAGTTAGCTGCAAGTATATTTGGCCTGGACTATGATCTGGCGGGCTAAGCTTATTATATTACGTTTTGCATTTGTGGAGTACTGGTCATGATTATGGATGGGATTTGATATTATCTAGTTTTATTCTACAAGATACCTGCAGGGAATCCTTATAGATATTTAAAATATCAAAACATTACTACTTTTTTTCATCTCTGCTCTATAAGATATTGTTTTCCCACAAATATTCATAGGGTTATTATAGGGGAGTGAGGGACAGTCCACGTTGAGTGGGGGCACCAAAAAAACGTCTTCTAGGGTGCCAACTTCCACAGCCAGCCAGGGACATCATTAGGTCTATTGCAGGGTGTTTGTAGGCAAATGTTTGGTCAGTTCTATTTTTAGTACTTTACCAATTTTTCACTGGGTTGGTGTTTTTTTTAAGAATCTTATTATTAAAGGTTGTTTTAAAAGGAATATATGATTTAAATTTCCTTGACTTTATTTGATTTGGTGCGATTACTTTTTTTTTCCAAATCTTTAGTTCAGCCTCAAGTTGCACCAATATTTTGCAATTTTTCAAAGCTGTTTATGCCTGATTGATGAATCAGGCCCATAATATATCCATCGAAAAGTTTGAAAGAGTTCACCTTAACAACAGCCTACCTCCTTTTCTCCTGAGTCAACCATGAATAATAACAGATCTATCATTGTGTTTTGGAGCAAATATACATAAAAATATGGTATTTTAAATTTTATATTTGTGAAACCCTTAAAGTACTATTTCCAGTACACTCGATGGCGGAGAAGTGTCAGGGATTCAGGGTTTCACAGAGTATGATTCTTAAATAACATCTACAACCTGTCGTTCATATTTACTGGCTGGTTGCTCATCAATATTGCATCTGTCCTGTTAATACACAAACCAGAGTCTGCGGTTGAGACACATCTGAGTAAACTTGTAGCAGTCACCATTGTACACTAGAGCTGCATTCACAATTCTGTAGGCTTCAGAGCTGATTTCTACCAGTGTTTCATCCCTGTCTATGGCCCTGATTCATCTAAACAATTTGGCAGAATTTTGGATTAAATTGATTTGAAAAGTCACAAAATTTTTAACTAAGATTTGTTAAAAAATGCTACGACCTTTCACTCCAGTTTCTCCCAGTTTCACTAAAATGGATGAAGCTGGCATAGGACAAGAGCGTAATGCCACAGCTTGTCTAATTCTTGATGAGCTATGGCATTCCTTACTAAATAAATTTTACTCCAGTCCTTAACTGGAGTAAGATTGGTGGCAAGGCACATGCCACTTGTAAGACACCCATGTTTCATTAAGAGGCATTAGTTTCTAAATGAATTAGGAGCATGTGACTCCAACACGCACTCTCATCAAGACCAGTGTGAAAATTGCCGATCTTGATGAATCAGGGTGAATGTCTCCAAAAGTGTTATGTCGATGTCTTGTCTGGAAAGTATATTTTTTACACCAGGTACTGTATAACAATTTACTATAATATAGGGAACAAAATAATGGCCTACGGCAATATTGTTAAGAAATGGCTTGCAATAGGTATGTTGGCGATCTTCACGACAACAACAGAAGTGTTAATACAGTTCTCTACCATAATACAGTCTGACAGTCTGTAACCTGATACAATGCATACACAAATTTTAGATCACTACTAAATAAATTATGTACCTGTTTACATACACGATACCTGTCTATTAGGTGTAAAATTGTCTTTGAAGACAGAAATTCACTTTATATGAAATAAGGGACTAATTAGACAAATTAAGGTAATTATTACTATAGTTAAATAGACCTCTTGTCTGAGTGGAGATATCAATTGCAGTTTATGATGAAAAATTTATGCCATAACAGGTGTTAATCAATATTTTGTTCAGGTCAATGATCTAAATGAGAAGGAATCAGCTTCTGCCAAATTAGCAACAAAACCCAACGGCCTAATTGATTCTAATATATTCCATAAAAACAGGAATAATTTTCTCTGTTCAAATTGATTTCCAAGCAATCCAGTGAAATGACATATAACTGGAGTCTGTATAAGTGCTGTGCGCTGGGATGTACCGTGCTATAGTCTGATGCTTATGGGAACTATTACCTCTATTTACTCTGTCATAATGTTGCCGGTAAATATGCTATTGAAAATGCTCCTCTGTAACAATGGAAAATGTATTACAGATGACATTTTCTACATAGTATGTCACTAGTTTCTGCGTAACAATGTAAAAATGTTACTGGGAGTATGATCCCATATATGGATTTATTTAATCTGTTATTATACATTAACTGCTCTTGCAATGAAAGTCTTGCTGGCTGAAAGATATGTAGATGTAATTATTTTGCAGTGCATTCCATATATTTAATTTTGTCAAAGTTTCAAAGTCAAATATTTGGCATGCTTCTTAATTCTCTAATACGTGAGGAAAGTCGACTGAAAAACCCTGGAGCTCCCATGAAATCATTCTCATAAGTTGGGCACTGTTTACATCATGTTTGATAGTTGACGGTACATACTAGGAGTTTTCCCTAATATCTTAGTGTGCTCAATGCTGAGATATTCAGGGAGATACAGGGAGATACAGTTGCTGGCATAAGTATTCACCCCCTTGCCATTTTTTGTGTTTAACTAAAATCTTAGATCTTCTAATCATAGCAAGATCCTACCTACCCATAATTGTAGACTAGCAGCTCAGGAGAGGAACATCTAAAGTTAGGTTCCCAGCAAAGAGGATCGCTTTGTTGTTGGCTGCTCAGCACATATGAATTGTCCAATTTATGTGCTAAGTATTCTCAGTTTTTCCTATTTTCTAGAGCAGTAATGCAATTCAGCTTTCATATATTTCATGTTTGCATGCTGTAGCTTTACAGAGTGCAACTTTATTTGTTAGATATATATGTAGGTGGCTACTCCTAGTATCTGTCGTAGCTGTTTTTGTTCTGACCAAAATCAGATATGCCAGATCACCAGTGAGGCCAGATTAGGAGTTTTACACCTTTAATTTACAAGCGCTTGGAGACAAGAGACTGCTCACACATGGGCCGTGGGCAAATCACTTTATCTGATGTAATGAAATACAAGGCAATCTTTTACACCATTTACAACAATATGTAATTCTATGGGGCTCATGTGGCCCCCACCATCACCTACCTTCACCTCAGGGTCGTACCTTGTTTACAATGTACCCAGAACATGTTGTTACTGACTATTGAGAACATATATGATAAGAAGCATTTTTCCATTGAAGAGGAGACAGGCAAACTGCAAAAGGCAAATCAAGAATTAAAGGCAGTTAGGCTTTTAAAGACAAATCATTAACCCTTCTATATCATATGCACCTGTCCACACCTGTTTTCTGTTTGGAAGTGACAGTCAGTCTTTGATATTCCTATGTATATTTTCACATGCTTGAAGCACTTTAATACAATTATTTCACGTTCTCAAGAACAGAGTGTGCAGGGAATATTTCTTCTTGCAACTGGGAAATCCGCTCGCATTATGCTAGCACCTCAAAGAAAACGGTGTGTGCACTCCAAATTTTATTACATTTTTCTGCAACTATGACATATTTTATGGTCTGTCTCCTCTTTTTTTGTTTTAATTGGACTTGACACAAGCATTTTTAATTAGTAGGAGACTGCACAATGGGTCCCACCTATTTTTACTCTCAGTTCTGAGAGCTTGAGCCTATGGAAGATGAGTTTTTCCTCCTTTCACTTGATGTTGGTGCTGTGTGGCGGACGTTTTTTCTGTGGTTTTGTGTGGGTAGGTTGGTGTGACCAGGAGTCATGGGGACTCAGCCTTCTAGCATGGATGCTGTGAGGTACAAGGTTGCCCTCTCTGCTCATGCACAGTCACTGCGGCAGTCATTGGAGAATGGCTTATCAGAATATTAAATTTAGAACCTCATCTTCAGTTTTGTAAATTTTTACCTTGATGGCATTAGGTCAACGTATGATTTTTGGATATGCAGTCCATGTCTTTTTGTACAGCTATAGTATTGAGTCTGTTTGGGATTACATGAAGAGACAGAATAATTTGTGCATGTGTACATCCTCAGAAGTTCCATGGTTAGTTCCATGGTTAGTTCTCTAAGATGTTTGGAACAAGATCCCTAATGAGTATTTCTTCAAGGCAATGTCCATGTTGTCACTAAACCACTCCACTATCATTATGTGCAATCAAAAGTGAAACTCATCCCAGAAGAGCATATACCTCCATTACAGTTTTGCTCTGCACCATGATAATCTTTGAGAGCTTTGGTATGAAGTCATGAAGAGGCATTCATGAGGGAATGTCACACTGATCTTGCTCCCAGATATACAGTGGCATATAAAAGTCTGGGCACCCCTGGTCAAAATTACTGTTATTGAGAACAGTTAAGCAAGTTGAAGAAGATGACATGATCTCTAAAAGGCCTAAAGTTAAAGATGACACATTTCCTTTGTACTTTAGGCAAAATGCAAATATAAAATTTGATCAGCACAATATTAACTAGTGGGTGCCATGCCTCCTAGGCAAAAAAAAGTCAAATACTTGTCCAAATTTAGACAAAAAGACAAAAATTAAGGCAGCACTCCACAATTATTCCAAGTGAAAATGTGTTAAGGTTTATTCAGACCCACATGTTTGGGCAGACATGTGGGTCTGAATAAACCTTACCACATTTTTACTCGGTAAAATTATTGAGTGCGGCCTTAATTTTTGTGTGTATATGTGTATATATATATATATATATATATATATATATATATATATATATATATATATGAGAGAGAGAGTGAATACAGCAGCACATGTACATGGATCTAGGCCACACTAGGAGGCGTTGGTCGTTTCTTTTTTTTGTCTATTTAGTTGTTGGATTGCTAGCTGGCCCCAGTCTGATCTTGCACCCCTTCCATTGGCCTTGCAGGTGGCTCCAATCAGCTCTACCTGCCCATAAATTGCAGGCTTAGCCCGGTAGTGACATATTTTTCCAAAATTATAGGCTGGTGGCCCAGAAGTGGCTTATGTACGGTAGAGCAGGGACCCATTAGGGGGAGGTCATCTTGCCGTGGTTGATGGGCTTACATGAATTGGCCAATTTGTGCACTAAGAACCTTCATTTTCATCTTACTGTAAGTAAAAAAAATTTTTTTGAAAAAAAATATTTTTGAGGATTATTATCTAAATTGAATGGTTTTAGAAAATCCCCTGATGGATAACATGATCAGGGATAAAAATTCTCTATTAAATGTCACCTGCTTAACCCAGCAGGAAGTACGGCGGCGTCTAAAAATCACTAAAATTGACAAATCCCCGGGCCCGGATGGAATACACCCCCGAGTACTGCAGGAATTAAGCACAGTCATAGATAGACCATTATTTTTAATCTTTAAGGATTCCATAATAACAGGGTCTGTACCACAGGACTGGCGTATAGCAAATGTGGTGCCAATATTCAAAAAGGGGACAAAAACTGAACTTGGAAATTATAGGCCAGTAAGTTTAACCTCAACTGTGGGTAAAATCCTGGAGGGTTTTCTAAGAGATACTATACTGGAGTATCTGGAGAAGAATAACCTCATGACCCAATATCAACATGGGTTTACAAGGGACCGTTCCTGTCAGACTAATCTGATAAGCTTTCATGAAGGGAGGTAAATTCCGGACTGGACCAAGGGAATGCAGTGGACGTGGTGTACATGGACTTTTCAAAAGCTTTTGATACGGTGCCACACAAAAGGTTGATACATAAAATGAGAGCAATGGAGATAGGGGAAAATATGTGTAGGTGGGTTAAGAGCTGGCTCAGGGATAGGAAACAAAGGGTGGTTATTAATGGAGCACACTCGGACTGGGTCACGGTTAGCAGTGGGGTACCACAGGGGTCAGTTTTGGGCCCACTTCTTTTTAACATATTTATTAATTACCTATTAATTACCATAGAGAGTAGAATTTCAATATTTGCAGATGACACTAAACTCTGCAGGGTAATCAATACAGAGGAGGACAATTTTATATTAGAGGAGGATTTATGTAAACTAGAAGCTTGGGCCGATAAATGGCAAATGAGCTTTAATGGGGATAAATGTAAGGTCATGCACTTGGGTAGAACGAATAAGATGTATAATTATGTGCTTAATTGTAAAACACTAGGCAAAACTGTCACTGAAAAGGACCTGGGTGTATGGGTGGACGACAAACTCACATTTAGTGGCCAGTGTCAGGCAGCTGCTGCAAAGGCAAATAAAATAATGGGATGCATTAAAAGAGGCATAGATGCTCATGAGGAGAACATAATTTTACCTCTATATAAGTCACTAGTGCAACCACACTTAGAATACTGTGTACAGTTCTGGTCTCCGGTGTATAAGAAAGACATAGCTGAACTGGAGTGGGTGCAGAGAAGAGCGACCAAGGTTATTAGGGAATTAGGGGGTCTGCAATACCAAGACAGGTTATTACACTTGGGGTTATTTAGTTTGGAGAATCAAAGGCTTTGGTGTGATCTTATTACAATGTATAAATATATGCGGGGACAGTACAAAGACCTTTCTAATGATCTTTTTACTCTTAGACCTGTGACGGGGACAAGGGGGCATCCTCTACATCTGGAGGAAAGAAGGTTTAAGCATACTCACAGACGTGGATTCTTTACTGTAAGAGCAGTGAGACTGTCATGTCCGCCATGTCTGTCATGTCTGCCATGTCTGTTTTGTCTCAAGAACTTCTGGAGCGATGTGCATGCTCATATCTTGTCTGCTATCCTGCTTGCTCCCTAGAGCAGTGTGCACACTCACCTCATGTCTGCTGAGCTGCAAGATGCCTGCGTTTCTGCTTTGCCTTCTGTGATCTTCTCGTCATGTCTAGAATCCCTGATCATGTGTCCTTCCTAGGATCCTGCACTGTCTGGTTCTGCAATAATCTCATCATGTCTGAAACCTTGATCATGTGACGTTTCCTAAGATCCTGCACTGTCTGGTTCTGCAATCATCTCGTCATGTCTGAAACTCTGATCACCTTTCCTAGGAGCCTGCACTGTCTGATTCTGCAATCATATCTTCATGTCTGAAACCCTGATCATGTGACTACGCTCTGTGATCCTGGAGCATCTGAGCTAGGAACTTCTCCTCTGGTCCTGACCCGGAAGAGGAGTTGCTGTGCCCTATATCAGACCTCCCCTTCCTATGCTCAGGGCCTGAGTATTGTGTCCCTGCATGGCTGCTTGGTCTGTGGAGCGCTCCCTCTATTCTGTGCCCTTGCACCTTGCTCTGTAGTGCGTCTCTGCACACGGTCCGTGCTCGTATTCCGTCTCTTGTCTCGTGTCTTGTCTAGTGTTTGTCCTTCGTGCTATGCTTTGCCTTGCTTTGCCTTGTAGTCTTTGTTTGCTCTGGTTCTGTTCCGTGTTTCTTTCCATGTTTCCTGTCTCGCTTTGCTTTGTGGCTTCAAGTACCCTGCCTCTGTACCCTGTCCCTGACGTATTTCCTTACACGTGCAGGCCTCCGTCTCTGTGCCCTGTCCCTGATGTGTCTCCTTACACGTGCAGGCCCCCGTCTCTGTACCCTGTCCCTGATGTGTCTCCTTACACGTGCAGGCCCCCGTCTCTGTACCCTGTCCCTGACGTGTCTCTCTACACGTGCAGGCCTCCGTCTCTGTTCCCTGTCCCTGGCGTGTCTCTACACGTGCAGGCCTCCGCTCTGAACCTCTCCCTGGCGTGTCTCTACATGTGCAGGCCTCGCTCTGTACCCTGTCTAGTCCCAAGGCCCTGCCTTGGCCCGGCTCTGGGCTTCAGCCTACACTCCGCTGCTAGACTGTCCCTGTCCCTGGCATGCTCTCTGCATGCGCAGGTCTCTGCCTCGTTCTTTGTCTTGTCCCTGATGTTTCGTGCGCTCTTGCACTTTTCATACTAGACTTTGCCATGCGGTATCGCACGCGTCTCTGTCCTGTACCTTTGCCTAGCCCTGCCTTGTGGCTCCGTGCCTCCGTGCACGTGCCTGGTCGCCTGTGCCTGCCTGGTGTGCCTCAGCTGTGCGACCTCTAGCCGTGCTCGCCTGTGTGCCTCAGCCGTGCCCCCGTCCAGTGCTAAAGTGGTTCCAAGCTGTGTGGCCTCGCAGTGGTGTCGCCTCTAGTCGTGCCCGCCTGCAACTGCCATCGTCGGTACCACCTGCCAGTGCCCCCGCCATGGTCTCCGTGCTCTCTTGCCTGCCCGCTGGTTCTCGCACTGTGCCTTTTCGTGCTACTCTTGCACAAACCCTTTTGCCTCTTTTGCTCTGCTCTCAACCCTAGTTTGCCTGCCGGATTCCATAACCTGCCGACCGCTGCCAGAGGTCCAGACCTAGGTGACTGCGGCCTGATGTCCGGAGCTGATGTCTGTAGCCAGATACCTGGACCCTGTCGGTCGATGCCAGTACCTCGGTTTCCGATGCCATTGTACCTGTCTATGTTGTGCCCTCGCACGCGCAGGCCACCGTCCTTGTGTCTCTCCCTGGCGTGCCCTCGCACGCGCAGGCCAACGTCCTTGTGTCTCTCCCTGGCATGCCCCTTGGCATGCGCAGGCCTCGTCCTGTGAACCCGAACCTGGCATGTCCGTTGACACACATCATGTCGTTAACCCTGTCTTGATTCCTTGCATGGAACCCTGGCTGACTTTCGGATGTCCAGATCCTGATGATTGCCTACAGAGCCTCAGAACCTGATGTCCCGGTTGATCATCGCTTGCTGTCCGGAGTCTGATGTCATCGTGCCTCCGCCTACCATCTGCACGTACCATGCTTGGACCTTGGTGTGCCCTTGCACACACCTTGCTATGTTGTCCCTGTTCTGGTTATGTTTGTACCTGATGTTATCCCTGAAGCCTTCCTTAAATGAAGTTTCTTTGAACTAACGTCTCGTCTCGCCTTGTCTTGTTTCCCTGAGCCGGCCGTCTGGTCCAGCTGCCGTGGTGGCACACCCCTTGGTCTTGCCCCTGACACTCCCTGTATAGGGGGTGGTTCTCACTAGGTCAGCTCGCCCTAGGTGGGTGGGTGCCACGGCCCAGAGGGTCCACTCATTCAAAGAAGAAACGACTCAGCGTAAGCTGACCCTCGTCACAGAGACTATGGAACTCTCTGCCATATGATGTTGTAATGAGTGATTCCCTACTAAAATTTAAGAAGGTACTGGATGCCTTTCTTGAAAAGTATAATATTAGAGGGCATATACACTATTTTCCTTAATATTGCGTTGATCCAGGGAGCTAGTCTGATTGCCGTATGTGGAGTCGGGAAGGAATTTTTTTCCCCAATGTGAAGCTTACTGTTTGCCACATGATCCTCTGGATCAACATGTTAGGGCAGGTTAGGACAGGATATGGGTTGAACTAGATGGACTTAAAGTCTCCCTTCAACCTTAATAACTATGTTACTAATGTTTTTCTGTGTTTTCACATGGCCTAGATTCATGTACATGTGCTGCTGTATTCTTTTTCTCTATATTGTGCAGTTTTTGCAGCATGCACGTGTTCACACTAGGAGGTGCAGGTCGCTTCCTTTTGTCTATATACAGTACAGACCAAAAGTTTGGACACACCTTCTCATTCAAAGAGTTTTCTTTATTTTCATGACTATGAAAATTGTAGATTCGCTCTGAAGGCATCAAAACTATGAATTAACACATGTGGAATTATATAATTAACAAAAAAGTGTGAAACAACTGAAAATACTGTATGTCTTATATTCTAGGTTCTTCAAAGTAGCCTGATCCCAGCAAAGAGCAAACAGATGAACGGCATACTAGGGCACACAAATCACCACATTACCAGACGGAGCTATTTATCTGAAGTATTGCGGCATATAATTCAGTCAAAAAATGGAGGTGCTTGCATGAAAAAACATGAATGTTTCAATGTGAAGTGAAAAAAGAAGAAATATGCAGCACTCACCGATATAGCTGAAAAACTGTGCATCTTTATTTCACATAAATTTCATCAAATGTGTAGACATGCACGTTAGAGGAATGCTAGGGGAGGGAGGTGCCGGACAACGGCCGTTTCGCGATTACTCGCTTCTACGGGTCCAGGACCTGTATATATTTATTTAGCACTGCAGCCTTGCAGCGCTGGGGTCCTGGGTTCAAATCCCACCAAGGACAACATCTGCAAAGAGTTTGTATGTTCTCACCGTGTTTGCGTGAGTTTCCTTCAGGTTCTCTGGTTTCCTCCCACACATTAACCCCTTCACACCCGAGCCTGTTTTTGCCTTCGTGACCGGGCCAATTTTTTAAATTCTGACCAGTGTCACTTTATGAGGTCATAACTCTAGAACACTTCAACGGATCCTACTGATTCTGACATTGTTTTCTCATGACATATTGTACTTAATTTTTACCACCATCATGTTTAGATATGAGCTGCGCTTATTTGTTAAAAAAATCAAAATTTGGCGAAAATTTAGAAAATTTTGCAATTTTCAAACTTTTAATTTTTATGCCCTTAAATCAGAGAGTGATATCGCACAAAATAGTTAATAAATAACATTTCCCACATGTCTACTTTACATCTGCACAATTTTGGAAACATAATTTTTTTTTTTTAGAAAGTTATAAGGGTTAAAAGTTGACCAGCGATGTCTCATTTTTACAACAAAATTTGCAACACCATTTTTTTTAGGGACCACCTCACATTTGAAGTGAGTTTGGGGGGTCAATATGACAGAAAATACCCAAAAGTGACACCATTCTGAAAACTGCACCTCTCAATGTACTCAAAACCACATTCAAGAAGTTTATTAACCCTTCAGGTGCTTCACATGAATGAATGGAATATGGAAGGAAAAAATAAACATTTAACTTTTTTTCACAAACATTTTACTTCAAAACCATTTTTTTTATTTTCACAAGTGTAAAAAGAGAAAATGAACCACAAAATTTTTTGTGCAATTTCTCCCGAATACGCAGATACCCCGTATGTGGGGCTAAACCATTGTTTGAGCACACGGCAGAGCTCAGAACGGAAGGAGCGCCGTTTGACTTTTTCATTGCAGAATTGGCAGGAATTGAGATCGGATGCCATGTCGCATTTGGAGAGCCCCTGATGTACCTAAACAGTGGAAACACCCAACAAGTGACCCCATTTTGGAAACTAGACCCCTTAAAGAACTTATCTAGATGTGTTGTGAACACTTTGAACCCCCAAGTGCTTCATAGAAGTTTATAACGTAGAGCCATGAAAATAAAAAATCATTTTTTTCCACAAAATGACCTTTTAGCCCCCAATTTTTATTTTCACAAGGGTAACAGGAGAAATTGGACCCCAAAGGTTGTTGTACAATTTGTCCTGAGTACGCTGATACCCCATATGTGGAAGAAAACTACTGTTTGGGCACACGGTGGGGCTCGGAAGGGAAGTAGTGATGTTCTGGAATGCAGACTTTGATGGAATGGTCTGCGGGTGTCATGTGCGTTTGCAGAGCCCCTAATGTACCTAAACAGTGGAAATCCCCCACAAGTGACCCCATTTTGGAAACTAGACCCCCCAAGGAACTTATCTAGATGTGTGGTGAGCACTTTGAACCCCCAAGTGTTTCAGTAAAGTTTATAATGTAGAGGCGTGAAAATAAAAAAATCATTTTTTTTCCACAAAAATGATCTTTTAGCCCCCAATTTTTATTTTCACAAGGGTAACAGGAGAAATTGGACCCCAAAAGTTGTTGTCCAATTTGTCCTGAGTACGCTGGTACCCCATATGTGGGAGAAAACTACTGTTTGGGCACACGGTGGGGCTCGGAAGGGAAGTAGTGACGTTCTGGAATGCAGACTTTGATGGAATGGTCTGCGGGTGTCATGTGCTTTTGCAGAGCCCCTGATGTACCTAAACAGTGGAAATCCCCCACAAGTGACCCCATTTTGGAAACTAGACCCCCCAAGGAACTTATCTAGATGTGTGGTGAGCACTTTGAACCCCCAAGTGTTTCAGTAAAGTTTATAATGTAGAGGCGTGAAAATAAAAAAATCATTTTTTTTCCACAAAAATGATCTTTTAGCCCCCAATTTTTATTTTCACAAGGGTAACAGGAGAAATTGGACCCTAAGAGTTGTTGTCCAATTTGTCCTGAGTACGCTGGTACCCCATATGTGGGAGAAAACTACTGTTTGGGCACACGGTGGGGCTCGGAAGGGAAGTAGTGACGTTCTGAAATGCAGACTTTGATGGAATGGTCTGCGGGTGTCATATTGCATTTACAGAGCCCCTGATGTACCTAAACAGTGGAAACCCCCAATTCTAATTCCAACCCTAACTCCAACACACCCCTAACCCTAATCTCAGCCCTAACCATAACCCTAACCACAAACCTAACACCAACACACCCATAACCTTAATCCCAGCCCTAGCCCTAACCCTAGCCCTAACCCTAGCCCTAACCCTAACCCTAGCCCTTGCCCTAGCCCTAGCCCTAACCTGTGTACCTGCTTTTTTCTTTTTTTTTCTTTCTTTTTTTTATTTTTGTGATAAGATCGCTGCGCTGCGATCTGACTCATAGTAACGCCACTTCTCCTCTGATCTCACACTGACAGATGATCAGAGGAGAAGCAGCGTTACTATGTGACAAGATCGCTGCCTGGCACACACTAACGTGACTTCTCCTCTGATCTAACACTGACAGATGATCAGAGGTGAAGCAGCGTTACTGTGTGACAAGATCGCTGCCTGGCACAGCTGTGCCAGGCAGCGATCAGCTGTGCCAGGCAGCGATCTAGTCACACAGTAACGCTGCTTCACCTCTGATCATCTGTCAGTGTTAGATCAGAGGAGAAGCCGCGTTACAATGAGTGAGATCGCCGGGAAACAAGCAGCTTTCCCAGCAATCGCTCCCATTGGCTGCTGTGACGCTGACGTCATCAGGACCTGAACCAATCAGGTCTCGATGACGTCGGGGGTCCCAGCATGCATTGTGCACCGGGATCCCTGCGTTGTAAGGTATGTGGGGGTCCCGGGGGGCACAAAACCGCCGACAGTAGATAAACGTCGGCGCTGCACAAAGCCCAGCAAGCGCCAACGTTTATCTACAGTGGGCGGTCGTGAAGAGGTTAAAAACATACTGATAGGGAATCCAGATTGTGAGCCTCATCGGGGACAGTGATGATAATGTGTGCAAACTGTAAAGCGCTGCGGAATATGTTAGCGCTATATAAAAATAAAGATTATATATATATATATATATATATATATGATGAGCTGCTGAGAGATAACCTAAGGCAGGAACATGAAGCACCATGGTAAGACAAGCCGCTGCATGGGATGTACCATCGACAGAAAATGGAGGTGGCTGACATGGAGAAATCCTACCGATGGCTGGAGAAAGCTGGACTCCGAGACAGCACAGAGGTACTAATCATAGCGGCACAACAGCAAGCACTAAGTCCATAGAAACAGGATCCATAGAAACAGGAATCTACCACACAAGACAAGACCCAAGGTGCAAATTATGCAAAGTAACCTCAGAAACAGTCCAACACTTAGTGGCAGGATGCAAAATGCAAGCAGGAACAGCGTATACCGAACGCCACAACCAAGTAGCGCGAATTGTATACAGGAACATCTGTACAGCATATGGGCTAAGTCCCCATAAGTCCAGGTGGGAGACACCAGAGAAAGTGGTGGAGAATGAAAGGGCTAAAATCCTTTGGGACTTCAAGATCCAGACAGATAAACAGGTGTTGACTAACCAACCAGACATTGTGTTAGTAGACAAGGATAATGGATGTTGCAGTGCCAAGTGACAGCAACATCCAAAAGAAGGAATATGAGAAGCTGGAGAAATACCAGGGCCTCAAAGAAGAACTGGAGAAGGTGTGGAAGGTGAAGGCAACAGTGATTCCAGTGGTGATAGGAGCACTTGGAGCAGTGACCCCTAAGTTGGGAAAATGGCTACAGCAGATCCCAGGAGCAACATCTGAACTCTCTGTCCAGAAAAGCTTAATGCTAGGAGCAGCTAAGATCCTGCACAGAACCCTCACACTCCCAGGCTTCTGGTAGGGGACCCGAGAATGAGGATATACAAAAAAACCCAATCTCATTGGGGGGTGAGAAGGAAGTATATATGTGTGAGGGAGCACCAAGGCCATAGTCATGGCTGAGACTAATGGTTCTTGTGCACCCCGGTCTCCCGTCACATACAAGCATTGTCATTTTGTCAGTGTACTTGCCTCTCTGCTCTCTGCACCTTCAGGGTCTCCTCAGAGCTGCTGAGGACCCCTTCCATACGATTGCGCACAAACAGAGACACAGTCCAGTTTCAACTGTAAATGAATAATTTTACGTCTTTCCTTTCGCAGCACGTCCATATCAGATGCAGCATCAGTATAGGGTTTCATACAGTTCACAATCTTCACTTTCCCTGTACTCTTTTCCTATGTCTTCAAATGGGTGACCAGGTTGTACCGTTCCATCTGGTACCGCAGTATCCTCCCTGTTCAGCTTTACTACGTTCTCTTGTCCGTTTTGCTCCAGACATGAGGGCATCTGCCCATGAAGAAGCTGCCACATGATGAGCGACCTGCATCCCTATACTGCTTTGGCTACAGCTTCTGTTCCCACTGTTGCTGTCACTGTTGTCCTTCTGGCCCACTGGCCATGCACGGCTGGGCTTCTTGCTTCAAATATTGTGGAGGCAAACACACTGTACAGGCTCTAAGGCCCTACTGCTATATCCAGGGAAAAACCCCTATCTTTTCCACGGTTGGCTCCTCCTAAAAGAACAATTCCTATCCTAAGTTTACTAACGTGCCCCATCTAGTGGCCTAAATAAGGTTACTAAGCTCTCCCTAAAATACAATATGTCATTTACATCCTAACAGCATTATAAGGCAACAGTATACATACAGATAAATAGTATCTTTATATACAAGGCAAAATATGAGTAAAGGGAGTGGAGCATCACATGGCCCTGGTACGCCCCTTACATTCTCCCTTCCTTTAACAATGGTCATCACTGACCATTCACTCGTAAAGCTTTTTCATTTACAAAGTATACTCCACGCAGGGAGGCAACTGAGGTAGAAATATACTTCTCAATGTGAGCAAAGTCTCATTGAGACTTTGTGGCCCTCTCCACCTGGTCAAAATGCCAAGCACCCAATGAAGTGCCTGCACTGATTGTAGGTTTGTCCTCCTGAGTACAGTGGCTGTACAAGTGAAGAAGCCCAACATTGCTATATTGTGGCCCGCTCCCCGGAATACGAGACTGGGGGACAGACCGGCCTTCTGAGGTGTAGATAGCTATAAAGTCTCCTCTCAGTCTTGTTTTTTGCAAGCTAAACATTCCCAAATCCTGTAACTGTTCCTCATAGGACATGGTTTGCAGATCGGTCATCATTCTGATCACTCTTCTCTGAACTTGCTCCAGTTTATTGTTGTCTTTTTTAAAATGTGGTGCTCAAAACTGGACACAGTATTCCAGATGAGATCTGAGCAAAGAGGAGTAGAGGGGGATAATGACTTCTCGTGATCTAGACTGTATGCTTCTGTCAATACTTCCCAGAATTGCATTTGCCTTTTTTGCTGCTGAATCACGCTGTTGACTCATGTTCAGTTTATGATCTATTAGTATACCCAAGTCTTTTTCACATGTGTTTGAGGAGTTTTCATCCATTCTTCCTTTAAAAATTCTTCGAGTTCTGTGAGATTCCAGGGTTGTCTCGGTATGCACAGCTGTTTTGCGGTCTAGCAACAGACTTTCGATGAGGTTCAGATCAGGGGACTGTGAGGCCCAGTGTAAAACCTTCAGCTTGCCCATAGTCTATTGTGGATTTTAGCTTGTGTTTTGGATCATTATCCATTTGTAGAAGCTATCCTCTTTTCAACTTCACCTTTTTTTTTTTTTTTTTTTACAGATGGTGTTATGTTTGTATCAAGAATTTGTTTACATTTTCATGAATCTATTCTTCCACCTACCCATGAGATGTTCCCTGTGCCATTATAGGCAACACAACCCCAAAGCTTGATTGAGCCACACCCATGATTAATGGTTGGAGAGATGTTCTTTTCCTGAAATTCTGTGCCCTTTTTTCTCCACATATACCTTTGATCATATAGTATAGTCCCCCATATAATATAATACATCCCATAGTCATCCATGTAGTATAATGCACAGTGCGTACTCTTTTATAAAGCATAATGCACAGCCCAGTCCTCCATAAAGTATAATGCACAGCACATAGTCCTCTGTAAAGTATAATGCACAGTATATAGTCCTCCATAAAGTATACTTCACAGCTCATAGTCATCAATAAAGTATAATGCACAGCCCAAAGTCATCTATAAAGTATAATGCACAGCCCATAGTTAACCATAAAGTATAATGCACAGTCAATAGTCATCGATAAAGTATAATGCACAGCCCACACTTACACATAGTAGTATAATGACCCCATAGTCATTACATAAAGTATAATGTATCCATAGTCATCAAAAGTAGTATAATGCACCCCAGAGTCATCCATAGTAGTATAAAGCACCCCTATAGTCATCCTATAAAGTATAATGCACTGCATAGTCATGCATATAGTATAATGCACCCTCACAGTCATCTATAGCAGTATAATGCACAGCCCATAGTAATCCTATAATTCCTATAATGTATAATGTACAACCCAGTCCGCCATAAAGTATAAAGCACAGCACATAGTCCTCCATAAAGTACAATTCACAGCCCATAGTCATCCTATAATGTATAATGCACCCCATAGTTATCCATAGTAGTGTAATACACCTCATAGTCATCCATAAGATTATAATCCACCCCAGTCATCCTATAAAGTATAATACATCCCAAAGTCATCCTATTAAAGTATAATGCACCCCTATAGTCATCTAGAATAATATAATGCACCCAGTCATCATATAAAGTATAATGCACCCCTATAGTCATCCATAGTAGTATAACACACCCCATAGTAATCCTATGAAGTTTAATGCACCCACATAGTCATCCATATAGTATATTGCACCCACATAGTCATCCTATGAACTATAATGCACCCCATAGCCATGCATATAGTATAATGCACCCTCATAGTCATCTATAGTAGTATAATGCACCCCATAGTTATCCTATAATGTATAATACGCCCCATAGTCATGCATAGTAGTATAATGCACCCCATAGTCATCCATAGTATTATAATGCACCCCCATTGTCATGCTATAAAGTATAATGCACCCCATAGTCTTCTATAGTAGTATAATATACCCCATAGTCATCCATAAAGTATAATGCACCTCATAATCATCCATAGTAGTATAATGCACCCCCAAAGTCATCCTATAAAGTATAATGCACCCCATAGTCATCCACAGTATTATAATGCACCCCATAGTCATCCACAGTATTATAATGCACCCCCATAGTCATCCATAGTAGTATAATGCACAACATATTTAAAAAAAAATACTCATCATTTCTTCGCTCCTCCGCTGAGCGCGTCTCCTTATGATGCTAGCAGCTGACTCAGGGTGCAATGTAAGTGTGTGGCCTTACTGCTATGCACCCCATTAAGCGTACGGCAACATCAGCTGATGGCCTCTGATTGACCATTAGCGTGACACTTCGACTGTATGCGAGTCCGAGCCTGGATGCACATACAGTTGCAGCTTTTGCTGGTGTCAGTGCGCCCCGTCCCTCATCAGGTCCCTGATCCCGTTGGGCCCAGTCGCAGTGGCGACTACTGTAACCACAGTCGTTATGCCGCTTTCTGGGATGGCTTTTGGCGGCAATTGCAGAAAGAAGATGCCCAGCAGCGGATCTTGATGATTTGCATTTCGCATTCAGAGTAGCAGAACTTTCCTCAAACAACCATCAATTACCTCATTAATAAAATGCCAAGGTGTATAAATGTGGGTATAAAGTAGTGCTCAAAATAATAGCAGCCCATATGACTAACCAGATTAATCACTGTTTTTGGTATAAATTATATTACCACATGTCAAGCAATTTGCCAATTAGTGCAGTAGATTCTAAGAAAACCACCAGACTCAGCATTCACGATCTGCACATTTTTGAGTCTCTGTATTAAAATAATTAATTGAAAGATAGTGTGTTCAAAATAATAGCAGTGTGGAGTTCAATTAGTGAGATCAATCATTCTGTGAATTAACAGGTGTGAATCAGTTATTTAAGGGTGAAGCCAGGACATGTTGTACATTCATTTCTCCTTGAAAGCCCAAGAAATATGGGTCGCTTGAGACATTGTTCTGAAGAACAGTGTATTTTGATTAAAACGTTGATTGGAGAGGGTAAAACCTATAAAGAAGTGCAGACAATGATAGACTGCTTTGCAAAAATGATCTCCAATGCTTTAAAATGGAAAGCCAAACCAGAAACACATGGAAGAAAAAAGGAAGACTACCATTCAAATGGATGGAAGAATAGCCAGAATGGCAAAGGCTCAGCCAATGATCAGCTCCAGGATGATCAATGTCTTAAGTTACCTGTGAGTACTGTGACAGTTAAAAGACACCTATGTGAAGCTAATCTCTTAGCAAGAAGTCCTCGCAAAGTCCCACTGTTAAAAACCGGATTACTTACCGGTAATACTCTTTTGTAGAGTCCACGACAGCACCCACTGAGAGAGGGGATCCGCCCCCGGAACAGGAAACCTACAGAGAGATAAATGGGGCGGTCCCCCTCGCTCCCTCAGTTTGTGTTACCGAGAACAACGGAGGAACCGCCATACATGTTTTAGTCAAACTGTTTGGGCGATTCATCTATCTTACCCCTATGCAGTTTTAAGCTTACTAAGTTTAATCACATATCTAACTTAAATCATAATCTCCACCACCAAGGAGACCCATGTGTGAAAAAATTCTTACGGGAGGGAAGTGAGCGGGTGCTGTCGTGGACTCTACAAAAGAGTATTACCGGTAAGTAATCCGGTTTTTCCTCTTCGCCACGACAGCACCCACTGAGAGATTTCCAGAGATAATCACTTGGGCGGGCACACCGTGTTAAGGACTGATCTACCAAAAGTTAGATCCTCGGTAGAGGACAAATCTAGTCTATAGTGACTATAAAAGGTAGATGGAGAAGACCAGGTTGCAGCCTTACATATTTGTTCAATTGGGACGTTCGCCCTCTCGGCCCAGGAGGATGATATGGCTCTAGTAGAGTGCGCCTTAATCCCCAGTGGAGGGTCTTCTCCTTTTGTCAGATACGCCATTGTGATCGCATCTCTAATCCATCTGGATATCGTGCCCGATGTAACTGCAGACCCCTTCCTGCTGCCCTGGAAGGAGACAAAAAGAGACCTACTCTGCCTCTAGGGACTGGTCCTATCTAGATAGGCTAGCACGGCTCTCTTCACATCTAAGGTGTGATATTTCTCCTCGTCCCGTGTTGACGGGTTCTCATAGAAAGAAGGTAGGCATATCTCTTGAGATCTATGAAATTTAGTTGCCCGTTTGGGCAGGTAGGACGGATCCGTCTTTAAAATCAGACTGTCTCGTGTTGTTAACAGGAACGGTGGGTCTACTGATAAAGCGTGAAGATCACCCACTCTCCTGGCCGATACTAAGGCCACCAGCATAGCCGTTTTCAATGAGAGGCACTTTATTGATGCTGAGCTTATGGGCTCAAACGGTGCCTGAGTGAAGGCATCCAAAACTAGAGTAAGGTTCCACGCTGGAAGTCGAGGCACATGCACCGGTTCTGCTCGTTGACAGGCCGAGATAAACCGAGTCACCCATCTATTTGCTGCCACGTTATAGTTAAACAGGGCTCCTAGGGCTGACACGTGGACCTTAAGAGTGCTTACTGAGAGTCTAAGTTCTCGGCCTCTTTGTAGAAACTCTAGAATGGCCGTAATGGGTACTTCACCAGCTAGTTTTGTTGGGTGAAAGGCCAGGAACTTCCTCCACACCTTAGCATATATTTTTGTCGTGGACTCCTTCCTGCTTTGTAGCAGGGTATTGATTAGGTTCTTTGAGAAACCCTTCTGCCTCAGTAGCTCCCTTTCAAATTCCAGGCCGCTAGGTGCAGGGCTTTGGCCTGTGGATGGTAGCAGGGTCCCTGCGAGAGAAGATTCTGGTGCAGCGGCAGGATCCACAGGTCGGTTACCGACATGGCTCTCAGCCATGAAAACCACGGTCTTTTTGGCCAAAACGGGGCTATCAAGATGACCCTCGCCCTCTCCTGTCTTATTTTCCTGACTACTGTTGGTAGTAGCACCATCGGAGGAAAGGCATAGGCTAGTTGGAATGCCCAGGGTGCTTGGAGGTCATCTAGAATATCTGGGTTGTCCGACCTGTAGAGAGAAGCAAACCTTTTTACGCGCCTGTTGGCTCTGGTTGCGAATAGGTCTATCTCCGGTCTGCCCCATTCTGACGCTATCATTTCGAAGACGTCTCTGCTGAGGACCCACTCTCCCTGGTATAGGGCCTGGCGACTGAGATAGTCTGCTCGGGAGTTGTCTACTCCTCTTATATGGAGCGCTGACAAGGAGAGAAGATGGACTTCGGCCATCTTCAGAATCTTTCCCGCGATAGACATCGCATTGACCGCGTGCCTCCTTGCCGGTTTATATAGGCCACTGCGGTGGTATTGTCTGTCTGGATCTTTACGTGGGCACCTCTTAACTGCGGGAGGAAGTGAGATATCACGTAAAAAATCGCTGTTAGCTCCTTTATATTAGAGGAGGCCTCTATTTCATTCTCACGCCACCAGCCTTGTACCATGTGCTCCTCTAGGTGGGCTCCCCAACCTAAGGGGCTGGCATCCGTGGTGAGTATCTTGGAGGGAGTCACCCACCACTGTACTCCCTTCGATAGATTGGAAGGAATTAACCACCATTTTAGGGATTCAAGCACCTCGGGCGATAGGGACATCTTCCCTTCCAGCCGCCCCTGCAGTCTATCTATCTCCTGCAGAATAGCCCACTGTAGTTCTCTAGAGTGGAACTGAGCCCATTGCACCGCTGGAATGCATGATATCAGTGACCCCAGCAAGGACATGCCCTGTCTCAATGATATTACGGGTCCTCCTGTAGCATTCTGTACTTTGTCGATTATGGCCATTACTTTGGCGTTTGGCAGAAAGCACTCCTCAGTTACGGAGTCTACTTGCAGGCCCAAAAACCTTTGACAGGTCACTGGCTCTAGTCTGGATTTCTCCCAGTTAATTAGCCAACCCAGTGTTTGTAGGGATGAGATAATCCTAGCTATTCTTGCTTCACACTGTGAAACAGAATTCCCCACTATGAGTAGGTCGTCTAAGTAAGGGACAACTAGGGTGTCATTCAGCCTTACATATGACATTACTTCCAGCATTAATTTGGTAAATACCCGAGGAGCCATGGATAGCCCGAATGGCATTGCCGCAAACTGGAAATGCTGAATCCGACCTCTGAACCAGACTGCTACCCGCAGGAACCTCTGGTGCCCTCGATATATGGGGAGATGGTAGTAGGCGTCCTTTAGGTCCAAGACCGCCATATAACACCTGGGAAACAAAAGCTTTATTGCAGACTTAATCGACTCCATTTTAAACGACCTTAGTCTTAGGAAGGTATTAAGTTTCTTTAAATTTATTATAGTCCTGTAAGAGCCATCTGGTTTTGGGACTAAGAATAGAGGAGAATAAAAGCCCATCCCTGTTTCGTCGTCTGGGACCTCCACTAGGACCTGTTTAGTTAGCAGTACCGCAATCTCCATCTCCAGTGCTTCCTGCTGAGATCGGGACTTCATAGAAGTCAATAAGAAGGAGTTCGGTGGATACCGAACGAATTCTAATTTTAGGCCTGATGATACAATACTTAGGGCCCACGGGTTTGATGTCACCTTCATCCATTGACGGCTGAATCTTAATAGCCTGCCACCTACCGGTGTAACGGTTTTATCGGGATCTGTCTCCTCTGAAGGGACGTTTCCCGAATAGGTTGCCTCTTTGCTTGGGGTCCTTATTTCCCCAGCGGTCCTGGGGTCTAAAGTCTTTCTTTTTACCGAACGGCGGCTTCCTGTAGGCCCTCCTGTTGAACGGAACATACGGGTTAGGGAACCCCTTTTTCCTCTCCCCCGCTTTTGTCAAAATCTCATCCAGTTCCGTACCAAACAGGTACTTACCCTGGCAGGGTATAGCACACAATCTAGTTTTTGTTTGTGTGTCTCCTTTCCACCCCTTCAACCATAAGGCCCGCCTGCCTGCATTGGTCAGTCCTGCCGCTCTAGCCGACAACCGGAGAGAATCCGCGGAGGAGTCGGAGAGGAAGGCCGCTGCTCCCTTAATGAGGGGCATAGAGGAAAGAAGCCTACTCCTAGCTACTCCATTCTTAATATTGTCCTCCAAGTCGTTCAGCCACACCAACATAGATCTTGCCGTACACGTGGCTGCTATTGCGGGCTTAAAGGCTGCCGTACAAGCTTCCCAAGATCTTTTGAGGAATGTATCGGTCTTACGATCCGAAGAATCAGCCAAAGTTCCCGAATCCTCCACCGGCAAGGAGGATCTACGGGAGGTAGAGGCCACTGCCGCATCCACCTTGGGGGCTCTCGACCAGGCCGTTAACTCCTCATCGTCAAAGGGATACTTACGCTTTGACGTTAAGGGGAGGAAGGTCCTCTGACCTTGTTTCTCCCATTCCCTCTTAACTAGGTCTTTTACAGCTGGGACCACTGGGAATGCTCGGACCTTTTTACGGGAAATAACCGCAAACATTATGTCCTGAGGGGTCTTGGGGTCCTTACTCTCCGGCAACTCCATGGTATTTCGGACAGACTTTACGAGATTACTGACACTGTCCGTGGGGAAACACGTCTGATCCTCGTCCTCTGAGTTCCTGGGACTTATCGGAATCTAGTTCTCCGGTATCTGACGGCGACCTAGACGCCAGCGAGACTCCTCCTTTAGATGAACGTATTTCTCTCACGGAGGAGTGACCCCCTAGACTACTGGAACCGCCTAAGGCCCGTAGTTCCTCTCTTATCAGTGCCCGGATATCCTCCTTCTTCTGTGAGGATTCCTCCTGCAAGGCCTCCTCAACACATGATTGGCATAATCTCTTTGGGTGGCCATCCGGGAGGGGCTGCGAACATAAGGCACACTCTCTATGTTTCGCCTTCTCTGTTCTTTTAGCCTAAAAGGGTATGGACCAGAAAGAGAAGGCTATCAATTATCTAACCTGACCAAAAAACACTCACCCGTGAATTTCGTCAGCAACTACCGGCTGCGGTGTCCGGGACCCAGGCTGAGGCGAGGCATGGGACGACTTCTTTTCCTTACGTTTCTTCTCTAACGGCTCATCTTGCCTGGAAGGCCCACTGGATTCCTTCCTAGCGCTGCCACTTCTTCTGGTGCTATTGGTTCTCCTCGTAGCACTGCTCTGTCTACTGCCAAGTGGGGATACCACTAGCTGACCTAATGGGAGCGAAGCTGGGTCATCTAAGGACGACATGACTGCGCACTAGCGCTGTGTCTGTGGCTTCCTTTTAAAGCCTTTGCTATAGCTGCTCCTCCTTCTCTTCTTTTTTTTTTTTTTTTCGTCCTCCATTTTTTTTTTCCTTACTGCGCATGCGCGGGCGTTGTCCCGCGGTCTCTGCCTTCGGCCTGATCCCAGAAGTCCTCCTCCACTTCCGGGTTGCCTCTCCTGGAGCGCTGGGTCACCGCAAATGAAAATGCGGCCGGCGACACCGCGCGTCTGCGCCCCCCCCTCCACGCCTTCTCCTGCCGCAGGTATGACTCCCCGCTCAGCACACACCGCACAAGCCCTTCTGCCACTCTGGGGGGGGGCGCGCGGCCTCAGTACGCCCGATGGCGTTTGTAATGCGTCTACCCCCTCTGGGGGGGGGGGAGTATAGCCATGCCCCTAGTGAGCTTTGGCACCACTTTCGCCTCCAGCCTCACCTGCATTACACCAGCTCTGGGGGGGGGAATACACCTCTCCGCCCGACGCTGCCTCCGGTCCTGGGGCCCCTGCTGCTCATATTCTGCACGCAGGCGGCTACCAGACCAGGCATCCTCTTCTGCGGGTTCCTTTCCAGGAACAGGAAACCAAACTGAGGGAGCGAGGGGGACCGCCCCATTTATCTCTCTGTAGGTTTCCTGTTCCGGGGGCGGATCCCCTCTCTCAGTGGGTGCTGTTGTGGCGAAGAGGAAAAAAAGACATGTGCTGAAGTGGGTACAATTTGCCAAAGACCACATCAACTGGTTAAAGTGAAATGGAGAAACATTTTGTGGACTGATGAAAGCAAAATTGCTCTTTTTGGATCCAAAGGTCACATATGTGGAGCCCCTGAGGGTTCAGTTGCCACAGAGGTACTGCACCTCCTCCTGATGTGTAGTATCCCACTCCTCAGGTAAGATAATAACACCTCACCAGACTCCAGCACCTACATCCAGCACAGACACCTTAGAACAGCAGAGCACCCTTTATGGCAACTGCTTTGGTTCATGAAGTGTGTTGGGTGGTGGGTGGAGCTTAGATTGCACTAAGAGGGGAAAGCTGACAGGAAGTTAGTCAGAAGATCCCTGGAGGGGGATGGAGAGAGAGGATATGTTTGCAGCAGCCTCCTGTGAGCTGGAGCTGTTGGCAAGGAAAGAGAGAAAAGGAAAGATCAGTTGTTCAGAAGGAAGATAGATAAGAACGGAACGTGAGGAGGAGAGAGACTGGGGACTAGGGCTAGAGCAGAGCCCTTCTCTAAGTTAAATGCGCCAAAGGCTGGGCGCTGGTATCCGAGGCTGTGTGTCATACTAATGATCCTACAGCAGAAACTGGAGGAATAGAAGTTGTGACCACTTTATTCCCACCTAAAACTCGACGACACAGCAGCAATGTGTGTGAGCCGGGACATGATTGTACGGAGTCTTCGAAGTAGGCTACAACTGCCTGTCATGCGAGTGGAGTTCTAAGTAACAGCAAGAAAGAGGAACTTGAGTGTAATTCATAACTACAAGTACTTCAGATTAGCGCTAGTAAGGAGACATTCAGAAAAGGCACATTTGGAAGGGAATGCTGGAAGGGTGTATTCCATCTGCTTGGGAGTTGGCTGAGTCCCTCACCTGAACACCACGGCACTGAAGCAGGCACCTGCCTATGCCAGAAACGTGAGTAAAGCATTGGAACTGCATTCAGCTGTGTCATTGCCTTCTTCCTGCGCCAATTTACTCAACACTGCTACATCTCTATGTCTAACACTACCTCATCTACTTCAACATCTTCTATCACTGCCCTGGGACTACAGCTCTGCCTGTGGAGAGCTTTACCACTGCAGCCCTGGTCCCCCTTCTGACCAGGTGCCACAGGTGGCGTCATGTTCTTATCCATAAATAAACCTTATTCATTCCACCTATATTACATGGACTTCCTGGGCCACGGACCGGGTCACCACCACCGCAACACATCCCTTTAAGACACCGGCCTGGTACCGAGTAAGTGGGAAAGAACAACCCAACTTGCCCTGGGGGGGGTGATCCACAGACAGTTCATCAGACTATCCCCAAACTCTGCATTCAAGCCACAGTACACTCAGTGAAGCATGGTGCTGCAAGCATCATGATATGGGCATGTTTCATGTTTATGGTCCCGAACCTATTTACCGCACACCAGGGATCATGGATCAGTTTGCATATATTAAAATACTTGAAGAGGTCATGTTGCCTTACGCTCAAGAGGATATGTCCATAAAATTGGTGCTTCAATAAGACAAAGACCCTAAACACATCAGTGATGGAACAAAATCTTGGTTCCAGTCCAACAAAATTAAGGTTATGTAGTGGCCAGCCCAATCTCCGGACCTTAATCCGATAGAACACTTGTGAGATTACATCAAAAATTTTGCTTCTGAGGCAAAGCCAACAAATGCCACTGACTTGTGGGATGTAGTCAAAGCATCCTGGGCTGGAATAAATAGTTGACAGTGGCGAGAAGTTGGATGATGTGAAACAGTTCTAAAAAACTGTGGGCATACAACTAAATATTAGGTTAGTGATTCACAGGAATGCTATATCCACAAAAAAGTACATACTGTGAGTTTGTAAAGACAAATGCAGACACTGCTATTTTTTAGAACATCCCAATGATCATTTTCTGTTATTTTCTGTTAAATATTTAAAAATGAAATACACTTCTCTTCATGTTTTGATTTCGAAAATAGTGTACAATATTTCCAATGCATGGAAATAAAAACTAGTATAAAGATTTTGTGATTAACTCATGTTTTTGAACATATTGCTATTATTTTGAACACTACTGTAACTGTGAGTGGAGCTCATACTGAATATATTGTTTTAAATTTTTCTTTTCCATTTTTCCACCATTTACATATCATAATCATGTCAATCAGTTCTGTGATTTCCAGAATTCAACAACTTTTCCTTTTTTTACTGCGGTTGAGTGTATTTAATTGTGACATTGATTTCTTCTTCTCATTGTTTTAGTTTTTGTGCTTTTACTATGTTCAAACAGTAATGGAAGTTTTATTCCCATTTCTCTACACAATTTTTCTTCCATTTTTTCCAACCATTAAGTGGTCAATTAAATAGTGTCATAAAAAAAATAATATCACAAAGAGCTAAAACATAGAAATGAAAACATCTGCGGTGCTTAGGGGTTGGGAAAACATACATGCTTTGACGTTTCATAGATTATTGTTGTAAACTGTATACTTACCCAAATCAGACTTAATTAAGTGGCCTCCAGCTCCCACTTTGAGATATCTGAAATGTTACACTGCTCCCGAGACATCTTTGTGCATTGCAGATCTTTAACATGTCAGTTAATCAATTTTCCTGTGCTACAATCATGTTATCCACCTGGGAAGGTGCCGAGACATAAGAAAACCTAGGAATCATTCCTATATTGTAGTCACGTAGTGGACATGGTGGAATGTATTTATAGCCCTATACTTCTGGGGTCCCGCATGGCTTACATACCCTGAACAAATAGTATTATTCTCATTACTGTATCTCTAAAGATAAATGAGATGGTGTATCATTGTATTCTATTCAAACAGAAGACAGTATAGAAAATAGTGGTCACTGTGTTAACTTCAGCAAATTGCAGAGCTTGACATTTGGAACAACATATCATATACACTCGTGTATAAGCCAAGTTTTTTAGCACATTTTTTTGTGCTGAAAACGCTCCCCTCAGCTTATACACAAGTCAATTGTCCAGAAAGCCGGCGGGGGAGGGGAAGCGGCGGAGCAGCAGGTCACAGGAAGCAGAAGCCGGCGTCTGTAGCTGTAACTGTGCCCGCTGCTAAAGAGAAATGAATATTCATTTCTCTTATAGCAGCGCACAGTGACAGCTGCTTGTTTCCAGAAGACATCCTACTCACCCACCAGCATGCCCTCATAGCATCTCGGTGGTTCCGGCACCTTTGCAGCATCTCGATGGTTCCGGCTTCCAGCAGCACTTCCAGCGCAATCGCGTGGTCCTGCTCATTAAGGTAATGAATATGCATGCGTCTCCACTCCCATAGGCGTGGAGCGCATATTCATTACCTTAATGAGCGACGTCACATTATCGTGTCTGAAATGCTGCTGGAGGCCAGAACCACTGAGATGCTGCGAAGGCACAGGAACCACCGAGATGCTATGAGGGCACTCTGGTGGGTGAGTAGGATAGGGGATAAGAAGCCATGCATAGCAGGATGGGATGGGGGAGCCATGCATAGTGGGACAGGGACAGGGGAGACATGCATACCAGTATGGGATGGGTGAGCCATGCATAGCAGGACAGGGACTGGGGAGCCATGCATACAATGACAGGGACCAGGGAGTCATGCATACAAGAACGAGATGGGGGAGCCATGCATAGCAGGACAGGGACCGGGGAGCCATGCATACAATGACAGGGACCGGGGAGCCATGTATACCAGGACATCAACGGGGGAACCATGCATACCAGAGCAGGGATGATGGGACAATGCATACCCGGCTTATACTCGAGTCAATAAGCTTACGCAGTTTTCCGTGGAAAAATTAGGTGCCTCGGCTTATACTCGGGTCGGCTTATACTCGAGTATATACGGTAATCAAAATTACTTTTATGAAATTATCTGTAGGACTGGTAATACACTTTGTAAGTTATCCCAATTCATGTATTTTGTGATGCTCAAAAGTAGACACATAAGGCCATGTTCACACGTTTAGTATTTGGTCAGTATTTTACCTCAGTATTTGTAAGCCAAAACCAGGAGTAGGTGATAAATGTATGTAGCAGAGCCGATCGGACAAGTGCAGCTTCTAGTCTCCCATGAAGACTATTGAAGCATGCCAAAAATAAAAAAGTTTTTAAAAATATATGAAAAAATATATATTAAATTTCAAATCACCCCTCTTTCACCCTATTCAAAATAAAACAATAAAAAAACACATATTTTGCATCACCTCGTTTAGAATCACCCAATCTATCAATATAAAAAAAAGAATTAACTCGATCGCTAGAAGGTATAGTGAGAAATAAGTCAAAACGCCAGAATTACGTTTTTTTGGTCGCTGCAACATTGCATTAAAATGCAATAACTGGCGATCAAAAGACTGTATCTGCACCAAAATGGTATCATTAAAAACGTCAGCTCAGCACGCAAAAAATAAGCCCTCACCCAACCCAAGATCATGAAAAATGGTGATGCTGTGGTATTGGAAAATGGCGGAATTTTTTAAAAACATAGTAACATAGTTAGTAAGGCCGAAAAATACATTAGTCCATCCAATTCAGCCTATAAAATTCTATTAGAATAAATCGCCCTTCTAAAGAACCTAACAATAACTGTAAGATACAATATTGTTACGCTCCAGGAAGACATCCAGGCCTCTCTTGAACCCTTCGACTGAGTTCCCCATCACCACCTCCTCAGGCAGGCAATTCCAGATTCTCACTGCCCTAACTGTAAAGAATCCTCTTCTATGTTGGTGGAAAAACCTTTTCTCCTCTAGACACAGAGAATGCCCCCTTGTGACCGTCACCTTCCTTGGTATAAGCAGATCCTCAGAGAGATATTTGTATTGTCCCCTTATATACTTATACATGGTTATTAGATCGCCCCTCAGTCGTCTTTTTTCTAGACTAAATAATCCTAATTTTGCTAATCTCTCTGAGTATTGTAGTTCCCCCATCCCCTTTATTAATTTTGTTGCCCTCCTTTGTATCCGCTCTAGTTCCATTATATCCTTCCTGAGCACCGGTGCCCAAAACTGTACACAGTACTCCATGTGCGGTCTAACCAGAGATTTGTACAGAGGCAGTATAATGCTCTCATCATGTGTATCCAGACCTCTTTTAGTGCACCCCATAATCCTGTTTGCCTTGGCAGCCGCTGTCTGGCACTGGCTGCTCCAGGTAAGTTTATCATTAACTAGGATCCCCAAGTCCTTCTCCAGGTCAGATTTACCCAGTGGTTTACAATTCAGTGTGTAATGGTGATATTGATTCCTTCTTCCCATGTGTATAACCTTACATTTATAATTGTTAAACTGCATCTGCCACCTTTCGGCCCAAGTTCCCAACTTATCCAGATCCATCTGTAGCAGAATACTATCTTCTCTTGTATTGATTGCTTTACATAGTTTTGTATCATCTGCAAATATCGATATTTTACTGTGCAAACCTTCTACCAGATCGTTAATAAATATGTTGAAGAAAATAGGTCCCAACACCGACCCCTGCGGTACCCCACTGGTCACAGCGACCCAGTTAGAGAATATACCATTTATAACCACCCTCTGCTTTCTATCAGTAAGCTAGTTACTTACCCATTTACACACATTTTCCCCCAGACCCAGCATTCTCATTTTGCGTACCACGGTACGGTGTGGCACGGTATCAAACGCTTTGGAAAAATCAAGATATACCACATCCAATGACTCACCTTGGTCCAGTCTATAGCTTACCTCTTCATAAAAAACTATTAGATTGGTTTGACAGGAGCGATTCCTCATAAACCCATGCTGATATGGCGTTAAACAGTTATTCTCATTGAGATAATCCAGAATACCATCCCTCAGAAACCCTTCAAATATTTTACCAACAATAGAGGTTAGACTTACTGGCCTATAATTTCCAGGTTCACTTTTAGAGCCCTTTTTGAATATTGGTACCACATTTGCTATGCGCCAGTCCTGTGGAAGAGACCCCGTCGCTATAGAGTCTCTAAATATAAGAAATAATGGTTTGTCTATTACATTACTTAGTTCTCTTAGTACTCGTGGGTGTATGCCATCCGGACTCGGAGATTTATCTATTTTAATCTTATTTAGCCAGATTTGCACCTCTTCTTGGGTTAGATTGGTGACCCTTAATATAGGGTTTTCTTTGTCTCTCGGCATTTCACCTAGCATTTCTTTTTCCACCGTGAATACCTTGGAGAAGAAGGTGTTTAATATTTTAGCTTTTTCCTCATCATCTACAATCATACTTTCCTCACAATTTTTTAATGGGCCTACACTTTCTCTTTTGATTCTTTTACTATTGATATAGTTGAAGAACAGCTTGGGATTAGTTTTACTCTCCTTAGCAATGTGCTTCTCTGTTTCCTTTTTGGCAGCTTTAATTATTTTTTTCGATAAAGAATTTTTCTCCTTATAGTTTTTTAGAGCTTCAACGGTGCCATCCTACTTTAGTAGTTTAAATGCTTTCTTTTTACTGTTAATTGACCTTCTTACTTTTTTGTTTAGCCACATTGGGTTTTTCCTATTTCTTGTCCTTTTATTCCCACAAGGTATAAACCGCTTACAGTGCCTATTAAGGATGTTCTAAAACATTTCTCATTTATTTTCTGTATTCTTATTTCTGGGGACATTGTCCCAGTCAACCAGATTAAGGGCATCTCTAAGCAGGTCAAACTTTGCCTTCCTAAAGTTCAGTGTTTTTGTGACTCCCTGACATGTCCCCCTAGCGAAAGACAAGAGAAACTGTACAATATTGTGGTCGCTATTTCCTAGATGCCCAACAACCTGCAGATTTGTTATTCTGTCAGGTCTGTTAGATAGTATTATGTCTAAAAGTGCTGCTCCTCTGGTTGGATTCTGCACCAATTGTGAAAGATAATTTTTCTTGGCTATTAGCAGAAACCTGTTGCCTTTATGGGTTTTGCAGGTCTCTGTTTCCCAGTTAATATCCGGGTAGATAAGGTCCCCCATAACAAGGACCTCATTATGGGTTGCAGCTTCATCTATCTGCCTTAGTAGTAAACTTTCCATGATTTCTGTTATATTTGGGGGTTTGTAACAGACCCCAAAGAGAATTTTGTTACTATTTTTCCCTTCATGTATTTCGACCCATATGGACTCGACATCCTCATTCCCTTCGCTAATATCTTCCCTTAAAATGGACTTTAGACAAGACTTTATATAAAGACAAACCCCTCCTCCTCTCCAATTTTTACGATCCTTTCTAAACAGACTGTAACCCTGTAAGTTAACTGCCCAGTCATAGCTTTCTTCTAACCATGTCTCGGTTATTCCCACTATGTCATAGTTACCTGTAGATATTTCTGCTTCTAGTTCTTCCATCTTATTTGTTAGGCTTCTGGTGTTTGCGAGCATGCATTTTAGAAAATTTTGCTTTGTTCCAATCTCCTCCCTGTTGATTGTTTTAGAAATTTTCTTACCTCCCTTCTGAGTATGTTGTCTTGGATCTTCTTTGCCGCACCTCATATCATTCATCAGTAGAATATCTGGTTTCATGTTCATGTCTAACGTTTTTCTTCCCATCCCCTCTTCTTCTAGTTTAACGCTCTCCTGATGAGTGTAGCGAGTCTTCTGGCGAATGTGTGTTTCCCAGGTTTGCTGAGGTGTAGTCCGTCTCTGGCGAGGAGTCCATCTTACAGGTAATTCACACCGTGGTCCAGGAATCCGAATCCTTGCTGTCTGCACCATCGTCTTAGCCAGTTGTTTGCATCAAGGATCCTGTTCCATCTCCTGGTGCCATGCCAGTCTACTGGAAGGATAGAAGAAAAAACTGCCTGTGCATCCAGTTCCTTTACTTTCTTCCCCAACTCTTCAAAGTCCTTGCAGATTGTCGGTAGGTCCTTACTTGCCGTGTCATTGGTGCCAACATGTATCAGAAGAAATGGGTGGACGTCCTTGGAACTGATGAGCTTTGCTATTCTATCGGTCACATCCTTGATCTTCGCACCTGGGAGGCAGCATACTTCTCTTGCGGTTATATCCGGTCTGCAGATGGCTGCTTCTGTGCCTCTCAGTAGTGAGTCTCCCACCACTATTTGCAATTTTTTTTCACCACTTAAATAATAAAGAACCTACACATGTTTGGTGTCTATGAACTTGTAATGACCTGGAGAATCATAATGGCAGGTCAGTTTTAGCATTTAGTGAACATGGTAAATAAAAACAAAACAACTGTGGGATTGCAATTTTTTTTAAATTTCTCCGCACTTGGAATTTTTTTCCCGTTTTCAAGTACACGACATGGTAAAACCAATGATGTCGTTCAAAAGTACAACTCGTCCTGCAAAAAACAAGCCCTCATATGGCCATATTGACAGAAATATAAAAAGTTATGGCTCTGGGAAGAAGGGGAGCGAAAAATGAAAATGCAAAATAAAAAATAGCTCTGGTCGTTAAGGGGTTAATACCCTCTGTGAATGGCTTAGAAAGTAATAGTTCTCACATTTTGCACGCTACAAAGTAATAATGCCTCTTTTGTGCCCTGTTTTCAGTTACAATACCCTGAACGCACATATAATGTAATAACTGATGGCCCCCACAGCCCACTACACAAAGTATGATGTCCCATGCACACAGGGAGGGTATGTGCACGTTCAGGATTCGGCAGCGCTTTGGATGCAGCACATGTCCGCTGAGTTCAAAGCGCTGCTGTCTATTGAATCTGCATGTGGTCGTTGAACCGTGCGGAATCACCGTGTCCAATACATTGTACGGGTGAAATTTATGTTGCAGAGACTAGCATCTACTCAAGATAAATAGACAAGCTGCAGTCTGGAAAAACGCGCCTCATGTCCATCTCCACAGGTAAGCCGAGGGCATCTCTGGATGCATAGTGGACGTGGGATTTCTTGAAATGCTGTAACATCTGGACGCAGTGGGTTGGACGCTGTAGATGTAAGCAGCATCCAACCCGCAACATTTACTGACAATGTGCACCTACCCTAAGAAGTGATATCGAAGGCTTAATGTTTTTCTTCTCTGTTCTCCATTTTGTTTGTGTTTACCCAGCCTTATAATCTCATAGTCAAGGATGTCATACTTCTTATCTCATATTCAATATTTTTAAGGTTCTGTTAAGCCATTTCTCTAGAACATAGTGATACCCCATATTATATATTGTTAGGCACAACAGGTAATGGAAAGAGTTGTATTTGATTTTGGAGTCTCAATTTGGCAGGAATAGATTGTGGATGCCGTGTTGCATTTGCTGCACTCCTAATTTGCCATAAAAACAGATACCCCCACAAGTGACCCCATTTGGTAAACTGAGTCCCTTAAGCAATTCTTAAAGATTTTTACATTAATGTTTGTGCACACAGCAGAGCTCAGAAGGGAAGGTGTGCCGTTTGAATTTTGTAATGCACATTTTGTTTTAATAGATGATGAATGCCATTTGCAGAGCCACTAAGGTGATAGAACAGCAAAACACCCCATAATCCCCACCATTTTGAAAACTACACCGCTCAAGGAACTCACTGGCACCTCATAAAATTTTAAAACATTGGGCCATGGAAATAAAAAAGTGAAATTTTTACAACTAAAATGTTACCGGTATATTAGCTGAAAATGTTTCATTTTCACAGGGGGTAATAGGTAAAAATACACCCGACAATTTGTTAAGGAATTTCTCTAGAATGCATTGATACTCCATATGTCATTGGTAACTACTGTTCTTGCACACTGAACGGTTTAGAAAGCAGAAGCGGAACTTGACTTTTGGAGCACAGATTTTGTTTTAATAGTTTGCAGACGTCATTTGCAGAGTGCCAAAACAACGGGGGAAAAAAAATCAAATTGCCTAATTTTGCAAATTACACACCTTCACAAATTGATAGTCAAGTTAGTGACAATTTTGTTCTCAAAGGTGTTGTCCAGAAAAAAGCAAAGTGGATATTGCAGTGAAAAAACTGGATAAATGCCACCTTGATGCCCATACATTGTGCCCGGCTTGTGCTTCTGGAGATACACACCTCCTAAATTGTTGTCTAAATTCTCACTACTTCATTGTCATACAGCAAAATCTGAGCTCCAAATCCAAATGACCCCTCTTCCTTCTGAGTCCCACAATGTGCCTAAACTTCAGTTAGAATCCACATACTAATTGTGGTTTAGGCCAGGGCTGGGACGAGGGTTAGAAAGCATAGAAGCTTGAGACTCATATCAACCTGAAAAAATACTAAGGCTCTCCTAATAAGCCTTGAAAAAAATTATAAAGAGCTAAGGAGTATATAGCCACAAATATATTGCAAAGATTTTTATCAGTACAAAAAGAAAATAAATATACACAACATTAAAAAATGGAGATATAGGACAGAGGTAAATCAAACCAAGGGTATGGCGTGCAGATAATATTTTTCAAGAAATAATCAGAAGTCTAAATTTAAATTAGGTCTGCTCCAATGGAGTCTAAACAATGATAAAAAAATGTGCAATAAGTACCACATGGATATGTAAATACACTGAATAGATATACCAGTGCTATGATGGTGTGTAAGTAAATTAGTCACAAGGGGAGATATGGAATAGTATTCAGTTACACACCATCAATATGTATAAGCATTTATCACATGTGCATAAAGTCTAATAAAGTGTTAGCAGGACAATAAATAACAGAAATGGCATATATATTCTAGTGTTTCTGATGGCAGATGTGAAGATGAGACCTGGAGTTGAACTCTCCCAAATATCACGCATGAAAAAGTATGTATATACAGCTCTGGCAAAAATTAAGAGACCACCACCTCAAATCACTGTCATGGGCAGCTCATTCTCTAGACCTGAACCCCATTGAAAACCTCTGACATGTAATCAAGAGGATGATGGATAGTCACAAGCCATCAAGCAAAGAAGAACTGTTTAAATTTTTGCGCCAAAAGCAGTGTGAAAGACAGGTGGCAAGCATGCCAAGACGCATGATAGCTGTGATTAAAAATCATGGTTATTCCACAAAATATTGATTTCAGAACTCTTCCTGAGTTAAAACATTAGTACTGTTGTTTCTAAATGATTATGAACTTGTTTTCTTAGCATTATTTGAAGTCTGAAAGCAATGGGTTTTTTAAAAAAATTTTGACCATTTTGTCCTTTTCATTAAAAAAACACAATTTATTGCTTGGAAATTCGGAGACGTTGTCAGAGGTTTGTAGACTAAAAGAGCAATCTACATTTTACTCAAAAATATACCTATAAAGAGAAAAATCAGACAAACTGAACATTTTGCAGTGGTCTCTTAATTTTTGCCAGAGCTGTATATGTGTATAAAGCATTTGTACACACATATGTATTTAGGGCACAAAATATTGTGCCTCACACCCATATATAAATTATAAAGTTTCAGAAGTGCATATACAGTGCTGTGCAAAATAATTGGAACAAAGCATTTTTTTAAGTAAAATCGTAAGTTGGTTACCAGTCAGTGATTCAAACCAGCGCCGCCCGCGCTAGGCCATGCCCACAACAGGCCGCCCAATCACATCCGCTCTAGCTCCGCCCACTTCGGCCAAATGAACAATCTGCGCACCTCCCTCCTGGTCCCGGCGTCACTGCGTGTGGTGCATGGAGAGCGGGGCTGTGAAGGAAGGAAGACAGTGGGGTTGGAGAGGGAGAGAGAGGGAGAGCAGGGCTGTGAAGGGAGAGAACGGGGCTGTGGACGGGGAGAGCAGGGCTGTGAAGGAAGAGAACGGGGCTGTGGACGGGGAGAGCAGCGCTGTGAAGGAAGAGAATGGGGCTGTGGAGGGAGAGAGCGGGAGAGCAGGGCTGTGGACGAAGAGACAGGGGCAGTGGAAAAAGAGAGCGGGGCTGTGGAGGGACACCGGGACATGGATGTAGAGCGTGGCTGCGGAGGGATAGGACAGGACGGCGGGTGGAGAGCGGGGATGTTAAGGAAGACAGCAGGACCCACAGTTAGGTACTATGCCCGGGCAACGCCGGACTCTTCAGCTAGTACTCATATAAAGTGCAATGAGTAGTGGCAAAGAGGTGTGTGGGGGTAGTAGAGTAGCCTGACTGCCATGTACTGATACCAAGGTGCAAGTGCAATGACATAACAAGAATACAGACACCGTAAAAGGGTGAAAGTAATTTTTATTAAAAAGAGTATAAAAGTGACCACAACCAAAGAGAAAAGCACTAATTGCTATAAATAATAAAAAAGGGGAAGCAGTGATCGAGCTGCCATATGGTCAGGGAGGTATAGCTAAAGAATAATGAGGTATTGAAAAGGTATACAAAACACCGTATATGGATGGGAGAGGGTAGTATTTGTTGGGGGGGAACTATAGAATGACAGTTACCAAAAATAAACAATAAAAAGGAAGGGGGTAGCGTACAAACAAATTAAAAAATGGAGTTGAATAATGTGGATAAAGCCAGGAGTGGGTAAACAAAACAAAGTAATAAAGATAGATCAAAAATTATTATATAAAGAATAAATAATGAAAATACGGATATGTTTTCACGTGGAATATTGTGGATTGGACGTTGCGTACAGCTGCAGCGTCCAGTCCGCAGCGTCCAGATGTTACAGCATAGTGGATGGGATTTTAAGAAATCACATCTCCACTATATGTAGAAAGACACAGGTAGCAAACCTGCGTATACGCACATGAGGCGCATCT
Source organism: Dendrobates tinctorius (assembly GCF_039654945.1). Classification (NCBI taxonomy): domain Eukaryota; kingdom Metazoa; phylum Chordata; class Amphibia; order Anura; family Dendrobatidae; genus Dendrobates; species Dendrobates tinctorius. The sequence goes on from NW_027361732.1 coordinate 12,296,741, forward strand.
TTATAGAACGCAGCATGTCTATTTATCTTGCGGAAACGCTCGGTCTCCGCAAGATAAATAACACTGTTCTATGTATAGGATGCGGTTATTCCGCATGTGTTCAATGAGCATATGCGGAATCACCACACATACAAAAGGGGGCAGCACTTCGGGTGGGTCAGGTATCCACTGCGTTCAAAGTGCTGACATCTGGAACGTGGAAACATACCCTAAGTAGAATAATAAAAATAAATAATAAAGGTGAAAAATAAAAAAATAATATGAGAACAGCAAACGACAGATCCATACATGCCTAAAGGAGGAAAAGATAAAAGAAGTTTAAAACATGTTAAAGAAATATATTTACACAAACTAAAAAAAACCCCCCTAAATGTGAAATATCTTATTGGAAAAGTGCAAAACTAAGGACTTCATTAAGGCCTTTGGGACGAACGCTATCTACTTTAAGGTTCCATCTTAGTTCCATTTGGGCTTAATTTCTCTTCCAGTTTCCTCCACATTGATCAATGCGGACTCTATCAATCGCGAAGGCTCTGCCGAGACTCCCATCACAATCATGATGTGTTTTAAAGTGTCTTGGCGGTGATTTAAGTTGTGAGATATCCTCAATTAGAAGATGTCTCTTACATCGCTGAGATCTCATCTCCTGAGATCTTGGTGCCAAGATCTCCATCTGTGCATGCGTTGCCCCCCAGAGGCCATTTTCCTGGAGTCCACCGCACAGGAAACCATGGAACTGCCGGGGATCTGGCCTTTCACAAAATGTTGGTAGAGCCCCAGCAGCACCGGAGACGCCCGCATCACCGCCGGACACCCCCTCATCCCAGCCTGCGGCCTGCAGCAACGGTACTGGTAAGGTATATACGCATTAAAAGATGCACCCCCAATTTCCCTCCAAATTTGGGGGAAAAAAGTGCATCTTATAATCCGAAAACTATGGTATTTTTTTCAATTAATGCATGAATTTAGGGCTAATAATCTTTTTTGGAATGAAGCTTCTCTAAAAAATTGCACTGTGTACTTTTACATAGCCTCTGTATTGCATTTGTCATAGATGGCTACAGAATGAGTAAACTAAGAATCAATGCAGTGAGTGAGTTCTAACACAATTTGTAACTCTTCTGTGTCTTTTACTTAGCTTCTCTCCGCTGATTTCTGATGACATGAGTTCAGCTCTCCTTTGATGTGTTTCATGATCATTTTTCAGCTGAGAGGAGCTTAATACTTGACAGATGTTATAAATTGTATTTCAGAACGAGATCACTGATGGATTCTTATTTAACTCATTCTGCAGCCAGTGATAAACAGGGAAAGAAACAGTCATAAAAGCCAAAAAGTGAAGAACTTTTTATGAAACCTAAATACAAAAATTATTTTTCCAAGTACACATTTATATGTCCCCGAAGGTGTCCATATCCTTTAAATGTCCTTGTAGTCAATCATAAAATGTAATATGTAATTGTACATATAATTTAATGACTCCCACAATGTTAATAAAGATTGTACCATTTGATATCAGACATTTGAAAGCCCTTCATGGCACACACAGATATCTGGGGGGGCGCCGGTAATGTCCCTCTCAAGCATGCAGCATTTTATACTGAAATAACAAGCAGCAAACCTTAATGCATTTATCTTTCTCTATCAACTTCTGGCACAAAATTGCTTGTTCATGCTCTTCTAATTTCTCAAATGGATTATGCAAATGTTTTGAATGACAGCCGTGGTGCTGGATTGATAAAGTTAGTTCAGAACCTAGCAGTTAATTCAATCTATGACGGAGTTTGGTTTTAAGCCATTGTTCCACTTGCTTAATGATCACAAAAATCAATTTAAATACTGAATCCAAATGTCTTTTTCTGAGATTAAAAAGCTAAAATTACTGATGCTAAAACTATGAATTGTCATGCACATTGTACAAGGAAATATGAGGCGATTTGCTGTTGGTTCATATTGGGAGACTATTAAATATCGGAGTTTACAAACTGATACTCATGACGCAAACGGCTCTGAATTCTGGCACAAATGATTTATAGAAATGTCACTTAGTGGATTAGAATCATAGAATCGTAAAGTTGGAATGGACCTCCTGGGTCATCTGGTCCAACCCCCTGCTCAAAGCAGGATTCGCTAAATCATCCCAGACAGATGTCTGTCCAGCCTCTGTTTGAAGACTTCTATTGAAGGAGAACTCACCACCTCTCGTGGCAGCCTGTTCCACTCATTGATCACCCTAACTGTCAAAAAGTTTTTCTAATATCTAATCTGTGTCTCCTCCCATTCAGTTTCATCCCATTGCTTCTAGTCTTTCCTGGTGCAAATGAGAATAAAGATGATCCTTCTACAACGTGACAGCCCTTGAGATATTTGTAGACAGATATTAAGTCTCCTCTCAGTCTTCTCTTCTGCAAGCTAAACATTCCCAAATCCTGCAACCTTTCCTCATAAGACAGGGTTTGCAGACTGGTCACCAATCTGGTCGCTCTTTTCTGAACTTGCTCCAGTTTGATAATGTCTTTTTTAAAATGTGGCGCTCAAAACTGGACACAATATTCCAAATGAGGTCTGACCAAAGAGGAGTAGAGGGCAATAATGACTTCACATGATCTAAACTGTATGCTTCTGTTAATACATCCTAGAATTGCATTTGCCTTTTTTGCTGCTGCATCACACTGTTGACTCATATTCAGTCTGTGATCTATTAGTATACCCAAGTCTTTTTCACATGTGCTGTTGCTTAGCCCTTAGATCCATTAGATGGATGTGATATTCTGATGTGAATGTAAAGCTTTGTGTCCCTGAATGGTGAATGGTAAATGGCAAGGAAATGTAGGAATGGGTATGTTGGCTTTTAGTTAGTCCTCCTTATTCCTGCGTACGTACTGTAGAAAATGTGGAGCCCCATAGAAAAAGTCCTAATTTGGCCACCCCTTTAGTGTCACTCCTGCAAGAGGACACAGATTCCATTTTCTATATAGCTGTATACTTCTTATTTCTTGCTAAATTTCCCACTTTCCTAACAAACCGATCTTTCTTTAGCTGACATATAGACTTCATTTTTCAGCTTGGCCATTTTATGTTTGTTATTATTTGATATATAAAGTGATCAGCATAAATGAGTACAACCCAACAAATTGGTCAGAAAACGATTAGATTCTTTTTATAATTAACATTTTCAATGAGATACCATACAGTAGAATACTCCCACAAAGTGGGCTATTGATTGCAAACGAGAGTTGTTATATTGCACAAACAGAAAAGTAATTCTTCTAACAAATTCATTCAGATCATGTTGAAAAAATATGTACACTCCAATAAAATTTAAAGTTAAAGCTAAAGTTTTTTTGCTAAAGCAAAGCTAAAATTCAGATTAAAAAAATCTAATTAACAAGCATTTGATCGCAGGTAAGTCAAATTATTAATCAGTGTCCAGATGACATTTGTCTATAAAAGTGTGTTACTTAACAAAGAAAACCAGTTCTCGTTTCATGATATTAGCAAAGGCACCACATGGAAGAGAAATGTCACAAGTAAATACTTTCTTTACACAAGAAAGGTGAGGGCTACAAGAAGATCAGTCAAAATAGTGTAGCAAAAGTGATACAATATTTAACAAAGACAGAAATACAACCATCTCACAAAGACATCCAGGCCGACCACGAAAGTAAACACATAAACAGGAGCATCTTCTGATGAGACGTATGGAAGAAAACTGGCATGCAAGTTTATTGCAGATAGCTAAAAGAGTAGAAAGCCAAACCGGGGGTGAGGGTTTCCTGTGATACAATATGGTGTACACTGCAGAGAATTAGCATGCATAGATGTCGTCCACAAAGCCCATGCAAAAAAACCTGTGTCTACAATTTGCCAGGGTCCATGCTGAAATATATAAAGACTACTGTACTTGAACTCACCTTGGTGCTGTCCTTAAAAATAATGGAGGTCATACAAAACACTAGATGTAGTAGTTTTTGATGTAGGATGTATTCATATTAGAGATATGATTAAAATCCTACTTTTCAAAGGGGGTATACTCATTTATGCTAAGCTCTGTACATCATTTATGGCCATGTACTGCATTTTTCGGACTATAAGACGCACCGGACCATAAGACGCACCCAATTTTAAGTAGGAAAATAGGGAAAAAAATAATAATGTGTCAAATGCAGGTCCGTCTTACAGTCCGAATTCAGCTTACCTGGGAAGGAATCCGGCACAGGTGGAGGAGTGGTCACAGAGGTCGTTCAGTGCTCCAGGCTGGTGCGGTGGTGGCGGCTCTGTGCTGGGGCAGGTGGGCTGTGCTGGGGCAGCTGGGCTGTACTGGGGCAGGTGGGCTGTGCTGGGGCAGCTGTGCTGGGCTGGGGCAGCTGGGTTGTGCTGTGGCAGCTGGGCTGTGCTGGGGTAGGTGGGCTGTGCTGGGCTGGGGCGGCTGTCCTGGAGCAGGTGGGCTGTGCTGGGGCAGCTGGGCTGGGGCAGGTGGGCTGTGCTGGGGTAGGTGGGCTGTGCTGGGCTGGGGCAGTTGTCCTGGGGCAGGTAGGCTGTGCTGGGGCAAGTGGGCTGTGCTGGGGCAGCTGGGCTGGGGAAGGTGGGCTGTGCTGGGGTAGGTGGGCTGTGCTGGGCTGGGGCAACTGTCCTGGGGCAGGTGGGCTGTGCTGGGGCAAGTGGGCTGTGCTGGGGCAGCTGGGCTGGGGCAGGTGGTTGTGCTAGGGCAAGTGGGCTGGGGCAGGTGGGCTGTGCTGGGCTGGCGCAGCTGGGGCAAGTGGGCTGTACTGGGCTGGGGCAAGTGGGCTGTGCTGGGCTGGGGCAGCTGGGCTCTGTGGGGTGAGGGTGGCGGCGGGCTGTGCTCCGGTGCAGGGGTGGCGGCTCCGCCGGCATTTCCTCACTGCCCGGAGGCCCCCGCACATCCGATGCTGGCTGCCGCCATGTTGCGGTGGCCTCCGGGAACATGGACGCCGGGAAGATGGCCGCCGGTCCGGGGCCGGCGCATGCGCGGGTTCAGATCTCATCCCGAGATCTTGGGGGACGAGATCTCGTTGCCGAGATTTGAATCTCATCTCCCGAGATCTCGGGACGAGATCTGAACCCGCGCATGCGCCGTCCCCGAACCGGCGGCCATCTTCCCGGCATCCATGTTCCCGGAGGCCACCGCAACATGGCGGCAGCCAGCAATGGATGTGCGGGGGCCTCCAGGCTGCAAGGAAATGCCGGCGGAGCCGCCGCCCCTGCACCGGAGCACAGCCCGCTGCCACCACCGCACCGCAGAGCCCCGCCCGCTGCCGCCACCTCACCGCAGAGCCCTGCGGCACCCGCACAAGCCTCCAGCCATGATTGGAGGTTAGTATATTGCGACCATAAGATGTACCCCCCCAATTTCCCCCCAAATTTTTTGGGAAAAAAGTGTGTCTTATGGTGGGAAAAATACGGTAACTTCTAGATTACCATTTCATTCTACATTTGTTTCATCTTAGAGGTTTAATATTATATATTTTTAGGCATATTTATTACATAGTGCAGAAGTCTTGAAAAATAAGGGACAACACTGTAAATACTGAGCCTTTTCATAAACTTGTTGTACGGTATTCATCAGCTAAATTTGAATAACTATGAAATGCTAATAAAGGTACTTCAGTAGCCATAGAAACATCTGACTATAAGAGCTATAAACATTAAAGCAACAAACTTTGTGAAAACAAAAATTTGTGTCAATTGCAAAAGTTTTGGCCACAACTGTACACATTAAATGCAACCTGTAGTGGCAGGCACCTAAGCTGTAAACAGTTTATCGTGGGGGTGTAAGCAGGTGCGGGAATGCAGGGATTGCAGAACAATGCTGTATAACAATATTACTAAATTTTTTAACAAAAGGGATGAAAATGATCTCCTCGCAGGGAGTTAATAAACAACAAATAAGAATCAAGGGAAGTAAAGGGTTATTGCGACAGTCTGATATTTAAACGGCACTTATCGTAGTCTTCACTGGTTCTCATCCACATACAGTCTGAGGGGAGTTGGAGTACTGGCAACAGCCAGCGTGGTGTCCTCAGATGGATCCCAAAAAATCACGGTCCAGCTTCTAGCGGGCTTTGCCCGCTGAGCCCCTAGTCCATAAATTTGTGCAGCCAAAGTGGAGATCGCTGCATTAGTCTCTGTCCAACATGGGTGGGAAATTCCCACACAGCAATGGCATAAAGTGAGACTAGGGACTTTTTTTTTTTTTAAGTGGCGGAGGAATACAGTGCGGAAGGATACCTACCTTCCGTCATTGGATTCCTGCAGCCCGTAGAGAACGGCAGCATCATCTGATGCTGCCGTTCTCTACCCAAGATCGTCGTGGGACACACTCGTGGACTGCTTCGGATCGTGGGTGAGTATTTTTGTGGTTTGTTATGTTAATATTTATTCCGGAAAAGACAATGGCTTCGGGGAACAATGTGACAAGTATTGGTAAGTATGTTACTCTATGTTATATGTACTGTATGTCTATGTATGTATTGTATGAATGTATTGTATGTATGTAGTATATATGTGGTATGTATGTAGCATGTAGTATGTATGTAGTATGTATGTAGCATGCATGTAGCATGCAGTATGTATGTAGCATGCATGTAGTATATATGTAGTATGTATGTAGCATGCATGTAGTATATATGTAGTATGTATGTAGCATGTAGCATGTATGTAGTATGTATGTGGTATGTATGTAGCATGTACTATGTATGTAGCATGCATGTAGCATGCATGTAGTATGTATGTAGCATGCATGTAGTATGTATGTAGCATGCATGTAGTATGTATGTAGTATGTATGTAGTATGTATGTAGCATGTAGCATGTATGTAGTATGTATGTGGTATGTATGTAGCATGTAGTATGTATGTAGCATGCATGTAGTATATATATAGTATGTATGTAGTATGTATGTAGTATGTATGTAGTATGTATGTGGTATGTATGTAGCATGTAGTATGTATGTAGCATGCATGTAGCATGCATGTAGTATGTATGTAGCATGTAGTATGTATGTAGCATGCATGTAGTATATATGTAGTATGTATGTAGCATGTAGTATGTATGTAGTATGTATGTAGTATGTATGTGGTATGTATGTAGCATGTAGTATGTATGTAGCATGCATGTAGCATGCATGTAGTATGTATGTAGCATGCATGTAGTATATATGTAGTATGTATGTAGCATGTAGTATGTATGTAGTATGTATGTAGTATGTATGTGGTATGTATGTAGCATGTAGTATGTATGTAGCATGCATGTAGCATGAATGTAGGATGTATGTAGCATGCATGTAGTATATATGTAGTATGTATGTAGCATGTAGTATGTATGTAGTATGTATGTAGTATGTATGTGGTATGTATGTAGCATGTAGTATGTATGTAGCATGCATGTAGTATGTATGTATGTAGTATGTATGTAGCATGCATGTAGTATGTATGTAGTATGTATGTAGTATGTATGTAGTATGTATGTAGCATGTATGTAGCATGCAGTATGTATGTAGCATGTATGTAGCATGCATGTAGTATGTATGTATGTAGCATGCATGTAGTATGTATGTAGTATGTATGTAGTATGTATGTAGTATGTATGTAGTATGTATGTAGCATGCAGTATGTATGTAGCATGTATGTAGCATGTATGTAGCATGTATGTAGTATATATGTAGTATGTATGTAGCATGTAGTATGTATGTAGCATGCATGTAGTATATATGTAGTATGTATGTAGCATGTAGTATGTATGTAGCATGCATGTAGTATATATGTAGTATGCATGTAGCATGTAGTATGTATGTAGCATGTAGTATGTATGTAGCATGCATGTAGTATATATGTAGTATGTATGTAGCATGTAGTATGTATGTAGCATGTAGTATGTATGTAGCATGCATGTAGTATGTATGTAGTATTTTTTTTCTTTTTTAACATTTAACACATTAGCCGGATGATGGGACTACTACTGTCCCATCATTGGCTAATGTGTCAATCACTGTCATGGTAGCAGGCATCGCCAGATGGGACTTGTAGTCCCATCGGACGATGCTTGCACAGACCCCCGGACATCAGCACAGCCCCCCGGCAGGCCGGCACAGCCCCCCGGCAGGCCGGTACAGACCCCCACAGGGTGCACAGACCATTTACTATTGAGGCTGCCTATGCAGCATCAGTAGTAAAAGATAGGATGTAAAAAATAATTACAAAAATATTGTTATTCTTACCTTCCGGCGTCCCGCGCAGCCTTCCCGCCTCTCTCCACGCTCCCGGTCCCAGTAATCCTTTGAGAGAATTACCGCGATGATGTCCTTTCTCGCGGGATCGCGACATCTCGCGGTCATTTGTGATGACCGCGAGACTTCATGATCCCGCGAGAACGGACATCATCGCTCGCAAAGGATTACTGGGACTGGGAGCGTGGAGAGAGGCGGGAAGGCTGGGCGGGACGCCGGAAGGTGAGAATAACAATATTTTTTATTTTAAATTCTATTTTTTACAGGGATATGGTACCCAAAGCCCGGAGGACAGTCTCCTCTCCTCCGGACCGTGGGTACCATCCGCAAATGTTCTGCTTACTTTACGCATGGTGTGCACAGCCACATGCGGAAAGTAAGCAGAACAATGCATTCCTATGGGTGCGGGATCGACGCGATTCCGCTAAATTAATGAGCATGCTGCGGTTTTTACCGCAAAGCGATTATGCTGCGGTAAAAACCGCAGCATTAGCACAGCATTGCAGAATCCCATAGGAATGCACGGGATGCTTATTTTTTGCATTTTCGCGGCAAAATCGCACGGTTAAAACCGCCGCAAAAATGTGAAAAAACTGCCACGTGTGAACATAGCCTAAAGGACGAGACTTGCCAATGGGTGTGAGAAAAATAATTGATGACATAAGCATTGTTCGTGTGGCTTCCGTTATTTTTCTTGCACCCTTTGACTTGCATTGGCGAGTGTCGTCCGATATACAAGGTATAGGGATGTTACTCACTTGGGTGCGTTGGGAGGGAAAACAGGAAGCGTTTCCATTTAAATGTCTATGCTGGTGTATTGCTAATTCATAAACCAGCCATAAGCAAAGTAAAAAATTAACAGCCTTCATTGCAGGCAAAGCAAAGTAGACAGTTCCTTTGATAAAGTTTCTTGAGAGCATGTCCTGATTACACAGTCTGGATAGCATCCAGTACACCGGTTTCGTCTGGAAATATCACATAGAAGGCCTTCTCCCGTCACACACAATCATGTGCCAAGCAACATACTCAATTTTAGCATGTTAAAGGGAATCTGTCACCCCTTTTTTGAGATATCATATAATGATATCATTCAGTTGTGTGTCACATAAGGATTCTCTTAGTACTTTTGCTTCCCCCTGACCCTGCACCTTTCATGCATAAATACCATTTTTATATTGGTTCAGATGAATGTAAACTGCCGCAGGGCGGGGCTTATTCACCTGCTCCCCCCCCTGTCTTGCTCTACGCAAGAAGAAATGTGTAGAGCAAGAAAGGGAGTGGGGGAAGCAGATGAATAAGCCCCGCCCATCGGACCGGACAGCGGCAGTTTACATACATCTGAACCAATATAAAAAAGGTATTTATGCATGAAAGGTGCAGGGTCAGGGGGAAGCAAAAGTACTAAGAGAATCCTTATGTGACACACAATTGAATGATATCATTATATGATATCTCTAAAAAGGGTGACAGATTCCCTTTAACCACATCCACAGGTGAGGTATGTGGGCAGCCTGACCTGCCCATCTCTCAGGCTGCCCATGAAACCTGGCCCAGATGCAACAAACAATCCTTTTAGTACTAGGTGCACTACATCACTTCTCCAGGATTAATTCACAGCTGATAACCATATCCGTGATACACACCTCTCATCAACTATCCGGTAGCTGCCTTACAGAGGCCATACACAGGATGGAGTGTTATTTCAAATAAAGTATTCTTTTGCGTGTGTTTTTATTTTTGGTTACTGGGTTAGTTATGGGGGTGTCTGATAGACACCTGTACATTACTAACCCCAGGGCTTGATTTCAGCTGTGATTTTTGACAAATCACAGCTGACATCACCCTTAACTACCATTACTCTGATTGCCACCTCACCAAGGCAATTGGGAAGCATCAGAATTGGTGCATCTAATGCTACTGTGCTGCTGTGCTTACCGAATATCACGGTCTCCTATGAATCAGCTACAGGCTGGATTTCACAGGAAAACCATCATTGCAAGCACAGTGGTCTTTAGCAGACCCCTGATTGTCAAGGCAACCCATATCATCTGCATACGTCGATGGGCGCATAGAATGATGTTCCCCCTGCCATCACGCATTAAATGCTGCTATCAGAGATTGACAGCGGCATTTAACAGGTTAACAGCTATGTGGGCGAAGCCCCACTCCACCCATATATGTTAGAAGTAAATGTTGGCTGAATAACACAGCCATCATTTCCCAGGAAAGATGCAGACTCGGCTTGGGAGCTTGCATCAAAGTACGTGACCCAGAGTATGATGTAACTGTACCTCATATGTCGGGAAGAGATTAGAATTATGTGATCATAGAACTAATTTTTCTGTAAATTGTAGAATGAAGTGGCACTGTTGATGACATAAAAATATGTCACAAGAGATAAGTACTTGACATTTTGGCTCTCCTGAGACTTGTTCTCACGTGTCACAAGAATGGAGGAAAACTATATAAAACATAAGTCATGCTGATAGGACATATGCTGGCTGGATGCTTAGGTAAAAATAACCATTGCATTTGTTCCTAGAAGGATAGCGGTACTTGTAGTGTGGTAGAAGCACATACAATGCTATTTTACTGCTAAGGCTGGAGACACACTACTGTGGAATACAGCCGAGTGCTATATGAGAAAAGATAACATATCACTCAGCCCAGTGCTACTCTATGGGGCAGCTCACATCAGCATTTTTTTCCTCAGGCATATTCGGTGTGCGTGTAAAATTGCAGCAAGCCTATGGGTGCGAGAAAACAATTGCACAGCACTCAGACCATGCGAGTGCTGTCTGATTTTTACTCACCTATCTCCTTTGAAAAGCCCACAATTCATCTACCGCGTACAGTAAAATCACAGCATGACAGGATAGAATAGAATAGATAGAATAGATATATACACATAGAATAGACAGATAGAAAAATGTCACTGACATATACAGCTCTGGCAAAAATTAAGAGACCACTGCACAGTTTTATAAAAATCAGCTTCTCTACAGTCATGGCCAAAAGTTTAGAGAATGACACAAATATTAATTTTTACAAAGTCTACTGCTTCATTTTTACTAATGGCAATTTGCATATACTCCAGAATGTTATAAAGAGTGATCAGCTTAACAGCAATTACTTGCAAAGTCAATATTTGCCTAGAAAATGAACTTTATCACCCAAAACACATTTCAACATCATTGCAGCCCTGCCTTAAAAGGACCAGCTAATATCGTTTCAGTGATTGCTCCATTAACACAGGTTTGGGTGTTGATGAGGACAGGGCTGGAGATCAATCTGTCATTATTAAGTAAGAATGACACCACTGGACACTTTAAAAGGAGGCTGGTGCTTGGCATCATTGTTTCTCTTCTGTTAACCATGGTTATCTCTAAAGAAACACGTGCAGTCATCATTGCACTGCTCAAAAATGACCTAACAGGTTAGAGTATCGCAGGTAGAAAGATTGCACCTCAGTCAACAATCTACCGCATCATCAAGAAATTCAAGGAGAGAGGTTCCCTTGTTGCCAAAAAGGCTCCAGGGCGCCCAAGAAAGACCAGCAAGCGCCAGGACCGTCTCTTAAAAGTGTTTCAGCTGTGGAATTGGGCTACCAGCAGTGCAGAGCTTGCTCAGGAATGGCAGCAGGCAGGTGTGAGTGCATCTGCATGCACTGTGAGGCAGAGACTCTTGGAGCAAGGCCTGGTCTCAAGGAGGGCAGCAAAGAAGCCACTTCTCTCCAGAAAAAACATCATGGACAGACTGATATTCTGCAAGAGGTACAGGGAGTGGACTGCTGAGGACTGGGGTAAAGTCATTTTCTCTGATGAATCCCCTTTTCGATTGTTTGGGACATCTGGAAAACGGCTTATTCGGAGAAGACCAGGTGAGCGCTACCACCAGTCTTGTCTCATGCCAACTGTCAAGCATCCTGAAACCATTCATGTGTGGGGTTGCTTCTCAGCCAAGGGAATGGGCTCTCTCTCAGTCTTGCCTAAAAACACAGCCATGAATAAAGAATGGTACCAGAATGTCCTCCAAGAGCAACTTCTCCCAACCGTCCAAGAGCAGTTTGGCGATCAACAATGCCTTTTTCAACATGATGGAGCACCTTGCCATAAAGCAAAGGTGTCTGTCCAGCCTCTGTTTGAAGACTTCCATTGAAGGAGAACTCACGACTTCTCGTGGCAGCCTGTTCCACTCATTGATCACTCTAACTGTCAAAAAGTTTTTTCTGATATCTAATCTGTGTCTCCTCGCATTCAGTTTCATCCCATTGCTTCTAGTCTTTCCTTGTGCAAATGAGAATAAAGATGATCATTCTACAATGTGACAGCCCTTTAGATATTTGTAGACAGCTATTAAGTTTCCTCTCAGTCTTCTCTTTTGCAAACTAAACATTCCCAAAACCTGCAACCTTTCCTCATAAGACAGGGTTTGCAGACCGGTCACCATTCTGGTCGCTCTTTTCTGAACTTGCTCCAGTTTGTTGAAGTCTTTTTTAAAATGTGGTGCCCAAAACTGGACACAATATTCCAAATGAGGTCTGACCAAAGAGGAGTAGAGGAAAATAATGACTTCACGTTATCTAGACTGTATGCTTCTGTTAACACATCCTAGAATTGCATTTGCCTTTTTTGCTGCTGCATCACACTGTTGACTCATATTCAGTCTGTGATCTATTAGTATACCCAAGTCTTTTTCACATGTGCTGTTGCTTAGCCCTATTCCTCCCATTCTGTATATGCTTTTTTCATTTTTATTGCCCAGATGTAGTACTTTGCATTTTTCCCTGTTAAAAACCATTCTGTTAGTTGCTGCCCACTGCTCCAGTTTATTTATATCTTTTCGAATCCTCTCTCTCTCTTCTCTAGTATTAGCTATCCCTCCTAGATTTGTGTCATTAGCAAATTTAATCAGTTTACCCTCAATTCCTTCATCTAAATCATTGATAAAGATGTTGAACAATACAGGGCCCAGGACAGAGCCCTGTGGTACCCCACTTGAGATATTCTTCCAACTGGATGTGCAGCCATTTACGACCACTCTTTGGGTCCGATCACTAAGCCAGTTATGAATCCACCTTACAGTTGCCTTCTCCATTCCATACTTAGTCATTTTTTCAATAAGGATTGTATGAGATACTTTGTCAAATGCTTTGCTGAAGTCAAGATATACTATATCTACAGCATTTCCTTGATCCACCCAATCAGTGATTCCATCATAGAAGGAAATTAAGTTAGACTGACATGACTTATTAGTTACAAACCCATGCTGACTCTGTTTAATCACTTCATTCTTATCCAGGTACTGACATACATGTTGTTTAATAATTTGTTCAAAGATCTTTCCTGGTATAGAAGTCAGACTCACTGGTCTATAGTTGCCTGGGTCCACCTTCTTCCCCTTTTTGAAGATAGGAACAACATTTGCTCTTCTCCAGTCTTCTGGCACTTCTCCTGTTCTCCAAGAATTTTCAAAGATTATGGAGAGGGGTTCAAAAATTTCTTCTGCTATCTCCTTCAGTACTTTGGGGTGTAATTCATCTGGACCTGGAGACTTGAATTCATTTAGGTTAGCTAAGTGTTTCCTCACTATCTTTCTGTTTATAAATATCATGGATTCTTCTATTCCCTTAATAGGACAGTGAAGAACAGTTGATGTTACATTTCCTTTCTGAGAGAAAACAGATGCAAAATAGGAATTTAAAAGTTGGGCCTTCTCAACATCCTGTCTTACCATTTCATCATTTTCATCCTGTAAATATCCTATAGCATCTTTGACTTTTCTTTTACTTTTGACATATCCCCAAAATCCTTTATTATTGCTTTTGATATCTCTTGCAAGCCTCAATTCATTGTCAGCTTTAGCTAGTATGATTTGTGCCCTGCAGGTTTTGCAGACAGCATTATATTCTTCTTTAGATATACCTCTGTTGTGAGTTCATTTTCCCCTTCACCGTTGATGTCTGATGAACTCCTTCTGCTGGTGAAGAGAGGTAGTGAAATTGATTGGGTTGGGAAGAACCTGTCATCTGAACAGGTAGAGCCTGATTGGACACCCGGAATCACTGAGTGGATATAAGGCAGCCGACGCCCTACAGGGGTGCTGGTGATCCTTTCTGCTCTGAGCTCTTGCAAACCAGTTCAGTACCTGTCTTCTGAAAGCTAAGTATTTGCTCTCTTATTTTTCCATGAGATATTGTCTGTTTACTAAGTGTTTGTGTTCTGCCTGCCCTTGTTGGTACAGGCTGAGCTCCATTTTTGTCTTTGGTCAAGTTGATCTTTTGCTAAGTCTTCAGAATATACCTGAGTGCTGATATAGTGTTTTTGAAGTCTAGTGACTTCAGGGCCTTTTTACTATCAGACGTGTTGGACATTATTTTGGCAGTATTTTTGCGGATTGCAGCCAGCATCTTTTCTGTCCTTTCCTATTTAGTTAGTTGGGCCCCATTGTTTGCTCAACCTGTCTTTCTGTCTGTGTTTGTGCTTTCATCTGCTTTTCACCGACAATACATGTTGGGGGCTGTCTATTGCTTTGGGGTCTGCTCTGGGGCAGTTTAGATTTCCCCTTTCTTTCTTTAGGCTTATTTAGTTCTCCGGCTGTGAACGAGGGGTCTAGGGCACCGTAGGAACCCCCCACGGCTACTGTTAGTTGTGTGAATAGGATCAGGGGTCTGCAATCCGATAGCTACCAACCTCTCCGGTTTTCTGGACTTAGCTTGTGTTTTTGTTTTTTCCTCCTTCGGTGACTCATTCATAACAGAATCACCAGCCATAACCGCAGATTCTAGGGTACTCAATAGCAGGAAAGAATTGTTAAAAAAAAAAAAAAAGAGAAAAAGAAAGTGTCAGAAATTTTTTTTGTGTATATTTTTTCCTCTATGTCTTTGAGGCCGTAGGGGGAATTTTTTTCTTCTCAATGGAGATGAAGCAATTGTCTGATCGTGTGGAGCAGCTCGCTGCTGAAGTGCGGGGAATTTCCACCTATCTTGCTCATTCACATGTTGCTGAACCAAAGATCCCTACTCCTGATGTGTTTTTTGGGGATCGGTCTAAATTTTTGAACTTTAAGAATAATTGTAAATTATTTTTTGCCTTGAAGCCTAACTCATCAGGGAGCTCCGCGCTGCAGGTTAAAATTGTCATCTCTTTGCTGCGCGGCGATCCTCAGGATTGGGCGTTTTCTTTGAAACCTGATGATCCTATTCTAGCTAATGTGAACGCATTTTTTCAAGCCTTAGGGCTGTTGTATGATGAACCTAATGCTATTGATCAGGCTGAAAATGCCCTGTTGGCATTGAGCCAGGGTAAGGATTCTGCAAAGTTGTACTGTCAAAAATTCCGAATGTGGGCGGTCCTTACTACTTGGAATGATGGTGCCTTGGCAGCTCTCTTTCGGAAGGGTTTGTCAGAAACCGTAAAAGATACTATGGTGGGATTTCCTGTTCCCTCTGGTCTTGACGATTCTATGTCATTAGCCATTCAGGTTGATCGGCGTTTGCGTGAACGCAAAACTGCACGAGAGGTGTTGCCACCTGATGAGCAAATGTCTGAACCTATGCAATGTGATAGAGTTTTGTCTAGGGCGCAACGTCAGGAGTTCAGGAGGCGTAATAAGCTTTTTTTTCTGTGGAGATGCCTCGCATATTATTTCTGTCTGCCCTAAACGAGAGAAACGTTTTGCACACACATTTGCTGTGGGCGGTGTTCAACCTAAGTTTCTTCTGGCAATTACTCTGATCTGCTCCATGTCCACATTTTCCGCTAAGGCTTTCGTGGATTCGGGAGCAGCTCTGAACCTGATGGACTTGGATTTTGCTAAACGTTGTGGATTTCCTATGACACCTCTACGAACGCCTATCCCTTTGAGGGGTATTGATGCTACTCCTTTGGCGAAGAATAAACCTCAGTTTTGGACCAAGGTGGTAATGCGGGTCGCCCCAGATCATCAAGAAAATTGCAGATTCTTGGTGTTGCATAATTTGCATGATACCATTGTTCTGGGGTTTCCCTGGTTACAAATTCATAATCCAGTTTTGGATTGGAAATATGTCTGTGGTGAGTTGGGGTTGTCGGTGTGCCCTTAGTGACGCTCCTGTTTTCTCCACCTGTCCCCAGTCGCATGATGTTCCTGACTATTTGGCTGATTTTTATGATGTATTTAGTGAGAATGAGTCTGCATCTTTGCCTCCTCATAGGAGTTATGACTGTGCAATTGAGCTGAGCCCTGGGTGTAAATTTCCCAAGGGTCGACTTTTCAATTTATCTGTACCCGAGCAAGAGGCCATGCGATCCTATATTAAGGAGTCGTTGGAGAAGGGTCATATTAGACCATCCTCTTCACCCTTAGGTGCTGGGTTTTTTTTCGTGGCCAAGCAGGATGGTTCATTAAGGCCTTGTATTGACTATCGTTCCCTCAACAAAATTACTGTTAAATATCAGTATCCGTTACCCCTGATTTCTGATCTATTCTCTAGAGTTAAAGGTGCTGGCTGGTTTACCAAGCTTGACCTCAGGGGGCATATAATCTTATTCGCATTAAGCATGGGGATGAATGGAAGATGGCGTTTAATACTCCAGAGGGACATTTTGAGTACCTGGTGATGCCTTTTGGGCTCACTAATGCCCCTTCTGTCTTCCAGTGCTTCATGAATGATATTTTCCGAGACTTTGTGGATACATTTTTGATCATCTATCTGGATGAAATTTTGATCTTTTCCAAGGATTGGGACTCTCATGTGGAACATGTTCGGACTGTGTTCCAGATTTTGAGGGAGAATTCCCTGTATGTCAAGGGATCGAAATGCCTTTTTGGGGTACAGAGGATTTCATTTTTGGGATTTATTTTGTCTCCGTCAACTATTGAAATGGACCCGGCCAAGGTACAGGCCATTTATGATTGGGTTCAGCCCACTTCTTTGAAGGCACTCCAGAAGTTTTTGGGTTTTGCTAATTTTTATCGTAAATTTATAGCTAATTTTTCTGGTATTGCCAAACCATTGACTGATTTGACTAAGAAGGGTGCTGATGTGCTGAATTGGTCTCCGGAGGCTGTTTCTTCCTTTCAGGAGCTGAAGCGAAGGTTCACTTCTGCTCTGGTTTTGCGGCAACCTGATGTCTCACTCCCGTTTCAGGTAGAGGTGGACGCTTCTGAGATTGGTGCAGGAGCTGTTTTGTCCCAAAAAGATCCGGTAACATCTAAGATGAATCCCTGTGCTTTCTTTTCCCGAAAGTTCTCCCCATCTGAACGTAACTATGATGTGGGGAATCGGGAACTGTTAGCCATGAAATGGGTATTTGAGGAGTGGAGACATTGGTTGGAGGGAGCTAAACATCAAGTCGTGGTCCTTACTGACCACAAGAATTTGATTTACCTGGAGTCGGCCAAACGCTTGAATCCTAGACAGGCTAAGTGGGCCTTGTTTTTCACACGTTTTGATTTTGTGGTCTCTTTTCTTCCGGGCACTAAGAATCTCAAGGAAGACTCCCTCTCTAGGAGTTTCTTTGCTGATTCTCCTGTTGTGACCAAGCCTGCTACCATCTTAGGTGAGGGGGTAGTTCTTTCTGCCATCTCGCCCGATTTGAGACGTGCTCTGGAAGAGTTTCAGGAGGACAAACCTGAGCATTGTCCCATTGGAAAATTGTATGTTCCTGACCAGTGGAGGAAGAGAGTGATGTCTGAAGTTCATTGATCTGCATTGGCTGGTCATCCAGGTATTTTTGGTACTAGAGATTTGGTGAGTCTGTCTTTTTGGTGGCCCACCTTGTCTCGTGATGTCAGGAGTTTTGTGCAGTCCTGTGGGACTTGCTCCTGGTCTAAACCTTGTTCTCGCTCTAGTGGGCTGCTGATGCCTTTGCCGGTGCCCAGGAGGCCATGGACCCATATTTCAATGGATTTTTATCTCTGATATGCCTGTCTCTCAGAGAATGACTGTTATTTGGGTGATTTGTGATAGATTCTCTAAGATGATCCATCTTGTACCACTCCCTAAGTTGCCATCTTCCTCAGAGGTGGTGACCTTGTTTTTGCAACAGGTGGTTCGCTTGCACGGGATTCCTGAGAACATTGTATCTGACAAAGGAGTTCAGTTTATTTCTAGATTTTGGAGGACTTTCTGTTCCAAGCTGGGAATTCAGTTGTCCTTCTCCTCTGCGTTTCACCCTCAGACCAATGGGCAGACGGAGAGAACAAACCAGCCTTTGCAGTCATATTTGAGATGTTTTATTTCTGCTGATCAGGATGATTGGGTTTCATTTTTGCCCTTGGCCGAATTTGCTTTAAATAATAGAGCTAGTTCTGCCACTTTGATGTCACCTTTTTTTTGTAACTTTGGGTTTCATCCTCGATTCTCTTCAGGGCAGGTGGAGTCTTCTGCCTGCCCAGGTGTTGACACTGTGGTGGAGAGAATGCACCAGATCTGGGACCAAGTGGTGGATAGGTTGTCTCTCTCCCAGGAAAAGGCCCAGCGGTTTTCCAACTGTCATAGGACCATTGGTCCCCAGTTTAAGGTGGGTGATATGGTTTGGTTGTCATCAAAGAATATCTCTATGAAGGTGGCTTCTCCAAAGTTTAAACCTAGATTTATTGGACCTTACAAGATTTTGGAGATTCTTAATCCTGTCTCTTTTCGATTGGCTCGTCCTGTTACATTTAAGATCCATAACGTGTTTCATAAGTCTCTGTTAAAGAGGTTTGTTGAGCCAGTAGTTCCTGTGGTGGCACCTCCTGACCCTGTATTGGTGGAAGGTAATGTGGAATATAAGGTTGAGAAGATACTGGATTCTCGCCTGGCTAGACGGAGACTCCAGTATTTGGTTAAATGGAAGAGTTATGGCCAGGAGGATAATTCTTGGGTCCCTCCATCCGATATTCATGCCGAACATACTGTTGTGAGTTCATTTTCCCCTTCACCGTTGATGTCTGATGAACTCCCTCTGCTGGTGAAGAGAGGTAGTGAAATTGATTGGGTTGGGAAGAACCTGTCATCTGAACAGGTGGAGTCTGATTGGACACCCGGAATCACTGAGTGGATTTAAGGCAGCCGACGCCCTACAGGGGTGCTGGTGATCCTTTCTGCTCTGAGCTCTTGTTGCAAACCAGTTCAGTACCTGTCTTCTGAAAGCTAAGTATTTGCTCTCTTATTTTTCCATGAGATATTGTCTGTTTACTAAGTGTTTGTGTTCTGCCTGCCCTTGTTGGTACAGGCTGAGCTCCATTTTTGTCTTTGGTCAAGTTGATCTTTTGCTCAGTCTTCAGAATATACCTGAGTGCTGATATAGTGTTTTTGAAGTCTAGTGACTTCAGGGCCTTTTTTCTATAAGACGTGTTGGACATTATTTTGGCAGTATTTTTGCGGATTGCAGCCAGCATCTTTTCTGTCCTTTCCTATTTAATTAGTTGGGCCCCATCGTTTGCTCAACCTGTCTTTCTGTCTGTGTTTTCATCTGCTTTTCACTGACAATACATGTTGGGGGCTGTCTATTGCTTTGGGGTCTGCTCTGGGGCAGTTTAGATTTCCCCTTTCTTTCTTTAGGCTTATTTAGTTCTCAGGCTGTGAACGAGGGGTCTAGGGCACCGTAGGAACCCCCCACGGCTACTGTTAGTTGTGTGAATAGGATCAGGGGTCTGCAATCCGATAGCTACCAACCTCTCCGGTTTTCTGGACTTAGCTTGTATTTTTGTTTTTTCCTCCTTCGGTGACTCATTCATAACATACCTCTTTCCATTTTATAAACATTTTTTTTCTTCCTTTTTAGCATGTGCTTAAGTTCTCTGTTCATCCATCCTGGTTTCCTTAAATGCTTCCTATTCTTCCCTCTTTTCGGAATTGTTAACAATTGTGCTTTGAGAATTTCATTTTTCAAGATTTCCCATCCTTCCTGGACATTTTTGTCTTTAAGGATATCCAGCCATTGGATTCCTCCAATTCTCTTTCTGAATCCCAAGCTATTAATATCAGCTCACAGCTGTATACTTAGCCTTTACTGGCTATTAAAATGGGGGACCCCCACAAAAAATGATGTAGGGTCCCCCTATAATTAATAACCAGCAAGGCTAAGAAGACAGCTGCGGGCTGACATTAATAGCCTAGGAAGAAGCCATGGATACTGCCCCCCAGGCTAAAAACATCAGAGTTTTTATCCTGTCAGGTTCTGCTGTGATTTTACTGTACACGGCTACGGAATTACCGGCTTTTCATCTATATCTATCTAATATATATGTATGTGTTTTGTAGAAAATTTCCTTTGAAAACTATGTGCAAATGACACAGAGAATTGCTCTATGTAAAAGCTCATGTTAAAATCGCATTGCAAATAGATATCAATCGTACTGCATTCGGATGCAAGTCAGATACTAGGTGTGAAAAATCAGTTTGTACTCGCATTACACTTATGCGACTATTGGCAGTGAGAATTGAACTGATTTTGTTATACAGTCATGGCCAAAAGTTTTGAGAATGACACAAATATTAATTTTTACAAAGTCTACTGCTTCATTTTTTCTAATGGCAATTTGCATATACTCCAGAATTTTATAAAGAGTGATCAGCTTAACAGCAATTACTTGCAAAGTCAATATTTGCCTAGAAAATGAACTTTATCTCCCAAAACACATTTCAACATCATTGCAGCCCTGCCTTAAAAGGACCAGCTAACATCGTTTCAGTGATTGCTCCATTTACACAGGTGTGGGTGTTGATGAGGACAGGGCTGGAGATCAATCTGTCATGATTAAGTAAGAATGACACCACTGGACACTTTAAAAGGAGGCTGGTGTTTGGCATCATTGTTTCTCTTCTGTTAACCATGGTTATCTCTAAAGAAACACGTGCAGTCATCATTGCACTGCTCAAAAATGACCTAACAGGTTAGAGTATCGCAGGTAGAAAGATTGCACCTCAGTCAACAATCTATCGCATCATCAAGAACTTCAAGGAGAGAGGTTCCCTTGTTGCCAAAAAGGCTCCAGGGCACCCAAGAAAGACCAGCAAGCGCTAGGACCGTCTCTTAAAAGTGTTTCAGCTGTGGGATCGGGCTACCAGCAGTGCAAAGCTTGCTCAGGAATGGCAGCAGGCAGGTGTGAGTGCATCTGCACGCACTGTGAGGCGGAGACTCTTGGAGCAAGGCCTGGTCTCAAGGAGGGCAGCAAAGAAGCCACTTCTCTCCAGAAAAAACATCATGGACAGACTGATATTCTGCAAGAGGTACAGGGAGTGGACTGCTGAGGACCGGGGTAAAGTCATTTTCTCTGATGAATCCCCTTTTCGATTGTTTGGGACATCTGGAAAACGGCTTATTCGGAGAAGACCAGGTGAGCGCTACCACCAGTCTTGTCTCATGCCAACTGTCAAGCATCCTGAAACCATTCATGTGTGGGGTTGCTTCTCAGCCAAGGGAATGGGCTCTTTCTCAGTCTTGCCTAAAAACACAGCCATGAATAAAGAATGGTACCAGAATGTCCTCCGAGAGCAACTTCTCCCAACCGTCCAAGAGCAGTTTGGTGATCAACAATGCCTTTTTCAACATGATGGAGCACCTTGCCATAAAGCAAAGGTGATAACTAAATGGCTCAGGGAACAAAACATAGAGATTTTGGGACCATGGCCTGGAAACTCCCCAGATCTTAATCCCATTGAGAACTTGTGGTCAATCATCAAGAGACGGGTGGACAAACAAAAACCTTCAAATTCAGACAAAGTAAAAGCATTGATTTTGCAAGAATGGACTGCTATCAGTCAGGATTTGATCCAGAAGTTGATTGAGAGCATGCCAGGGAGAATTGCTGAGGTCCTGAAGAAGAAGGGTCAACTGTTATGATTGAGTCACCGTAGGAGGCAAAAATAGAAATGCTAGCTAAGTCCAGAAAACCAGAGGAGTTGGCAGCTATCGGATTGCAGACCCCTGAACCTATCAACACAACTAGCAGTAGCCGTGGGGGGCTCCTACGATGCCCTAGGCCCCTCGATCACAGCCGGAGGACTACATAGCCTAAAGACAGAAAGGGAAATCTAAACTGCCCCAGAGCAGACCCCAAAGCAAAAGGCAGCCCCCACATATAATGACGGTGAAGCAAGAAGAAAGAACAAAACACAGACCGAAAGATAGACTGAGCAAAGATGGGGCCCACGCTAGCTTAGATAGGAAAGGACAGGAAGGCTGCTGTCTGCAATCCGTGAAAAACCCTATGAAAATAAGAGCCAACCAACTGACAGTAAAAAAGGCCCTGAAGACGCTAGGCTTCAAAAAAGCTATGTCAGTACTCAGGAAAATTCTGAAGACAGAGCAACAGGCAAAAGGAGATTCCGCTCACCCCAGCAGGGAATGGCAGAATCCATAAAAGCAAGGAAAGCAAAACACTAATGCAAAAAGGCAAAGCAGAAATCTTAGCTTTAGATGAGCAGGAATCAGACTGGTTTCCCTAGAAGTCCACAGAGAAATCACCCGCAGGCCAGAAGGGCGTCGGCAGCCTTATATCCAGTCATTAACTCCACTCAGCCAGTCATCATCATCAGCCCCAGGTGTTTGACAATCAGGCTCACTACCTTTCTTCACCAGAAGAGGGAGTTCCTCGGGCCTCAGTAGTGAAGGGGAAAATGAACTCACAACAGTACCTCCCCCTTGAGGAGGGGTCACCGAACCCTCAACCACGCCACCAGGGCGATCAGGGTGAGCCCGATGAAAGGCACGCACCAATCTTTTGGCATGAATATCAGAGGCAGAGACCCAGGAATTATCCTCCTGACCATAACCCTTCCACTTAACCAAATACTGGAGTCTCCGTCTAGCCAGACGGGAATCCAGTACTTTCTCTACCTCATATTCCATGTTACCTTCAACCAATACAGGGTCTGGAGGTGCAACCCCCGGAACAACAGGTTCAACAAACCTCTTCAACAAAGATTTATGGAACACATTATGGATTTTAAATGTGACAGGAAGAGCCAAACGAAAAGAGACCGGATTAATAATCTCCAAAATCTTGTAAGGTCCAATAAATCTAGGCTTAAACTTAGGAGAAGCCACCTTCATAGCAATATTTATTGATGATAACCACACCATATCACCAACCTTAAATTGGGGACCAATGGTCCTATGTCGGTTGGAAAACCGCTGGGCCTTTTCCTGGGAGAGAGATAACTTATCCACCACTTGGTCCCAGATCTGGTGCATTCTCTCCACCACAGTGTCAACACCTGGGCAGGCAGAGGGCTCCACCTGCCCTGAAGAAAATTGAGGATGAAACCCAAAGTTACAAAAAAAAGGAGACATCAAAGTGGCAGAACTAGCTCTATTATTTAAAGCAAATTCGGCCAAGGGCAAAAATGAAACCCAATCATCCTGATCAGCAGAAATAAAACATCTCAAATATGACTCCAAGGTCTGGTTTGTTCTCTCTGTCTGCCCATTGGTCTGAGGGTGAAAAGCAGAGGAGAAGGGCAACTGAATTCCCAGCTTGGAACAGAAAGTTCTCCAAAATCTAGACACAAACTGGACTCCTCTGTCAGATACAATGTTCTCAGGAATCCCGTGCAAGCGAACCACCTGTTGTAAAAACAGGGGCACCAATTCAGAGGAAGAGGGCAACTTAGGGAGTGGTACAAGATGAACCATCTTAGAGAACCTATCACAAATCACCCAAATAACAGTCATCCTTTGAGAGACAGGCATATCAGAGATGAAATCCATTGAAATATAGGTCCATGGCCTCTTGGGGACAGGCAAAGGCATCAACAACCCACTAGAGCGAGAACACGATTTAGACCGGGAGCACATCCCACAGGACTGCACAAAATTCCTGACATCACGAGACAAGGAGGGCCACCAAAAAGACCGACTCACCAGATCTCTAGTACCAAAAATACCTGGATGACCAGCCAAACCAGAGCAATGAACTTCAGACATCACTCTCTTCTTCCACTGGTCAGGAACATACAACTTTCCACTGGGACAACGCTCAGGTTTGTCCTCCTGGAACTCTTCCAGAGCACGTCTCAAATCGGGCGAGATGGCAGAAAGAACTACCCCTTCGCCTAAGATGGTAGCAGGCTTGGTCACCACAGGAGAATCAGCAAAAAAGCTCCTAGAGAGGGCATCAGCCTTGACATTCTTAGTTCCAGGAAGAAAAGAAACCACAAAATCAAAACGTGTAAAAAACAAGGCCCACCTAGCCTGTCTAGGGTTCAAGCGCTTAGCCGACTCTAGGTAAATCAAATTCTTGTGGTCAGTGAGGACCACGACTTGATGTTTAGCTCCCTCCAACCAATGTCTCCACTCCTCAAATGCCCATTTCATGGCTAACAGTTCCCGATTCCCCACATCATAGTTACGTTCAGATGGAGAGAACTTTCGGGAAAAGAAAGCACAGGGATTCATTTTAGATGTTACAGGATCCTTTTGGGACAAAACAACTCCTGCACCAATCTTAGAAGCATCCACCTCTACCTGGAACGGAAGTGAGACATCAGGTTGCCGCAAAACCGGGGCGGAGGTGAATCTTCGCTTCAGCTCCTGAAAGGAAGAAACAGCCTCCGGAGACCAATTTAACACATCAGCACCCTTCTTAGTCAAATCAGTCAATGGCTTGGCAATACTAGAAAATTTTGCTATAAATTTCCGATAAAAGTTAGCAAAACCCAAAAACTTCTGGAGGGCCTTCAAAGAAGTGGGCTGAACCCAATCGTAAATGGCCTGTACCTTGGCCGGGTCCATTTCAATAGTTGACGGGGACAAAATAAATCCCAAAAAAGAAATCCTCTGTACTCCAAAAAGGCATTTAGATCCTTTGACATACAGGGAATTCTCCCTCAAGATCCGGAACACAGTCCGAATATGTTCCACATGAGAATCCCAATCCTTGGAGAAGATCAAAATATCATCCAGATAGATAATCAAAAATTTATCGACAAAATCTTGGAAAATATCGTTCATGAAGCACTGGAATACAGAAGGGGCATTAGTGAGCCCAAAAGGCATCACCAGGTACTCAAAATGTCCCTCCGGAGTATTAAACGCCGTCTTCCATTCATCCCCATGCTTAATGCGAATAAGATTATACGCCCCCCTAAGGTCAAGCTTGGTAAACCAGCAAGCACCTTTAACTCTGGAGAATAGATCAGAAATCAGGGGTAACGGATACTGATATTTAACAGTAATTTTGTTGAGAGCACGATAATCAATACAAGGTCTTAATGATCCATCCTTTTTGGCTACAAAAAAAACCCCAGCACCTAAGGGTGACGAGAATGGTCTAATATGACCCTTCTCCAACGCCTCCTTAATATAGGATCGCATAGCCTCGTGCTCGGGTACAGATAAATTGAAGAGCCGACCCTTGGGAAATTTACACCCCGGGCTCAGTTCAATAGCACAGTCATAACTCCTATGAGGAGGCAGAGACGCAGACTCATTCTCACTAAATACATCATAAAAGTCCGCCAAATAATCAGGAACATCATGCGACTGAGGAGAGGTGGAAAACACCGGAGCCTCACTAAAGGCACACCGACAACCCCAACTCACCACAGACACAGATTTCCAATCCAAAACTGGATTATGAATTTGTAACCAGGGAAACCCCAGAACAATAGTATCATGCAGATTATGTAACACCAAAAACCTGCAATTTTCTTGATGGTCTGGGGCGACCCGCATTACCACCTGGGTCCAAAACAGGTTTATTTTTAGCCAAAGGAGTAGCATCAATCCCCCTCAAAGGGATAGGCGTCTGCAGAGGTGTCATCGGAAATCCACAACGTTTAGCAAAATCCAAGTCCATTAGGTTTAGAGCTGCTCCCGAATCCACAAAAGCCTTGGCGGAAAATGTGGACAGGGAGCAGATCAGACTAATAGCCAGAAGAAACTTAGGTTGAACACCACCAACAGAAAACGTGTGTGCAAAACCTTTCTCACGTTTAGGACAGACAGAAATAATATGCGAGGCATCTCCACAGAAAAAACACAACTTATTACGCCTTCTGAACTCCTGACGCTGCTCTCTGGAAAAAACTCTATCACATTGCATAGGTTCAGACATCTGTTCAACAGGTGGCAACACCTCTCGTGCAGCTCTGCGTTCGCGTAAACGCCGATCAACCTGAATGGCTAAAGACATAGAATCGTCAAGACCAGAGGGAACAGGAAATCCCACCATAGTATCTTTTATGGCTTCTGACAACCCTTTCCGAAAGAGAGCAGCCAAGGCATTATCATTCCAGGTAGTAAGTACTGCCCACTTTCGGAATTTTTGACAGTACAATTCTGCAGAATCACGACCCTGGTTCAATGCTAGCAGGGTCTTTTCAGCCTGATCAATGGCATTAGGTTCGTCATACAACAACCCCAAGGCCTGAAAAAATGCGTTCACATTAGTCAGAATAGGATCATCTGGTTTCAAAGAAAACGCCCAATCCTGGGAATCACCACGCAGCAAAGAGATGACAATTTTAACCTGCTGCGCGGAGCTCCCTGACGAGTTAGGCTTCAAGGCAAAAAATAATTTACAATTATTTTTTAAATTCAAAAATTTAGACCGATCCCCAAAAAATACATCAGGTGTAGGAATCTTTGGTTCAGCAGCATGTGAATGAGCAAGGTAGGCGGAAATTCCCCGCACTTCCGCAGCGAGCTGCTCCACACGATCAGACAATTGCTTTATCTCCATTGAGAGAAAAAAAAAATTCCCCCTACGGCCTCAGAGATATAGAGGAAAAAATATACACACTTTTTTTTTTTTTTAAATTCTTTCCTGCTATTGAGTACCCTAGAATCTGTGGTATGGCGGGTGAGTCTGTTATGATTGAGTCACCATAGGAGGCAAAAATAGAAATGCTAGCTAAGTCCAGAAAACCAGAGAAGTTGGCAGCTATCGGATTGCAGACCCCTGAACCTATCAACACAACTAGCAGTAGCCGTGCGGGGCTCCTACGATGCCCTAGGCCCCTCGATCACAGCCGGAGGACTACATAGCCTAAAGACAGAAAGGGAAATCTAAACTGCCCCAGAGCAGACCCCAAAGCAAAAGGCAGCCCCCCACATATAATGACGGTGAAGCAAGAAGAAAGAACAAAACACAGACCGAAAGATAGACTGAGCAAAGATGGGGCCCACGCTAGCTTAGATAGGAAAGGACAGGAAGGCTGCTGTCTGCAATCCGTGAAAAACCCTATGAAAATAAGAGCCAACCAACTGACGGTAAAAAAGGCCCTGAAGACGCTAGGCTTCAAAAAAGCTATGTCAGTACTCAGGAAAATTCTGAAGACAGAGCAACAGGCAAAAGGAGATTCAGCTCACCCCAGCAGGGAATGGCAGAATCCAGAAAAGCAAGGAAAACAAAACACTAATGCAAAAAGGCAAAGCAGAAATCTTAGCTTTAGATGAGCAGGAATCAAACTGGTTTCCTAGAAGTCCACAGAGAAATCACCCGCAGGCCAGAAGGGCGTCGGCAGCCTTATATCCAGTCATTAACTCCACTCAGCCAGTCATCATCATCAGCCCCAGGTGTTTGACAATCAGGCTCACTACCTTTCTTCACCAGAAGAGGGAGTTCCTCGGGCCTCAGTAGTGAAGGGGAAAATGAACTCACAACAGTCAACACTGCAAATATTGACTTGCTGTATTAACTCATTCTAACTGTCAATATAACCTTTTGTTACTCATAATATGATTGCAATTATATTTCTGTATGTGATAAAAACATCTGACAAACACACATAAAAACCAGAGGGCAGCAGATCATGTGAAAATATAATATTTGTGTCATTCTCAAAACTTTTGGCTATGACTGTATGTTTAGTGTGACTCCAGCCTACACCTGCACCTAGCATGCATTCTATCGTGCCTTGCGTAGTTTTCCTTAAAAGTGTGAGCAAGGCTCAAGAGTGATTAAATGTCAAGGACTTTTGTTTTGTCACATATTTCAGGCTGTCTTCAACAGCGCTACTCATTTCTTCGATTTAAAACAAAATGTTCTGTGATCACATAATTTTGAAATCTGTAAATAAAATATATCCTAATTGCACTGGATGAGACTCAAGAATGTACTGTAATCTACAAATAGACTGATGATGACTATCCTGCTGCAAGGATATAATGAAGGAGAGCGCAGTCTAGTTTGCATGATTGTTTAATTCTTCAGATAATATGATTTGGCTTCATTAACATATCCTAGGAGTGATATGTGCTTATGAGCACTTATACAGTAAGTTGCACTATTAAAACAACTATTTTTGTTAAAAAAAACAACAACAGAATTTCATCTTTCACACTCATAATCTGTTCATTATGGAGACACCAGATACAAGCATAAGTGATGAGTAATTTGGATTCATTATATTTGGAACATCTTACACATCTTAGCATCTTACACTTCTTACTTCACTGTACATTTCATGAATTTCATTTCTGACCTAATATCTTTGGCTCTTCTGGTTTATCCAAGTGTTCTTCCAGAGCAATAATGAATAGTAGATGTTGCAGAAATGTAATAGCAAACAGTAGAGTTGAGCGAAACAGGTCGGCCAGATTCATAAGTTGCCGACTTATGGCAAAGTCGGGTTTCGCCGACCGAAACCCGATGAGAGAGAGATATTTTGCGCACTTTAATAAAGCGGTCCGGCATGTAGGTGTGTTTACTGTCCTCCACTCCCTGAAGACTTTTCTTCCCCATTGACTTGCATTGGGTTTCGTGTTTCAGTCAGACCTTTGACTTTTCCCGATAGTCGGACGATTTCGTTCGACTCGACTTTTGAGAAAGTCGGGTTTCATGAAACCCGACTCGACCCTAAAAAAGGCAAAGTCGCTCGTCTCTAGCAAACAGATCTTTTTAAAGGTAATATTTCTAATGATACATTTGTTATACTTGTTCTTTCTTTAGATACCTTGTATTATTGTATTTAGCTGCTCAGTTGGAAACCAATCAGAAATGCACAGTCGACGAATAAATCTTAATTCAACACATTTATTTTTTTCAGCAGCTCCACTTACAACAATTTCATTTTGTGACCTTTAAGCATTTTAATAAATATTGTAAGCTCCAAAGTAGAATGTAACCAGTAGTTATTAATCTCAGCTTCACATTGCCTGCCCCCTTAAAGAAACCTGTCAACAGGATTGTGCACAGTAACCTACAGACAGTGTCAGGTTGGCACCATTATACTGATTAAAATTATCCCTTGGTTGATGAACTCCGTCTTGTGGTTGTTGTTTAATCTTTATTTTCAGCATTGAGTTAATGATATGCATGTGTCCCAGGGCGGCCTGTGGGAGATCTTCATGTGGTGCTCGGCTTAGGTATTCATGTGTATGGCATCTGACAGGTCACTGATCCCTCAGCGACCTACCCCCTAGTTTACATAATGAATATTATATATATTAAAAAAAAAAATCCGCTTCTGCAGGCAGGTTCTTTTATTCTGAGCAGACCGGTTTGGCCTGGGTCCTGAGACCCTCATCAATTGCTCAAAAGATCTTTTAGAAGTTTAGACCTTAGCAGACATGAGCCTGGATCTACTCCACTTCTCTGCTGCATATGTACTTCACTTTGTGTGTGCTCCTGTCGACTGAGCTGTACACTTTAAGACGTCTTTTGAGCAATTGGTGGGGTCTCAAGACCAAGATCAACAGCGATCTGCTCAAAATTAAAATGCCTAAAACATTAAAAAAAAACCTCCCAAAATTGTAGTTACTCTTTAAGGTGCATGTACATTGGAACAGATTATTGGCCTTTCTAAATAGGCTGCCAGTCACCTGATGTATGATATTAGTTTGTAGGGTGAAATAATTTTTAAAGGGAATTGATCACCACATTTGATTTATCTAAACTATTAAAGGGAAGGTGCTATGCATTTTTTTTCAATAATTGAAAAAAATGTAAAGTATGTTTTCATTTTTTAAAAAAAATTATCATTTGTTTTTAATGAAGTAAAATATAAAAAATAATTTAAAAAGGTTTGGTGTTTCCACTTTTAAACACTAGAGGGAGCAGCTGCTGAAATGTGCCATGAAAACCTAGACTTTACACGTGCTGCGCCAATTCTTTGGAATGCACTTCCCAGGTCAATACGATTAGTCCCCAATCCCTACAATTTTAAGCGTGCCCTGAAAACGCATTTATTCAGATTGGCCTACCACCTCAACACATTAACCTAACTATCCCTGTGTGGCACAGTCAAAAGTTTTACCATAACCAGGTTCCCCGCATCATGTTCCCACATGCTTTATGCATCCATTAGCCCTCTGTGTCCGTACTGTTACACACTTAACATTATGGCTGATCCAAACAATCAGGGCAATTGTTACCACCCACCTTTCATGTCTACCTTTTTTCCTCATAGACTGTAAGCTTGCAAGCAGGGCCCTCATTCCTCTTGGTATCTGTTATGATCTATGTGATTATTGTTATGCTGTAATGTCTATCGTCTGTACAAGTCCCCTCTGAAATGTAAAGTGCTGCGGAATATGTCGGCGCCATAGAAATAAAATGTATTATTATTATTATTATTATAGTGTACAACTAACTCTCATTATGACTGCAGTGAATGTGGGCAGGGTCTGCTCACATGTGTGTGATGTCACTTTACACCTCCCCTTCTGGGTGTTTGCAAAATGATACGAAAGGATAAAGTTTAGGATCACAGTGTGGGGCCATTTTGTTGGAGATTCACAGGTATAAACAGTTTACCTAATGGACAGGCAGCAGGGGTGTCCCCCTGAGCCTCAACAACCTCTTTCTCAAAATCGGAGCATATAGACACAATAACCACCCCTTTTTGTATTATAGGAACCGGTTCACAATTATCTCCACCCCCAGGAAAACAACATGATAAGGCATCTGCCTTAATGTTCTTGTTCCCTGACCTATGTGTAACCAAAAAGCTAAACTTGGTCAAGAACAATGCCTAACGGTAGTTTTTTCTTCAACTCTACCAACAAGCGCTCGATTGGGTTGAAGTCTGGAGACTGTGGAGGCCAATCCAGCACATCTACTTCATTGTCATAGAACCATCTCTTCCCTAATCTTGACATATGTTTCAGCTTGTTGTCCTTCTGGAACACTATATCATCCTATTCATACTTAGAGTGTACGAAGTAACTTGTCCTGTAGGATACTCACATATAGTTCAGCACTGAGACCATCACTGACCCTAGTCAAGTATCCATTAGCTTAGGCTGTGAAGCAACCCCATGTTAACAGGTGTCCTCCACCGAACTTGACTGTTCCTTCAATTTCTTGATCCGTTAGTCCCTTTTTCCCTTGTTTCTTCCAGATCAATTTACATCCATCAGAGCCTAGTCTATTGACTTTCATCTCATCGCTCCATATCACCCGTTTCCCATCTACTACTGTCCCACTTTTTTAAACTTTTTGGCAAACTCAAGCCATCGCTTCTTATTACGATATTGAAGTAGAGGTTTCGCGACTCTATTGTCGGGTGTCCCAAGACCAGGGCCTCCTTTTCTGTCCCTAACTCTGGGGCTCCCTAGCTCGCCCTGTTCCTCGTATTACTTCTGATGGTGAAGACACCGGGGTCACGTACCTTGCCTTAGCTACTGAAACTGCCCTCAATCTGTACCCTTCTCCCACCCAGAAGAGAGGGGATTAGTAGTAGACCTTAATTCACGAACCAGACTAACAAGGTAATACAAACAGGGAAAAAGGAAAATACCAATCCTACAAATATACTCACACAAACAACAGAGGTAAACACCGTGGAGTGGAAGATGGGGTAAAGCCAAAGTAGGAGAAGGAGGAGAATTAGCACAGACCCAAAATCTAGTAACAGTCTCAGATAAATCCACCAAACGCCTTCTCAAACAACATCCACAAACCACCATCTTCTAACCATGCAGCATAAGCTAGCTCTGGCAATGAGTGCTCAGATTACATAGGAGATTGAAGTGGCTAACAATGAACAGCTGTGAGTTTTAATGCAAGAAAGCTTCCAAGAGATCTCAATTGAGCAGATTAACCCCTGCACTGCTAAAAGAAACCTGAACCGTTTAATACGAAGTTCTTCTAAACAGTGCAGGAGTAGGTGAAATCAGACGCTGTGGTCTTCTGGCACCTTTCTGTCGCAGTACACCTGTGACACAAGACTACTTCACCTTTGTTCGGGCCACCATTCCAGACTTGTGCAATGTGCATTGCACGATGCTTGCATGGATGTCTGTGATCTCACTATTACGAAGCAAACGAACCACCTCCACTGCCGTGTTTGTCGTGCCAGAACTGATATACCTTGTGATGAGCCAACTTGTTAACTCCGATATTTTGCCTGGACATCCACCTCTTGACTTTTGCATGGATGGATGGACTTAATTTCAAAGCCTTCCAACTATCATGGCACTGACATGATGCAGCTTGGTAGTTTTCTTGGCAGATTGACCACTATTGATGAGCTAGATGATGCTGTTTCTCTTTTCTTGGGAAATATTCTTTATGGCTGTTCTTTATGGCTGTTCCTCAATTTGAACCAGTGACCTTTTGCTTGGTAATCAACCTAATAAATTATACACTGAGCGATTAGGGAATGTGAGAACAGATAGTAATTTGTAGTATACTGAAAGTGAAAAGTTCAAAACATTGTTACCCTTTTACTTGTCACTGTATGTAAGATGTGACTCTGCTCTCTCTACTTCTCTGGGAGCAGTGATGTAATGTGTAACCCCGCTCTATCCACTACATTACTATTCCCATAGAAGTTGACAGAGTGGGATCACACTTTACACTACTGCTCCCATAGAAGTGGATGGAACAGTGCCACACATTACCCCCACTGCTCCCATAGAAGTGGACGGAGCGATGTCACACATTACACCACTGCTCCCATAGAAGCATATGGAGCGATGCCACATATTACACCACTGCTCCCATAGAAGTGGACGGAGTGGTGTCACATAACACCACTGCTCCCATAGAAGTGGACGGAGCGATGTCACACATTACCCCACTGCTCCCATAGAAGTGGACAGAGTGATGTCACACATTACACCACTGCTCCCATAGAAGCGGATGGAGCAATGTCACATATTACACCACTGCTCCCATAGAAGTGGACAGAATTGTGTTACACATTACACCACTGCTCCCATAGAAGTATACGGAGTGGGGTCACGCATTTTATATATTACATACTGCATATCTAATCCCATCCTGTGTGATACACTCCACTGAGCTCAAAATCTAATCCCATCATGTGATAAACTACACTTGGACCTGTATCTAATCTCAGAGTATGTTACTTTCAGTGTATCTAATCACGCAAGCGATACACTCCTCATATCTAAAACTAGCTTATGATACAGCGAGTCACACGTTGTTTTTTTCATTTATTTATTAGGGTACACCTGCAGAGACTTACGCTGAGCTGAGTCAGTGACCAGAGCAGAGCATGGCGATCATTCCTCTGCTGTGCTCTGAATATAGCGGTGGAGAGCGGTGATCAGCAGCCTGGTGTTGTTCTACTAACATGAGGCTGTGAACACCACTAATCGGCGCCAATAGTCATCTCATCCCGATCCTCTGCATCCCGGGACCTTAGATAATGTAGAAAGACATGAATCTACTGTATGTCTTTCTACATCAACTAAGGAATGAGGGCATCGCAATCATGGACAAGACTTCAATCACAGGGCAACAAAACTTTCACACTC
The DNA here is from genome assembly GCF_039654945.1 of Dendrobates tinctorius. Lineage (NCBI taxonomy): Eukaryota > Metazoa > Chordata > Amphibia > Anura > Dendrobatidae > Dendrobates > Dendrobates tinctorius. The sequence continues at coordinate 12,330,631 of NW_027361732.1, forward strand.
CTTGTCTATGAACTGTTCCAAAATTAAGGCCACATCTGTTTCTCCCTTTCACATACTGATTGTTCTGCTTCATGTCACTTGTCTTATCTATTAGATTATTACTGCATCTTGTGCATAAATATGCCACTCTTTAGATTTTGTATTATTCTGTGCCTGTGAAGGGACCTGAGTAGTCTGGAAAGCTTGCAGTCTGTAACCATCTTTTCAGTAAGTCATTAAAAGGTATCAACCACTAGTGAGGACTCTCAAATTTTATTTTTTTTAATACAAAAATAAAAATCGTGGTACCTTCCTTTTAAAGGTAACCTCACAGGTCCCCTATGCCCTCCAACCCACCAGAACTTGTATATTTGTTGCTAAATACCCTACCTAACCCATCCTCTATAGTGGTTAACACCTACTAAGTACATTTTTTAAAAAAAAGTCTTTATAAACATTGGGTTTTAAATTGTCATTAGCCCTTTCACACCCCTGTGAGTGTGATAATATGATTTGCAAGAGACAGTGTCATCGCCAGTTCTCTGCATGCGCGAGGCTCTCTTCACCCACATCTTTGCTCCTCTGCATAAGCATGTGCTCCTGATAACATTTTTATTTTATGTGCACAGAGTAATCATATTAAAGGGGATGTCTGGTCTAAAATGAGAAGTCTGCAGTCACTCTATGTGTCGTATGAGTGACTGCCGACTTGTCATTTTAGACCAGACATCCCCTTTAAGGATCGCTTTGTGCACATGGAAGTGTAGTTGACCGATTTAAACAGGCTAATAAGGACTGCCGATCAGCTTCATAAAACCAGTCAATGGTCATTTAAGCGCTGTGGTTGACCTGTGTGAATGCACCCTTAGATCCAGGTACCTTAAAGGTGACATCTCCTCTGATTGAAGTTCCTCTCATCCTTTTCTCATTCATCTGGTCCTGACGCTATAGCTCGTGTCTGCAGACGTCACTCTCCTCCAGTCTTCTGCAGCATATGCCGACACAGTGTCCTTAAAAATAAAAAGTGTCATTATAAAGCCACTTAAATAAAAATAGCTGCCCATCTTGTGCCCTAAATAAATAATTGCTCCTCATTGTGCTCTCTGCCCAAAGAAGTGACACCCACACTGTCCCTCTTATGATACATCCTCTCCTATAAAATACTATTCCAAAGTAACAGCCTTCATAGGTGTCACCTGTGTTATCTCTTATTGGAGGGCGCAGGTGTCTGGCAGCTTACATGGCCATGACTGCCTCTATGATAATGTGAAAAATGAGGATGAATGAACTCATGGAGATCAACATCCAACACTGCGGAGACACCATCACATGTTTCTCAACGCAAGCAATGGCTAGCCAGGTCTTTCCCCGGGAAGGAACAACCACGGGAAGGGCAATATCCAATGAAGGAAACCACCTATGCCAAAACATGGTATCCATCCACAGACAGCTGTTTCGGGGTATTGCCCCTCATCAGTGTGGAGTAGGAAACTGGCTAGCAGGAGCAATGCCTAGTAAAAGACTGTGAAAAATGAGGATGAATGAACTCATGGAGATCAACATCCAACACTGCGGAGACACCATACTCATGGAGATCAACATCCAACACTGCGGAGACACCATACTCATGGAGATCAACATCCAACACTGCGGAGACACCTCTATGATAATGGCAGCAATTTTTCCCGCTGTTTTAATTTTATTCTAATCTAAGAACTGCTTCCCTCTTTGACAGGAAGCAACGTGTGAAACGCGCGTTGGAGAGTGGGGTGGCAGTGTCGGCACATTTATGATGAATCCTGGTTAGTGCTTGAAACTTTTCCTTTACATTTAATTTATTATGGGATTTATTACTCACTATTATGCACTTTATTGACTAAAAATTACTTTATATATGCACTGCACTTTAATCTTGATGTATTTTTTGGTTAATATTTCTAAATATAATATAATTTACTGAATTCGATTGCTACTATATGGAATACAATTTGTTGTTCAACTTAGTCCTGTAATGACCATTCATAGTAGATGGCTGTATCTATATCTTTACATTATTTTAGTATTGCCAGATGTTATTTGTAAAATGAATATAAGCTAAACAGTATAAAGTCAATAGCAATTAGCAGGAAATTACCATCACCCTATTACGTCAAACCCCATTGACATGAAATCTACATTAGTCTTCGGAGAAAATCCATCTTAAACGTAATATTATTTTAAATGTCATATTCCAGGACTGCTAACATTGTTTTTCAGCAAGGCTGATTTGGAAGCACTAAGCCACCCTTCTGTCTATCTTGTGTCTGACCTCTTTACTTCTCAGCTGTCAATCAAACAGCTTGATAAATTGAATTTAATTAAGAAGTTAATTGCATTTTTAATCTCTATATATCCCTTTCTCTGTTAGCTAAAGACTACATCATGTCATGGTTTAATTACAAAAACTTAAATAAAATAATAAGAATTCAACACCATGCTCACAACTAAAGTCAGCTTTTATTTCCAGATACAGACATCCAGATCAATTTGAACACATAATTAGCTTCCTGAAAAAGATTAGAAAAACTTAATCTGTTTTGATTGTTTGAAATATTATTTTATTATATTAACCCTTTAGTGCATATTAACCTTTTAATGGAGCAGCCTGTTTGGGATGATACGATGGTCACCAATCCTAATTTTTAACCCCTTAGTGACAGAGCCAATTTTGACCTTAATGATGAAGCCAAATTTTTGAAATCTGACCAGAGTCACTTTACGAGGTAGTAACTCTGGAGCACTTCATCAGATCTCACTGATTCTGTTTTTTCGTGAGATATTGTACTTTATAATAGTGGTAAAATTTGTTTGATATGACTTGGGTTCATTTGTGAAAATATCGGAAATTTGGCGAAAATTTCGCAATTTTCAAGTTTTTTATTTTTATAACCTTAAATCAGAAAGTTATGTTACACAAAAGAGTTAATAAATAACATTTCCCACATGTTTACTGTACAGCTGCATAATTTTTTAAACTTTTTTTAGTTAGGAAGTTAGAAGGCTTAAAATTTGGTCAGCAATTTCTCACTTTTCCAACAAAATTTACAAAACCACTTTTTAGGAACCACATCACATTTGAAGTGACTTTGGGGGGCCTATATGACAAAAATACCCCAAAATGACACAATTCTAAAAACTGCACCCCTCAAAGTACTCAAAACCACATTCAAGCAGCTTATTAAGCCTTCAGGTGCTTCACAGGAACTAAAGCAATGTGCAAGGAAAGAATGAACATTTCACTTTTCTCACAAAAATTTTACTTTAGTTCCAAGTTTGTTATTTTCACAAGGTTAACAGGAGGAAATTGCAATCTGTTGTGCAGTTTCTCCTGAGTACGTCGATACTCCATATGTGGGGGAATGCTACTATTTTGGGTGCACGGCAGGTCTCGGAAGGGAAGGAGCACCGTTTGACTTTTTGGCAGTGGGTCAGTAATGGTGTGGGGTGTCATTTCTTTGGAGGGCCGCACAGCCCTCCATGTGCTCGCCAGAGGTAGCCTGACTGCCATTAGGTACCGAGATTAAATCCTCAGACCCCTTGTGAGACCATATGCTGGTGCGGTTGGCCATGGGTTCCTCCTAATGCAGGACAATGCCATGTGACTGGAGTGTGTCAGCAGTTCCTGCAAGATGAAGGCATTGAAGCTATGGACTGGCCCGCCCATTCCCCAGACCTGAATCCGAATCTGAAACTTTCAAAGTTTTCCCAATTTTTTGGACTGACTGAGCTTCATTTCTTAAAGTAATGATGGCCACTCGTTTTTCTTTACTTTGCTGCTTTTTTCTTGCCATAATACAAATTCTAACAGTCTATTCAGTAGGACTATCAGCTGTGTATCCACCAGACTTCTGCAAAACACAACTGATGGTCCAACCCCATTTATAAGGCAAGAAATCCCACTTAGTAAACCTGTCAGGGCACACCTGTGAAGTGAAAACCATTTCCGGTGACTACCTCTTGAAGCTCATCAAGAGAATGCCAAGAGTGTGCAAAGCAGTAATCAAAGCAAAAGGTGGCTACTTTGAAGAACCTAGAATATAAGACATATTTTCAGTTGCTTCACACTTTTTTTTGGTAATTATATAATTCCACATGTGTTAATTCATAGTTTTGATGCCTTCAGAGTGAATCTACAATTTTCATAGTCATGAAAATAAAGAAAACTCTTTGAATGAGAAGGTGTGTCCAAACTTTTGGTCTGTACTGTATATACAGTGCCTTGCGAAAGTATTCGGCCCCCCTGGAACTTTTCAACCTTTTTCCACAAATCATGCTTCAAGCATAAAGATACCAAATGTAAATGTTTGGTGAAGAATCAACAACAAGTGGGACAATTGTGAAGTTGAATGAAATTTATTAGTCATTTTAAATTTTTGTAGAAATTCAAAGTGGGGTGTGCAATATTATTCGGCCCCTTTAACTTAATACTTTGTTGCGCCACCTTTTTTTCTGCGATTACAGCTGCAAGTCACTTGGGGTATGTCTCTATCAGTTTTGTACATCGAGAGACAGGAATTCTTGCCCATTCTTCCTTGGCAAACAGCTGAAGCTCAGTGAGGTTTGATGGAGATCGTTTGTGAACAGCAGTTTTCAGCCCTTTCCACAGATTCTCGATTGGATTGAGGTCTGGACTTTGACTTGGCCACTCTAGCACCTGGATATGTTTATTTGTGAACCATTCCATTGTAGATTTTGCTTTATGTTTGGGATCATTGTCTTGTTGGAAGACAAATCTCCATCCCAGTCTCAGGTCTTTTGCAGACTCCAACAGATTTTCTTCAAAAATAGTACTGTATTTGGCTCCATCCATCTTCCCATCAATTTTAACCATCTTCCCTGTCCCTGCTGAAGAAAAGCAGGCCTAAACTATGATGCTGTCACCACCATGTTTGACAGTTGGGATGGTGTGTTCAGGGTGACAAGCTGTGTAGTTCGATTTTGTTTTCATCTGACCAGAGCACCTTCTTCCACGTTTGGTGTGTCTGCCAGGTGGATGTTGCAAACTTTAAACAACACTTTTTATGGATATCTTTGAGAAATGGCTTTCTTCTTGACACTCTTCCATAAAGGCCAGATTTGTATACTGTACGACTGATTGTTGTCCTATGGAGAAGACTGTCCCACCTCAGCTGTAGATCTGTGCAGTTCATCCAGAGTGATCATGGGCCTCTTGGCTGCATCTCTGATCAGTCTTCTCCTTGTTTGAGATCAAAATTTAGAAGAGCGACGGCCGGGTCTTGGTAGATTTATAGTGGTATGATACTCCATCCATTTCAATATGATCGCTTGCACAGTGCTCCTTGGGGTGTTTAAAGTTTTGGAAATCATTTTGTATCCAAATATGGCTTTAAACATCTCCACAACAGTATCACGGATCTGCCTGTTGTGTTACTTGGTCTTCATGATGCTCTCTGTGCTTCAAACAGAACCCTGAGACTATCAAAGAGCAGGTGCATTTATTTGGAGACTTGATTACACACAGGTGGATTATATTTATCATCATTAGTCATTTAGGACAACATTGAATCATTCAGAGATCCACTATGAACTTCTGGAGTGAGTTTGCTGCACTGAAAGTAAAGGGGCTGAATAATATTGCACGCCCCACTTTTGAGTTTTTGAATTTCCACAAAAATTTAAAATAACCAATACATTTCGTTCAACTTCACAATTGCGTTCCACTTATTGTTGATTCTTTACCAAAAATTTACATTTGGTATCTTTATGTTTGAAGCATGATATGTGGGAAAATGTTGAAAAGTTCCAGGGGGCCGAATACTTTCGCAAGGCACTGTATCTATATATATAAAAATGAGTGCATGTATATATGTATGTATATGTGTATCAAGCCACGCCCACTCCACATAGCAACCAATCACTAAGCATCTTTCATTTCACCAGCGCTGTATAAAAGATGAAAGCTGAGCTGTGATTGGTTGCTATGAGCAACAGTTTTCCTTGTAGACAGTTGTGGTAACTGAGGCCTATTATTCTTATCATTTATATGGTGTTATCATCCTTCTGTAAAGCTGGAAATAACACAATTTATTACTGTGCCGACACAGACCACCCTCTGACACAGATTGCAGGGGGTGACCAGCATCACACAGGATAGGACTAGATACACGGCTCAGCAGTCTCTATCACACAGGATAGGATTAGATACACGGCTCCGCAGACATTATCACACAGGATAGGATTAGATAGACGGCTCAGCAGTCAGTATCACACAGGATAGGATTAGATACACAGCTCAGACGACAGTAAAGGCCCCGTTACACACAAGGATGTCCCAGCGATCCCACCAACGATCCGACGTGGGAGGGATCGCTGTGATATAGACAGACTCACCAGCGATCAGGACCAACGAGCAAGCTGGTATCTAGGGTAAACAGTGGGTATCCAAGAGCCGTGCGGCTCTTAGTTACCCGCTGTTTACCCAAGATACCAGCGTGCAGTGTCGCTGATCGTTGGTCTCCCGCTGCCACACACAGCGATGCGTGCTGGCCAGTGGGAGACCAACAATCAAAAAATGGCCCAGGACGATCCTGCACGATCAGCGATACCCGGCAGGGGGGCCGGTCGCTGATGGATGTCACACACCGTGAGATCGCTGGAGAGATCGCTGATGCGTCACAAAGTCAGCAATCTCGCTAGCGATCTCGCTGTGTGTGAAGGGGCGCTAACACACAGGTTAGAATTAGATACACGGCTCAGCAGACAGTAACACACATGAAAGGATTAGATACACAGCTCAGGAAACAGTATCACACAGGATAGGATTAGATACACAGCTTAGGAGACAGTATCACACAAGATAGGATTAGATGCAAAGCTCAGGAGACAGTATCACACAGGATAGGATTAGATACACAGCTCAGCAGACTGTATCACACAGGACGGGATTAGACACATGGCTCAGCAGACAGTATCACACAAGATAGGATTAAATACACAGCTCAGCAGACAGTAACACAGGATAGGATTAGACACATGGCTCAGCAGACTGTATCACACAGGATAGGATTAGATACACAGCTCAGCAGACAGTATCACACAGGATAGGATTAGATACACAGGTCAGCAGACTGTATCAGACAGGATAGGATTAGATACACAGCTCAGCAGACTATCACACAGGATAGGATTAAATACACAGCTCAGCAGTCAGTATCACACAGGATAGGATTAGATACATGGCTCAGCAGACAGGTATCACACAGCATAGGATTAGATAAACAGGTCAGCACACAGTATCACACAGGATAGGATTAGATACACAACTCAGGAGACATGGAACAGATGAAGGAAATCGAGTCTACGTTAATATACAAAAGTACAAAATTTTATTAGTCATAAAAAGTGACATATACAGAAGAGTAAGTACAAACAGCACTACATAAACATACATGAGCAGAGGAAAAGTATACAAGGGTAAAAGTTGCTTGTCAATTTAGTGACCTAAATACCCTAGATCATAGTGTGACGCCCGGGAGACCATGGAATACCCAGCACCGGATCGGTGGTGTCCTTGCTTCACCTCTGGGGAATGTCACGGGTGGCTTGACCCGGTGCTGTGGCCTCAGGCGATGCACAGTGCAAAAGGGGGTATTATGAGGGGACTTGAAGAGCACGGGCACTTACTTGTTCAGCAGCGGATTCTCTCAGCGGTAATGCTCCCGATCTTGGGTAGATGGCTACTGTCCAAATGAAAGTCTGAGACACTGGAAACGAATAACCAGTTTACTTCAACAAATAGGGGGTTACAATAAGTCCCGTCACCGGAGTCTGTATGGGAACTTTTGGGTTACTCTGGCCCTGCCGGGGCTTTTACCTCCTATTTTGCACTGTTTCTGTGTGGCCCTGCTGCTGTGTGTGAACTGGCTGCTGGCCCAATCTGTCCTCTCCGGGTCTTGATTCAACGGGCAACTCGAGTCCTTTCGTTTTCTTACCCCCTCCGGGAGTACCGCTGAACTCTACACCTGTTGCTGCGTCTGACCCTAGTGAGGCTGGTATCACCTCACGTTTTCCGGTTGCTGTATTATATATAATGAATGCAGCCACGGATCCGGTATCCATCTCTGCGCCTGTTCTGGGTAGTAATTAGTGCTACCCGGTTCTTAAAATGTCCTCTTTCTCTGTCCCTTTTTCCTCAGACCGGTGCTCTGTTGGCCCTGAAATTGTCAGTCAGTCCTTCAGGAGCCTGATACTGCTCCTCGCACTCTGACCCTCCAGATCTGAACTCCTGGGAATCACTCCCTCCTTTTCCTCAGGTCAGAATTGATATAGGGGAGTCTCTGGAGCTCCCCCTTCTGGCCGGAGGTGGTAATGCAGTGTCCCTATTCTTGTTTGTGTCTTGTGTCAGTAACTCTGTGGTGATCCCACTTTTGTGGCAAATACCCCTAGGGGTGCCACATTAGCAAATACCCTACCCTCATAAGAAATGCATATAGGACGGGAATTGTAACAATTGTCTATAAACAGGGACAGTTCTAAATACAGGAGGCATAGTGCTAAACCCCAGACTTTAGGAATTCAATAGGGGAATATCCCAAAATAATAGATGCTAAGTAGCCATGTTACTCTTCACAAAAAGGCAGAGGGAGATACACAAACTGGGGAAACCTGAAAAACTGACCTCTGAAATTGCAGACAGCATGCTATAAATAAGCCTGATAGTAAGATTAGTAACTGTGCATCATAATTAGATAATTACCCGTCATACTGCAGATCGTAGGGGCAGGAAGTAAAAACCCCAACGCACGTTTCGGTGTTAATGTCCTTCTTCAGGGAGGTGGATTTATTGAACCCAGGTTCCCATTTAAATACCCAATTCATGTCCTAATCAACCAATGGGGGAGCTGTTACTGGGTGGCGCTATATCGCCATCATAAAGAGGCGTCCTTGTGCTTCATATATACATAATATAACCACCCCTCATGATCATATCATCCAATCATATAGGGCGGATGTAAAGATCCCCGCCAGTCATAAGCTTGTGCATCATTATCCGCTTCCCAGGAAGTGAGTAAGCAGAAGAGAGACACTCCTCCTGCCAGTTTCATGCAGCAACGTCACTTCCGCCCACAAGGGGGTTGAATGGAGGGGTGCTTGGAAGCGGATGTAGTTCGTCCGACCGAAGTAGACCGGCGCGTCACTACCGCCCGGGGAGCCATGTCTCGTGGGGCGGGCGGCGCCTGACCGTAACCAGGCAACATAGCAACACCACGGGTAGTAAGTGTGCGCCGGAAATACCTGGCAGTGTCGAGCACATATGCGCTAAATCTAAGAGAACAGTTTGTGACAACAAAACTGCAGCGATATGAAACGGGCAGAAGAGGAAGTCATTACATAGATCTATATTTTCAAGTCCTCGTAAGAGAAGCATAATTATAGAAAAAAATGTATCTATTTAAAAACACATATAAGAATGTCAAAATCTAGATATAGGGCAATCAATGAATAAATTAACAGAAAACCATGGAAACATATGGTATGCAACCAATCCGTTATTTAGACGGCGCATTAGCACAAATGCACATACATCTATACAGGTTATAAAAATATGAAAAAAAAAGGGGGTACAGAGGTATATAATAGTGTATTATATAAATTAGGTTGGTCTGTGATATAATTAATCCAGATCTAATTTTCATGATACCAAGATGAAAGATACATATGAAGCCTGTACCAAGACGCCAAATCCTGACAGCTTGTCCACAGATCTTGGTGACAGCAAGCAATGGAAGATTATATGACATCATGTTAAAAAGTCATCAATGGGATCTCAAGGGATAAGATAGAATTGTTGGTCACTAGGAGAAATACACAAAACAAAGAATGAACAACAGATAAACACCAACACAAATTAAAAGCCAATTAAAAATGTGGTGAGGAGACTTTGACATGGATAGGGGCCGGCCATAATAAGTGAACACGGGGGGTGAATCCAAACAATTCACAGAAGCGAGGCGAAACCCTGTGATTCATTTAAACCCCGTGGGGACATTTGTTATGAATGAGTCACCGAAGGAGGAAAAAACAAAAATACAAGCTAAGTCCAGAAAACCGGAGAGGTTGGTAGCTATCGGATTGCAGACCCCTGATCCTATCCACAACAACTAACAGTAGCCGTGGGGGTTCCTACGATGCCCTAGACCCCTCGATCACAGCCGGAGAACTAAATAGGCCTAAAGAAAGAAAGGGGAAATCTAAACTGCCCCAGAGCAGACCCCAAAGCAATAGGCAGCCCCCAACATATAATGACGGTGAAGCAAGATGAAAACACTAACACAGATAGAAAGATAGGTTGAGCAAATGATGGGGCCCAAGCTAACTAAAAAGGACAGGATAGAAAAGCTGCTGTCTGCAATCTGCAAAAAACCCTACCAAAAAATGTCCCAACCGTCTGATAGGAAAAACAGGCCCTGAAGTCGCTAGGACTTCAAAATGACTATATCAGCACTCAGGTAAATTCTGAAGACAGAGCAAAGAGACAAACTGATCAGAGACAAAAATGGAACTCAGCTCCCGACCGGGGATGGCTGAACTCCAAAAAACAAGGCAAACAAAACAAAACCAATAAGTTCAACAGCAGAGCAAAAACATAATTGGGAAGCAGGAATCAGACTGGTCTCCAAGAATCCAGCAGAGAAATCACCAGCGACTCAGAAGGGCGTCGGCTGCCTTATATCCAGTCAGCAGTTCCTGTTACCCAGTCATCATCTACCAGATCAGGTGTTTGGTAATCAGCCTCACTACCTTCCTTCACCAGAAGAGGGAGTTCATCAGACATCGACGGTGAAGGGGAAAATGAACTCACAACAGACGTTGTTCCTAGGGTGGTAATCCACCTACACTCTTTCTGCGCTAATAAGCGTTATATGTCTCCACCTCGTATTGCACTGTGAATGTGTTGAATACCCCTAACTAGAAATGGAGACAGTATCACACAGGATAGGATTAGATACATGGCTCAGCAGACAGTATCACACAGGATAGGATTTGATACACAGTTCAGGAATCAGTATCAGACAGGATAGGATTAGATACACAGGTCAGGAGACAGTATCCCACAGGATAGGGTTAGATACACAGCTCAGCAAACAGTATCACACATGACAGAATTAGATACACAGCTCAGCAGACGGTATCACACAGGATAGGTTAAAATACACAGCTCAGCAGACGGTATCACACAGGATAGGTTAAGATACACAGCTCAGCAGACATTATCACACAGGATAGGGTTAGATACACAGCTCAGAAACAGGATGTGCCAAAGTAGAGGACATTTTCATTCCAAGAATTCCGCTCATTCCATCTTATTTGCCTTTTGATTTTAAACGCCTCCAGTTTCCAGTTTGACTGGCATTTGCAATGTCCAGTAACAAGGCTCAGGGACAGTCCTTGAAAGTAGTAAGGATCAATTTGCATTCTCCATGCTTTTCTCATGGTCAACTTTACGTGGTCTGTTCAAGAGTTGGAACTGCCAAAAATCTGTTTATCTTTGCACCGAAAGGAAAAATCAAAAATGTTCTTTATCAAAAGGCTCTTGAATGAGTTGAAAATAAAATACTATCAGTACTTAGGTAATTTTGTTTTAAAATGATGTGTAAAGGACAGTGAACCGCTGTATGTAAAAGCTCATGTTAAAATCACATTGCATGCGTATATGTATGTTCCGCTTAAAATTTGCACAGAAATTGCATGACATTCGCATGACACTTGCATGGCACTTGCCAGTTTTTTCAGTCCGAAAATCGGACCGTTTGTTTTCTCGCATATGGGTATGAGCCCTTATAGATGCATGTGAAGTTGTCATGCTGGGGTCGGGAGACTTACAATCAGTCCGTGTATTTTAGTACTTAATCAAAATTGTTTAACACTAAATTACACATGTCCTTCTAACAATCGGTTGCCTGTTTCATTTTAGAAACAGACAAATGAAATTAATCAAAGTGATCTGTTGTATCAGTTATACAAATGGAAGCACAGGGGCCCCATTGTTTATTGGGTCTATTTGGGTTCCGTTTTGTATCCGTTGTTTTTGGAATGGAAAAACAAGGTTGTGAATGCAGGATTTTTTTTGCTTCAAGCTGCATAACTAATGCAATAGATCACGTTTGCAAATAACATTCAGTTGTCTGTTCTTAAAACAAAAGAGAAAGCAGAATCTTCAAATGAAAATAGGATTTTAGCACCATACAGCTGACCAAATAAGGGAAACACAACTCAATATTAATTATCCTGTTTTTGCAGGTTTTAGAGATATCCCATTTGTGTCACTAGTGTGCTACTTGACAGAAATAAAGACCTTCAAAATAATGGATCACAATATTTTTCAGGCATTGTTTCAGCTTGCAAAAACCTAAAGATGTGAAACACTAGAAATGCTCCCAAAAAGTAAACATTTTGAGAAATGCCCTCCTTAGGAATTTAAGGTGGGGCATAGAGAATGTAATGAAAAGATTTATATAATTGGGCAATACAAATTAAAAATTGTCTTCTTTAAAAAAAAAAAGTAAATACCGTAGTTGTTTTTAATTTTTCCAAGAAGTAATAAGAGAAAAAGTACAACAAAATTTACTTCACAATTTTCAATGTGTATTCCTTAGGTATGTAGGCATACAGTTAGGATCAGAAAAGAAGAATCTGGCTTTTGGAGCACACATTTTTCTGAAATAGTTTTCTGGAGATTTGCAGAGCCCCTACAGTGTTAACCTCCTAGAAGTTACCCTAGTTTTAAAACTTCTATTTACCCTCAAGACAGTCATCTAAAGGTGTAGTGATAAAAAAAAGGTTTGTGCTAGCTGAAATGTTACATGAGAGACGAGTGCCTCCTCTGTGTTGTGGATTTGTCTTATCTGGGACAGCAGGATCATGTACTTAGCGGACTAAAGGCCCCGTCACACTAAGCGACTTACCAGCGATCCCGACACCGATATCAAGGTGTCAGGATCGCTGGTAAGTCGCTATGTGATCGCTCGTGAGCTGTCACACAGACAGCTTCACCAGCGATCAGCACAGCGATGCCGAGCGCCCGGCATCGCTTGCCATCGCTGTAAAAAATAGAATCAAAATAAAAAATATTGTTATTCTCACCTTCCGACGTCCCACGCAGCCATCCCGCCTCTCTCCACGCTCCAGTCCCAGTGATCCTTTGCACGAATGACCGCGAGACTCTGTTATCCCTCGAGACCGTGACATCTCGCGGTTAGAGTTGAGCGATACCAGCCGATACTTGAAAATATCGGATCGGAATGGATCGGCCGATCTTAAAAAAAAGTATCGGTATCGCCGATTCCGATACCGGGAACCAATGCAAGTCAATGGGGCCAAAATATCGGAATTAAAAAAAACCCTTTCTTTCCTTGTAGGTTAATTCTACATGAAGAAAAACAACTAAGAATAATGTAGAATGTATTGTGGGAGGTGGAGGAGACATTAAAGCCATAGAGGTTTAGCCCAATCAAATGGAATAGCAGGAATTAAACTTTTTTTTTTAAAGACGTTAGGAGTTACAAAGATATTGACTATGTTAGCCTCATTTATATTTTGCCAGACATGTATGTCTTCTTCTTCTTTCTTCTTTCTTCTTCTTTCTTATTCTTCTTCCTTTTTTTACCTTCTTCTTCTTCTTCTTCTTCTTATTCCTTTTTTTACATTCTTCTTCTTCTTCTTCCTTTTTTTACATTCTTCTACTTCCTTTTTTTACATTCTTCTTCTTATTCCTTTTTTTACATTCTTCTTCTTCCTTTTTTTAAATTCTTCTACTTCCTTTTTTTACATTCTTCTTCTTCTTCCTTTTCTTACATTCTTCATATTCTTCTTATTCAACAATTATTATTCTACATATTCAACTTCTTCATCTTCTTCCTATTCTTCTTCATCATATTCTTGTTTGTGTCAGGCATTCCTGTAGTTGTTATCTAGAAAAGTTAGAAGTTTACACCTTCCGTTCTGCCTGTCACAAAAGATTTACAACAGGATTTGTCCGAGTTCAGTTTGGCCTGCAGCAGCAGGCCTTTTCCAGGGGCACCACGAGGAGGAACGGACTCACCCCCATACACTGCTTAGTCTTCTTCTGCTTATAAATAAGATAATATCATTTGCTCAGAGTATTAGTCTTATGCTTAATGTTCTTCTGCTTTGTTTTTTTATGCTTCTTTGTCTTCTCTCTCTTGTTGTTCTGCATCTTGGTGGTTGTCTTCCTGTTCTTTGTCCTCTTGAACCAGCTGACGGTACTGGCACCCGGAGGGGCAGCAGAAGGAACAAGAGCCAATGGCACTACCGAGGACCAGCTGACGGTGCTGGAACCCGGTTACTAAGCAGGAGGTACCTGTGCTACAAAGCACTACCAAGGACCAGCAGATGTTGCCGGAACTCGGATACCGAGATGGAGGCACCTAGGCCAAAGGCTCTGACGAGAACCAGCTGACGGTGCTGGAACCCGGAGGGGTAGCATAAGCTGCAAGAGCAAATGGAAATAGCGAGGACCAGCTGACAGTGCTGGCACCCGGAGGGGCAGCAGAAGGAATAAGAGCCAATGGCACAACCGAGGACCAGCTGACGGTGCTGGAACCCGGTTACTAAGCAGGAGGTACCTGTGCTACAAAGCACTACCAAGGACCAGCAGACGTTGCCGGAACTCGGATACCGAGATGGAGGCACCTAGGCCAAAGGCTCTGACGAGAACCAGCTGACGGTGCTGGAACCCGGAGGGGTAGCATAAGCTGCAAGAGCAAATGGAAATAGCGAGGACCAGCTGACAGTGCTGGCACCCGGAGGGGCAGCAGAAGGAATAAGAGCCAATGGCACAACCGAGGACCAGCTGACGGTGCTGGAACCCGGTTACTAAGCAGGAGGTACCTGTGCTACAAAGCACTACCAAGGACCAGCAGACGTTGCCGGAACTCGGATACCGAGATGGAGGCACCTAGGCCAAAGGCTCTGACGAGAACCAGCTGACGGTGCTGGAACCCGGAGGGGTAGCATAAGCTGCAAGAGCAAATGGAAATAGCGAGGACCAGCTGACAGTGCTGGCACCCGGAGGGGCAGCAGAAGGAATAAGAGCCAATGGCACAACCGAGGACCAGCTGACGGTGCTGGAACCCAGTTACTAAGCAGGAGGTACCTGTGCTACAAAGCACTACCAAGGACCAGCAGACATTGCCGGAACTCGGATACCGAGATGGAGGCACCTAGGCCAAAGGCTCTGACGAGAACCAGCTGACGGTGCTGGAACCCGGAGGGGTAGCAGAAGTTACCCCTGAAAAGCAAAGTTGGCATGCCGCAAGCTGGCCACAGTTACCGAATCACACAGTCCTACAGGGGGTGCTTGTCCTACTGGCACTATGGAACAAGCCTTTCTTATCAGAACCCGCAGTCCACATAGGAAGCACCTAAACTGCTGGCACCCTAGCCTCGGCTAACCCAACCGCAACACGACATGGCAACTTGGGGTGGCAAACTGACATTGACACTTCCCGGAAACAGCAGGCAGGGCTGGAACCAAGCTGGGCAGGAGGGAGTACCCATACCAAAGTCAGTTATGAGCAGCAACTGGCGATGTTGGAGCCCAGGACAAGCACTTAGCAGGCTGAGGCCTGATGTGCTGTCAATTGGGAGGCAGCAGGACAGATTGCCATCAAAACAGCAGGGGAACAGCTGACGTTACTGAACCCCACAAACACAGGAGCTAGTGTTTTACTCTGTGAAGACGGCACTTCCGAGCAACAACTGGCTGTGTTGAAGCCCAGGGACAAGCACGGAGCAGGCTGAGGCTGCATTGAAGAAATTTTAAGATCGGTTGTAGACTTCTACTAATTTTAACCAAGCTCCACGTAGGCCTGTGGCTTCACTGATTTTCGTATTTCCTCTGTCCTCCAACCCCGCCAGTTACAGCTCCGAAGTGGCGTCTGCACAATCCACACTTGTTCCTGTGTTACAGGTGTTCAGTCCGGTCAGTTAATCCCCTGATGTGTGTCCGGCAATGTCGCCTGCTCTGTCCACATTTATGGGAATGTGGACAGAGCAGGCGACATTGCCGGACACACATCAGGGGATTAACTGACCGGACTGAACACCTGTAACACAGGAACAAGTGTGGATTGTGCAGACGCCACTTCGGAGCTGTAACTGGTGGGGTTGGAGGACAGGGGAAATACGAGAGACAGTGGAGCCACAGGCCTAATTGGAGCACGGTTAAAAATCAGTAGTGGTACGACTGTGTAGGCAGCAGGAGACTTTGCCATCCACACAGCAGGGGATCAGCTGACGTTACTGAACCCCACTGAGACACGGGAGCAAGTGTCTCTTTCCGTGTGGATGGCACTTCCGAGCTACAACTGGCTGTGTTGAAGCCCAGCAAATAGGAGGGTGTAGGCAGAGGCCTACTGTATTTGGAATGAGGTGACAGCAGGAGAGACTGCCATCCACACAGCAGGGGATCAGCTGACGTTACTGAACCCCACTGAGACACGGGAGCAAGTGTCTCTTTCCGTGTGGACGGCACTTCCGAGCTACAACTGGCTGTGTTGAAGCCCAGGAAATAGTAGGGTGTAGGCAGAGGCCTACTGTATTTGGAATGTGGTGACAGCAGGAGAGACTGCCATCCACACAGCAGGGGATCAGCTGACGTTACTGAACCCCACTGAGATACGGGAGCAAGTGTCTCTTTCCGTGTGGACGGCACTTCCGAGCTACAACTGGCTGTGTTGAAGCCCAGGAAATAGGAGGGTGTAGGTAGAGGCCTACTGTATTTGGAATGTGGTGACAGCAGGAGAGACTGCCATCCACACAGCAGGGGATCAGCTGACGTTACTGAACCCCACTGAGACACGGGAGCAAGTGTCTCTTTCCGTGTGGACGGCACTTCCGAGCTACAACTGGCTGTGTTGAAGCCCAGGAAATAGGAGGGTGTAGGCAGAGGCCTACTGTATTTGGAATGTGGTGACAGCAGGAGAGACTGCCATCCACACAGCAGGGGATCAGCTGACATTACTGAACCCCACTGAGACACGGGAGCAAGTGTCTCTTTCCGTGTGGACGGCACTTCCGAGCTACAACTGGCTGTGTTGAAGCCCAGGAAATAGAAGGGTGTAGGCAGAGGCCTACTGTATTTGGAATGTGGTGACAGCAGGAGAGACTGCCATCCACACAGCAGGGGATCAGCTGTCGTTACTGAACCCCACTGAGACACGGGAGCAAGTGTTTCTTTCCGTGTGGATGGCACTTCCGAGCTACAACTGACTGTGTTGAAGCCCAGGAAATAGGAGGGTGTAAGCAGAGGCCTACTGTATTTGGAATGTGGTGACAGCAGGAGAGACTGCCATCCACACAGCAGGGGATCAGCTGACATTACTGAACCCCACTGAGACACGGGAGCAAGTGTCTCTTTCCGTGTGGACGGCACTTCCGAGCTACAACTGGCTGTGTTGAAGCCCAGGAAATAGGAGGGTGTAGGCAGAGGCCTACTGTATTTGGAATGAGGTGACAGCAGGAGAGACTGCCATCCACACAGCAGGGGATCAGCTGACGTTACTGAACCCCACTGAGACACGGGAGCAAGTGTCTCTTTCCGTGTGGACGGCACTTCCGAGCTACAACTGGCTGTGTTGAAGCCCAGGAAATAGGAGGGTGTAGGCAGAGGCCTACTGTATTTGGAATGAGGTGACAGCAGGAGAGACTGCCATCCACACAGCAGGGGATCAGCTGACGTTACTGAACCCCACTGAGACACGGGAGCAAGTATCTCTTTCCGTGTGGACGGCACTTCCGAGCTACAACTGGCTGTGTTGAAGCCCAGGAAATAGGAGGGTGTAGGCAGAGGCCTACTGTATTTGGAATGAGGTGACAGCAGGAGAGACTGCCATCCACACAGCAGGGGATCAGCTGAC
The DNA here is from genome assembly GCF_039654945.1 of Dendrobates tinctorius. NCBI lineage: Eukaryota > Metazoa > Chordata > Amphibia > Anura > Dendrobatidae > Dendrobates > Dendrobates tinctorius. The sequence goes on from NW_027361732.1 coordinate 12,348,549, forward strand.
GTTACTGAACCCCACTGAGACACGGGAGCAAGTGTCTCTTTCCGTGTGGACGGCACTTCCGAGCTACAACTGGCTGTGTTGAAGCCCAGGAAATAGGAGGGTGTAGGCAGAGGCCTACTGTATTTGGAATGAGGTTACAGCAGGAGAGACTGCCATCTCCACAGCAGGGGAACAGCTGGCAGTGCTGAACCCCACTAACACTTGAACGAATGTGTTTGGCTCTGTGGAGATGACACTTCTGAACACCAACTGACGCTGTTGGAGCCCAGGATTAGGCGTGGAGCAGGCTGGGGCCTACTGGATTTTGGCAGGTGTAGGCAGCAGGAGACTTGCCATCTCCACAGCAGGGGAACAGCTGGCAGTGCTGAAACCCACTAACACTCGAACGAATGTGTTTGGCTCTGTGGAGACGACACTTCTGAACACCAACTGACGCTGTCGGAGCCCAGGATTAGGCGTGGAGCAGGCTGGGGCCTACTGGATTTTGGCAGGTGTAGGCAGCAGGAGACTTGCCATCTCCACAGCAGGGGAACAGCTGGCAGTGCTGAAACCCACTAACACTCGAACGAATGTGTTTGGCTCTGTGGAGACGACACTTCTGAACACCAACTGACGCTGTTGGAGCCCAGGATTAGGCGAGGAGCAGGCTGGGGCCTGTTGCTTTTGGCAGCTGAAGGCAGCAGGAGACTTGCCATCTCCACAGCAGGGGAACAGCTGGCAGTGCTGAACCCCACTAACACTCGAACGAATGTGTTTCGCTCTGTGGAGATGACACTTCTGAACACCAACTGACGCTGTTGGAGCCCAGGATTAGGCGAGGAGCAGGCTGGGGCCTGTTGCTTTTGGCAGCTGAAGGCAGCAGGAGACTTGCCATCTCCACAGCAGGGGAACAGCTGGCAGTGCTGAACCCCACTAACACTTGAACGAATGTGTTTGGCTCTGTGGAGATGACACTTCTGAACACCAACTGACGCTGTTGGAGCCCAGGATTAGGCGTGGAGCAGGCTGGGGCCTACTGGATTTTGGCAGGTGTAGGCAGCAGGAGACTTGCCATCTCCACAGCAGGGGAACAGCTGGCAGTGCTGAACCCCACTAACACTCGAACGAATGTGTTTGGCTCTGTGGAGACGACACTTCTGAACACCAACTGACGCTGTTGGAGCCCAGGATTAGGCGTGGAGCAGGCTGGGGCCTACTGGATTTTGGCAGGTGTAGGCAGTAGGAGACTTGCCATCTCCACAGCAGGGGAACAGCTGGCAGTGCTGAAACCCACTAACACTCGAACGAATGTGTTTGGCTCTGTGGAGACGACACTTCTGAACACCAACTGACGCTGTTGGAGCCCAGGATTAGGCAAGGAGCAGGCTGGGGCCTGTTGCTTTTGGCAGGTGAAGCCAGCAGGAGACTTGTCATCTCCACAGCAGGGGAACAGCTGGCAGTGCTGAACCCCACTAACACTTGAACGAATGTGTTTGGCTCTGTGGAGACGACACTTCTGAACACCAACTGACACTGTTGGAGCCCAGGATTACGCATGCCGCATGCAGAGGCCAATGGGCAGCGGTTTTTATGGAGGTTGTTGACTACTACTGATTCTAACCATGCTCCACTTAGGCCTCTGGCTCCACTGTCTCTACTATTTACCCTGGACTCCAACCCCGCCAGCTACATCTCTGAAGTGGCGTCAGCACAATCTACACTTGTTCCTGTGTTACTGGTGCTCAGTCCCGTCAGTTGATCCCCTGATGTTTGTCCGGCAAGTTCGCCAGCTCTGTCCTCATTCCCACTACTGGTTATGGGAATGTGGACAGAGCAGGAGACCTTGCCGGACACACATCAGGGGATAAACTGATGGGACTGAGCCACAGGAACAAGTGTAGATTGTGCTGACGCCACTTCAGAGATGTAGATGGCGGGGTTGGAGGTCAGGGGAAATAGTAGAGACAGTGGAGCCAGAGACCTAAGTTGGGCACGGTTAAAAATCAGTAGTGGTTTGAATGTTGATGGAGCTGGTGACTTTGCCGTCCACACAGCAGGGGATCAGCTGGCGTTACTGAACCCCACTAACGCAGGAGCTAGTGTGTTTCTCTGTGCAGACGACACATCTGAGCGACAACTGGCTGTGTTGAAGCACAGGGATTATAGTTCAGGTGGTAGAAAAATGAACACACCAGCAGACCTGGATACAGTTGCCAACCACTAATTTAGTCTGTAAGAGGAATGGCAAAGTCTTTGGAGATCCAGGCCTTGTTCATTTTCAGAAAAGTCAGCCGGTCAACATTATCGGAAGATAGTCGCGTGCGACGGTCTGTTAGTACACCACCTGCGGCACTAAAGACACGTTCCGATAATACACTGGCAGCAGGGCAAGCCAGCACCTCCAATGCATACTGGCTAAGCTCTGGCCATGTATCCAGCTTAGAGACCCAAAACTTGAAGGGGGAAGAGCCATCTGGGAGTACAGCGACAGGGCAAGACATGTAGTCTGACACCATCTGACGGAAGCGTTGCCTCCTGCTGACTCGAGGCGTCGCTGATGGTGTAGACAATTGTGGTGGACACACAAAACTTTGCCACATTTGGGCCATAGTGGTCTTGCCTTGTGCTGCGGCGCTGCCTCTGCTCCCTCTTTGTGCAGAGTTTCCTCCACTGCCTCGACGCACAGAGCTGCTTTGTAAAGCACTAGCAACAATGCTGTCGGGTGGAATGGAAAACATTATGGACTGCACCAGTGACTCTTCGTACTCCCGCAGTTTACGCTCCCGGTTCAATGTTGGTATGAGCCTTTGTACGCTGTCCCGGTAGCGAGGATCTAGGAGGGTGTACACCCAATAATCAGCCGAGACGAGAATGTGGGCGATGCGGCGGTCGTTTCTCAGGCACTGCAGCATGAAATCAACCATGTGCTGCAGACTCCCAACTGCCAAAGAACCGCTGTCCCCTGTTTGAGGCGTGACCTCGGCCTGCTCTGCATCACCCCACCCTCGCTGTACATACTGAGTAGAGGTTTGTGTACCTCCCTCCTCTGGAGAGATGTCTTCCTCCTCCATCGACTCCTCCTCATCCTCCTCACAAAGTGTCCCCTGCCTAGGCCTTTGTGAGGAAACACGTAGCGCAGACTGTCCAGAAGCAGATGGCATTTGGGACTCCTCATCCTCCACCTCTTCCGAAACCTCATCCCTTAGTGCTTGCAGTGTTTGTTGAAGCAGGCAGATAAGGGGGACAGTCATGCTGACTAGTGCATCATCTGCACTCGCCATCCGCGTGGATTCATCGAAGGCACGCAAAACGAGGCAGATGTCCTTCATAGAGGCCCACTCAATGGTGCTGAAGTGTGAACGGCGCACAGTGCGACTTGTTTGCGCCTGATGCAGCTGGTACTCCATGACTGCTGCCTGCTGCTCACACAACCGCTCCAACATATGTAACGTTGAATTCCACCGGGTGGGTAGGTCACATATGATGCGATGTTCCGGAAGGCCAAATTGTCGCTGCAGAGCAGCGAGGCGTGATCTTGCCGTGCTGGAACGTCGCAAGTGAGTGCACTCTATGCGGACCTTGTGCAACAGTGCATCAAGATCCGGATAGTCCCTCAGAAAGCTCTGCACGACCAAGTTAAGCACATGTGCCAGACATGGGATGTGTGTGAGGTTGCCAGGCCAAGAGCTGCCACCAGATTTCGGCCATTGTCACACACTACCAAGCCCGGTTGGAGATTCGCTGGCCCAAACCACATATCGCTCTCCAGCTTGATAGCATTCCAGAGCTCCTGCGCTGTGTGGCTTCGATTCCCCAAAGAAATTAATTTGAGTACAGCCTGTTGACGTTTGGCCACGGCTGTGCTCATATCGGTCGTAACAGGCTCCTGCTCTGCTGTTTCTGAGGAACTTGAGTAGGAGGAGGAGTCTATGTGTACAGACTGGAGTCCTGCAATCCGTGGCGTTGGAAGAACACGTACAGCGCCACTCTCCAGATCTGTACCCGGCTCCACAACATTGACCCAGTGGGCAGTGAGGGAAAGATATCGTCCCTGTCCATGGTTACTGGTCCACGCATCGGTGGTCAGGTGGACCTTGCTACTAACGGCGTTTAGTAGCGCATGTTTTATTTTGCCCTCAACATGTTTCTGCAGGGCAGGGACGGCTCGCCTGCTGAAATAAAAGTGGCTGGGCACGTTGTATTGGGGGACTGCCAATGCCATTAAGTCCCGGAAGGTGTCAGTGTCCACCAGCCTGAATGACAGCATTTCAACTGCCAGAAGTTTGGCAATGCCAGCATTCAGAGACAGTGCTCGGGGATGGTTTGCCGAGTAAGGGCGCCTTTTATCCCATGCCTGTGCTACCGATGGCTGTGATGGATGGGAACGTGCTGCTATGGGTGGAATCTGACAGGGTCTCCGGACAACAGTGGCAGAGGTTCTTCCTTGGCGATCCTGTGAGGAAGCCGAACCAGCAGTGTGTGAGCTGGAGGAAGAGGCCCCAACACGAACTGAAGAGGTGGTAGGTGGTGCTGTACGTTGGCCTACGTCTTCAGGGTGTCTCTGCAACTCCAACTCGTGCTTGGTGCGCACATGTTTCCACATATTTGTGGTATTGAGGTTGCTGACATTTCTCCCTCTTTTGACTATCTGATGACACAGCTTGCATTTGACAAAGCAAATGTCATCTGCAACTGTGTCAAAAAAGGACCACGCACTGCAACTCTTGGGAGCGCCCGGTTTGCCTTTGGAATGAGGAATGCTCCTAACGGGTGCCGAAGTGGAGGGTACAGGCAACCAAGTCTTCCCCCTCCCTCTGCCTTCTGTTTTGGCCGGTAGGGGAATCTCTTCCTCCGAGCTGCTCCCACCACCTTCCTGTTCCTCACGCCATGATGGGTCAAGGACCTCATCATCTTCCCTCCCCTCTTCAAACAGCTGCTTCTCCGGGGTTGTCTCGCCAGCACCGTACGCACCAGAAAGTGGCAACTGAGTCTCGTCATCATCTGATGCGTACTGAGGTGTGCTGACCATAGGCACTGGCCCACTCGCCTCCTCAGATTCAGAGGGACAAAGAAGCTGCACATCACTGCATACTCCCTCTTCTTCACATTCAGGAATGCTGCTTGGCTGGCCCCCTCTTTCCAAGCCAACAGATTCCGAGAACAGAAGTAGAGACTGTGATGGCTCCTGTCCATGTCTCTCTGACTGCCTGGGCACTTTGGCAGGTGGTGAAGAGACAGATGGTTGCTCTTCGGTGCTCTGATCCTGAGAGGATGCGGAAGTAATTGAAGTCGATGCGTTAGCTGCCATCCATCCGACAACGGCTTCAATTTGTTCCTCCCGCAGCAGTGGGGTACGTTGAGGTCCTACAAAGCTGCGCATAAAGGACTGTTGCCTGCTAAAACTGGGGGATGCTGATCCACTGGTGCCCGCAGCAGGCCCAGAATCCCCATGTCCTCTCCCTGCAGAATCCCCACGTCCTCTCCCTGCAGAATCCCCACGTCCTCTCCCTGCTGAAACTCCACGCCCACGCGCCTTACTCCCTGCCTTCTTCATCTTGCCAGACTGCTTAAGATAGGCAGAAAAGTACAAAGGGGGGCCTTAGTGTGCTTATTCCCGAACAGCTGGTTACAGGTACAAGAAACACTAATTTTATGAAGTGTGTGTGTGTGGACTACACTTTAATAGGAGCTGATGTGGCCTACACAAGTTCCAAATGTAGTGTTTGGTGAACTTTTTTTGTGGTTTCTTTGTTGGAAACAAACTCAAAGTATGTGAACAAAGAATTGAAACTGATAGTATCACCAACTTTTTGGAGCTATTACTATGCAGGCAGGTAACCTACAATGCAAAAGATGAGGCTCCAAAAAAATTGGGTAATACTAATCTGGCTGCGCCGGCAGGGCACAAGCCAGAAAAAAAGGCTCCTCTATCTACTCCTATATAGTGTTTGCAACCAACCAATGTTGATGGATACGGATGGATGCACACTAATAGGAGAAGAAAAAATGAGCTGCACTCAAAGACAAATATGTGTGAGGCAGTGACGCACGTTGAGCGTCCTACAACCAGACGTAGCTGCAGGACACTCTACTCAGCGTGAGCTGCACTCACACACAGTCAGAGACCTCTCAGACAGCCGTCAACAGTGCAGCTAAGTGGGCACTGGCACTGACAAGCTGCAGAAAGGCTCCGCTGTGTACTCCTATATAGTGTTTGCAACCACCGTAGATGGAGACGGATGGATGCACACTAATAGAAGAAAAAATGAGCTGCACTCAAATAAAAATATGTGTGAGGCACTGACGCACGCTGAGCGTCCTACAGCCAGACGTAGCTGCAGGACACACTACTCAGCGTGAGCTGCACTCACACACAGTCAGAGACCTCTCAGACAGCCGTGAACAGTGCAGCAAAGTGGACACTAGCACTGAAAGGCTGCAGAAAGGCTCCGCTGTCTACTACTAGTGTTTGCAACCAACGTATATGGATACGGATGGAAGCACACTAGATTGAAATTATGTAAAAAATGCAGCTCAAAAAATAAAAGATGTATGAGGCAGCAGTGATCACACTGGGTGGCCTACAGCCTGACGTGGCTGCAGGACCCACTCCACAGCGTGAGCTGCACTCACACAGCCCTTGCAGACAGCTGTGAACACTGCTGCTAGGGCAAAGAAGGCTACAGTGGTGGTTTATGTAGCCTGGGTAAAGTACTAGATGTTTGGTGGAATCGCTATTTCTAACTGTCCCTCACAGTCTTCTACAGCAGCCTGTCCCTAACTGAATTCACAGCAGAGTGACCAGAAATGGCGGCTGAAGTGTCTTTTATAGTGCATCATGACATCATTTCGGCAGCCAATCACAGCCATGCCAATAGTTAACATGCCTACATGCCTAACAGGATGTGCCCACACTTCGGAGGATTCCCATTGGCTTAATCAAAGCAAGCAGGCTCATAGCATGATGGGAACTTCCGATTCCGGAATCCGATATGACAAAAGTATCGGAAGTCAGTATCGGAATTCCGATACCACTAATATCGGCCGATACCCGATACTTGCGGTATCGGAATGCTCAACACTACTCGCGGTCATTCGTGCAAAGGATCACTGGGACCGGAGCGTGGAGAGAGGCAGGATGGCTGAATGCGACGTCGGAAGGTGAGAATAACTATATTTTTTATTTTTTTTTATTATTTTTTACACCTGATCGCTGGTCTCCCGCCTGTCACACACAGCGATGCGTGCTGGCCAGCGGGAGACCAGTGACAAAAGAAATGTCCAGAGGTTTCTTCCAGCGATCAGCGATACCGGCAGGGGGGCCGCTCACTGATCGCTGTCACACACAGCGATCTCGCTGGTGAGATCGCTTTTACGTCACAAAAGTTGTGACTCAGCAGCGATCTCGCTACCGAGATCGCTTAGTGAGACGGGGCCTTAAGGCTTTTTTTCACATTAGCGTATCTGTGCGCAGTGTATGATCCACATAGATCTGCATGCGTCATGTGTACATATATTTAACATTGTATACACAGGGACATGCGTTTGCATCAGTTCATATGCGGATGCACACACATGCGTCGTTTTGCGGTGTGCGGCGGTGTCCAGCGAACGCAACATGTTGCATTTTTTGAGGCATCAATTATGCGCAGTCATGCGCATGTGGATGAGTGCATCAAAACAACACATTACTGTCTATGGGAACGCATTGGTACGCAAGGATATGCGTACACATGTGTTCGATATGCATGCGTTCTTCATAATGAGCAGGTCCAGGAACTGCTAAATTAAACATTGTTTTTATTTTTGTTAATAAAAATTCTTTTTTTCAAAAGCCCTGTCTCCCTGTGTTTTCTTTATATTTTTATTTAAACATTTGTGTATTGTTGAGTGAAGTATTAACAGGCATTACAGTCAAGGTGTTTAGTATTAAAGTTACAGTGAAGGTGTTAGTATTAAAGTCAGCAAACATTACAGGTACATTTTACTTATTAGCGGCTTAAACCATTTTGTCTTGCCATGCCACACATTCAATATCCGAAACAAAGTAGGCAGCAAATGTATCCCTCATTTGGGCAATTTCCACTGTAGTCCTCAGAGGGTGATCTTGGTAATCCTGCAATGTGGTAGCAAGAGGTTCCTCAAGTTCTAAGTGGTGTTGCTCTTTCACCAGGATGCAGTAGCGTAGCTACTGGGGGGCAGAGGGGTGAGGGGCCCCTGAGCAGGCGGTGGGGGGCCATCCCCTCTCAGCATCTGACAGCGGGCACGCTGCTGTCACTGTGCAGCGCTCGCTGTCAGGAGATGAGCGGGAGCAGTGAGCAGTGCAAGAGTCGGGAGGAAGAGAGGTGAGTATTGGATTTATTATTTTTGTAATGGGGTGCATTATAATACAAAGGCTGCCTATGGGGGTGCATTATAATATAGAGACTGCCTATGGAGGTGCATTATAATATAGAGGCTGCCTATGGGGTGCATTATAATACATAGGCTGCCTATGGGGGTGCATTATAATACAAAGGCTGCCTATGGGGGTGCATTATAATACAGAGACTGCCTATGGAGGTGCATTATAATATAGAGGCTGCCTATGGGGTGCATTATAATACATAGGCTGCCTATGGGGGTGCATTATAATATAGAGGCTGCCTATGGGGTGCATTATAATACATAGGCTGCCTATGGGGGTGCATTATAATACAAAGGCTGCCTATGGGGGTGCATTATAATATAGAGACTGCCTATGGAGGTGCATTATAATATAGAGGCTGCCTATGGGGTGCATTATAATACATAGGCTGCCTATGGAGGTGCATTATAATATAGAGGCTGCCTATGGGGTGCATTATAATACATAGGCTGCCTATGGGGGTGCATTATAATATAGAGGCTGCCTAAAGGGGTGCATTGTAATACACAGGCTGCCTATAGGGGTGCATTATAATACAAAGGCTGCCTATGGGGTTGCATTATAATGCAAAGGCTGCCTATTGGGGTGGTCCCATGGCTCCCAGAGTTGCCGGATCCGGTGATTCATCTGTGGCCCCCACACTCAGTCCAGGAGCCACTTCCTTCTACCCAGCTGCAGAAGCTGCGACCGTCGTAGTCGGCCGCTCACAAGACTGGGCATCCTGTGGTGGTCCTACCTCCCGATTGGAGGCCATCCTCACAGCCACCACATATGGTCCTCAGGGTCTTTGATCCCTGATGAATGTGACATGGTCCCATAACTGAAGTGGATCATTAGAAGTAATGGACCTGGCATTAACATAGACCTTATCCCCAGTTCTGGTCTCCAGGATAAAGCCGTAACCCCATGTAGAATCGAAATGCCGGATCACAGCGCTGGTCTTCCGTCCAGCCATAGCTCTCCCGCTGGGGCACTGCAGTTCCTTGACAATTATTAGCAACCAGAATCCCATAAATACAAGATGGTGAGGAGACAAGGGACAACCCAGCTCCAACACCCTAAGCGCCAGCTCAAAACAGATATTAAAACGGAGAGAAGAAAAGAGCACGCAGTCAATCAAATGTAGAAAAATACAAAATTTTTTTTATTTATTACTAAATTACAAAAAAGCAAGTAACAAAGAAATGTTCATGAATAAATGTGGACAATAAATCCCATGGAACACCCTCTCACACTCCCCCAGATGGAGAACCAGGTAAGCATCAATACTGGGAAACATATCTTAATCCTAACAAGGTGCAACACTGGCACCTCAAGGGTGAATCACTACAGCAACGGTCACAAAATGTAATAAAGCAAGTGCCAAATAATGATAGAGATAGCGATGTGCCCAATGCTAATTGACCCTAAAGCTGTAGATAAAGACCCGTATAAAAACTTACCGGGGAGGGGAGGGAGAGGAAGTACAGCAGTGAGACCTCCGACGCGCGTTTCGCGGCGTGCCCCGCCGCTTTATCAAGGAGGAAAGTGGTAAGAAACAGCCCCTGTAGGGCCTTCAAATAGCCCCTGACCCCGGTCACATGACCAGCGTTCACCAATAATAATGACGCTTGCGACGCATGCGCAGTGGCGTCTGCAGGTCCTAGACTGTGGTACGGCGTCACACATACTGCGCACGCACCGGAAAAACCGGGCAGAGCGCACCATGCTAACAGACGCCGACCACAGAATGGAGCCACACACAACACAACGATGCGTACGGCCATGAATGGATAAAAGGGCAGCGGGTCAGAAGAAACAGATATATATAACACCGGATCAAAAAAGATCAAATAAAGGGCCAATGTAGTATAACTAATTAACCCCATGTCACAATTCAATCCCACATGCATCTAGGGTAAAAAGCCGCATACAATGTAATAAATATACATCAAAGAACTCAAATGTTAATTTTATAATTTAAACACCTCAGAACATGTATAAAAATACAATAAGGTAGAAAATACACCAAATAGGTGTATGAACCGCTACATAGCAGGTTCATTAAAGCATATACATAATAGAGAGGCAGAAAACCATAAATACAAATATAACACGAGTAGAACGTGCGGCCCAATAGCGAAGGTATACAGGCATCCATAGATATGCTTGATTGAGAAGGTGGTGCATCCGATCCGTTGTATATGGCTAGTTTGAGACCAGACAGGGACATGTTGGAAAATGACTAAAGAAATAGAAAAAAATATTAAATAAAAACAATAAATAAAAATATATAACAAGAAAAACCATAACTAAAAACAACCACTGCTGAGCAGCATGGAAAATATGAAGTCATGCGAGAACAACAGGGAAGGAAGAAGATGCATGTAAAACATATATCACACGTATCTCTACTACCCAAACCTAGGCGTAAAAGGAGGAAAAGGAATGTCGCGTAAACCAAGAGGGGAAGGAGGGGGGATAGGGGAGGAAGAAAGGGAAAAGAAGGGAAGGGAGGTGGAAGGTAGAAAATGGAAAAGGGGGCAGTCAGGTTAAACAAAAAATTACAGAAATGGGGTAAAACTCAAGAACTCATTTAGTCCTCTAGGACTCATAGTGTCCAATCGGACAATCCATTTCACCTCCATTTGCCCAAGTACCTTTTTATAGTCCCCACCCCTTATACCCATATGTAGCACATCAATCCCCCTGATTTTCAACAGCCCCGCATCACAATTATGATGCGCCCGAAAATGTCGGAGAATAGTTTTAAGTTCCGTGGGATCAAGTGCAGTCCAGGCCGCGTCAATGTCCCACACATGCTCACGTACTCGCACCCTCAGCTCCCTCGTGGTTAAACCCACATAGATTTTAGGGCACGGACAAGTGGCATAGTAGATGACATTTGACGTGCCACATGATATCCGTTGTTTGATTTTAAATTCCCTCATGCCATCCGAGGAGCTGAAGGTGGAGCAACGCAGGACATTGATGCAGGCCAGACAATGACCGCATGAAAATGATCCACAAACCGGACCAATCGACCCGAAGAAATTCCTGGGGGTAGGCACATAGTGGCTCCGAACCAAGAGGTCGCTTAGATTACTGGAGCGACGGGGTGTCATGGAAGGGGAATGCCCCAGGGCGGTCCTCAGGGCCGGTTCTGTCTCCAAGACGGGCCAATGCTTTTGTAGAATGGCGCGCATATTGCGCCATTCATGATTATACGTTGAAATAAAGCGTATAGGTGCGTCTCCATCCTGTCTAATGTTCTTCTTAGTTGACCGTAGGAGACCACTACGGGGGGTGCGTCTAGCCCTATTATAACCCATCTTAACACACCTGCGACTGCAGCCCCTCTTGAAAAAACGATCACTCAAATCAAGGGCTTGCCTCTCGAATCGATCATCGGTGGAGCAGATGCGCCGCATGCGAAGGAACTGTCCGACCGGGATGGCCCTCACTGTGGCCGGATCATGGGCCGAAGATGCATGCAGTAAAGAGTTCACAGAGGTGGGCTTTCTAAAGACGTCCGTCTGGATGCGCCGATCGGCGTCTAACTCCAGACGGACGTCCAAGAAGTCAACACCTCTGTCGTCATACTTGTATGTCAGATGGATATTGCAATTGTTGTCATTTAAAGACCTCATGAAATTCCCGAGCTGGTCGACAGTACCGTTCCACAACAATATAATGTCATCTATGAAGCGGTACCAGCACAGCACATGGGAGACGCCCTGCGGGGCCCCGTCGCCAAACAGGTTCCTCTCCCAAGCGCCCAGGAAGAGGTTGGCATACGAAGGCGCACAGGCCGCCCCCATGGCCATGCCCCGCCTCTGTAGATAAAACTGATCCTTAAAAACAAAAAAATTGTGGGTCAAGATAAAGTCAACCAGCTCGAGAACCAGCTCACATAGAGGGCCATCCAGGCCGGAGGCCCCCAAGAACAAGCGGACAGCATCAACACCCACCGAATGGTCGATACAAGTATAGAGGCTTTCAACATCTGCAGTGACAAAGATAGTAGAAGGTTCCACAAGGATGCTATCGACCCGTGCCAGGACGTCCGTCGTGTCACGGATATAAGATGGAAGTGTTTCCACCAATGGTTTTAAATAAAAGTCTATAAATCGGCATGCAGGCTCACATATACTGCCAATTCCTGACACGATAGGATGCCCCGGGGGATCGAGGGCATCCTTGTGGACCTTAGGTAGGAGGTAGAATGTGGGGGTTCTGGGGAATCTCACTACCAAACCATCCAAGACCTTTTTGGTAATAACTCCACTTTTAAATGCCCTCTCCAAGATTAATCTGAGCTTGTGTGAAAAACGAACCCCAGGGTCTGAGGGCAATTTTTGGTATGTTACTGGGTCCCTCAGTTGGCGGAAGGCTTCTTTTTCATATTTACAATTAGGCCACACCACTACATTCCCCCCCTTATCCGCTGGCTTAAATACCACATCCCCCAATACCTGTAATTGGGAGATCGCCAAGCGTTGTTTTTGGGTTAGATTGTCCAATCTCCGCCGTGAGGACAGCTTCTTAAAGTCCTCACTCACTAATTTAGTGAAAATGTCCACAGAAGGACTGAGCGACAAGGGGGGGAATCTAGTGGATTTAGGCCACACCGAAGGAGGGAACTTACTTGTAGATGGACCATTCTGTTCAGCAAGCAAATCCTCCAAATCACGGATTGCCTCCCTCTCAGTAACACTCAGGGACCCAGGAACATGACACGTGGTGTGGAGTTTTTTCAAAATCAACTTTCTAGAGAAAAGTTGGAGGTCTTTTAAAGCTGTAAAGTAATTGAATGAGTTAGTAGGTGAGAATGTTAGCCCTTTCCCCAGAACCTCCAATTGTACATCCGTAAGAACATGATTAGAGAGGTTTAGTACCTGTAAATCACCCCGAGAGCCGCCCCGGGGGACCCCCAATCCTGACACTTTGCTTTTGATAAACTGACGAGTTTCAATTCTCTTCGTAGGAGCCACTTTAGGGCCAAGGTTCACCCCAGTATCCCTCAATCCCAGATCATCCTCTTGAATAGAAATATTAGAGCACAATGAGGTGGATCTTGACCGTGAGTATGATGTATTCCTATATCTTGGACGAGATCGGCCAGCCGTATCCCGCCATCTATAGACCCTAGATAGTTGTTTATCTTGAACATCCCTTTTAAATTTTTTTGCCTTGTTTGCTTGGATGTCCTGAGCCCATTTTTGTAAATCCAAGTCAATTTGGTCATTCAATTTTTTTAGGGCATCACTGGACATCTCTTTATGTAGCATAGACTGTAGTTCATCAATTTCTTTTTCAATAACTATAAGGGAGTCCTGATCCATTTGTTTTAATAGGGTCATAAAACCTTTGGAGCAATTATTAGTTAATTCCTCCCATTTATTTTTAAAGGTCTCATCTAGGACCGGAAATGAGGGAAAGACTTGAATCCTAAGCCCCCTAGGGACCAAATCTTTCTGGATATATTGATCTAAAAATTCGTGGTTCCACCATATCCTGGTGCGTTTACGCAACAATTCCTTAAAACGAACAATAGCCTCCTGTAAATCCTTGTTGGAAGTCCCGCACTCCCCGTCCACATCATTCTGAAACACATCATTAAGTTGTGCTCGCCACGTAAGGTCGCGTGAGCGAAAATCCATAATATAAATAGGGACCACTGTGAAAAACACAAACAATTATTAGCAACCAGAATCCCATAAATACAAGATGGTGAGGAGACAAGGGACAACCCAGCTCCAACACCCTAAGCGCCAGCTCAAAACAGATATTAAAACCTGGTTCTCCATCTGGGGGAGTGTGAGAGGGTGTTCCATGGGATTTATTGTCCACATTTATTCATGAACATTTCTTTGTTACCTGCTTTTTTGTAATTTAGTAATAAATAAAATTTTTTTTGTATTTTTCTACATTTGATTGACTGCGTGCTCTTTTCTTCTCTCCGTTTTAAGTTCCATGACAATGCGGCGCTCTCTCTGCTTCTTTTCTTTAATCACACTCTGGATCCATCGAGACTCTCCAGCTGTGGGCACCTGGGGCTCCTCCACATGCTCACAGCTGGTGCCAGACAGAACAGGCGTGGGCCGAGAGTACGCAGGTATCACCAACACCAGGTACGACGGTGGAGTCGGGAGAAGAGGTGCGACTGGAGAGGATGGTGGGGCCACAGGAGGCGAAGGAGCAGGGGTAGAGGTGATAGGTCGGTTGGGTGGGAACTCCCTACTCACTGCTGCTGCATCTGGTGACAATCCTCTTGCACGGCCGCGGGAGCCAGTGATCACAGCCGCAACAATCCCCCTCAGGGCAGCCTCCAGGATCTTTCGAGCTTCTTCCAGTTATGGTTTGGGCGCCGCCAGTCCTGCGAGTTCCTCATTCTCCAACCGGCTGCTTGTCCGCTTGCCGGAAAGGGTGCCACTCCTCCAGCTCCTCTGACCACCAGGCCTCGAGACCACCCGTCTCCGCCTGGGCCAGAGATCTCTTCCAGTCCTGGCGGCCGATGCCGTCGTGGAATGACATGCTGCGCCTTTGCATAATAACCAGCAATGGCGTCTTATCCATCAACATACTGTCTTGCTCTGTCGGGCACTTCCTGCTGATCCACGCTGTTGTGAGTTCATTTTCCCCTTCACCATTGAGGTCTGATGAACTCCCTCTTCTGGTGAAGGAAGGTAGTGAGGCTGATTACAAAGCACCTGAGCAGAATGATGATCACTGGGTGACTGGAATTGCTGACTGGATATAAGGCAGTCGACGCCCTTCTGCCTTGCGGGTGATTTCTCTGAGGGATTCTTGGAGACCAGTCTGATTCCTGCTCCTCAAAAGCTAAGTTTTTCTGCTCTGCTTTTTGCATTTGTGTTTTGGTTTTGTTTTGCCTTGTTTTTCTGATTTCTGCCTTTCCCTGCTGGGTGAGCTGAATTCCTTTTTGCTCTGTCTTCAGAAAATACCTGAGTACTGATATTGTCTTTTTGAAGCCTAGCGTCTTCAGGGCTTTTTTCCCTATCAGTCTGTTGGCTCTTGTTTTTGAGAGGGTTTTAGCGGATTGCAGACAGCAGCCTTTCTATCCTGTCCTATATAGTTAGCTTGGGCCCCATCATTTGCTCTGCCTATCTTTCTATCTGTGTGAGTGTTTTTTCATCTTGCTTCACCGTCATTATATGTTGGGGGCTGCCTATTGCTTTGGGGGTCTGCTCTGGGGCAGTTTAGATTTCCCTTTCTGTCTTTAGGCTATGTAGTTCTCCGGCTGTGATCGAGGGGTCTAGGGCACCGTAGGAACCCCCCACGGCTACTGCTAGTTGTTGTTGTTGTTGTTAGGTTCAGGGATCTACAATCCGATAGCTGCCAACTTCTCTGGTTTTCTGGACTTAGCTAGTATTTCTGTTTTTGCCTCCTACGGTGACTCATTCATAACACCACGCATTTCTCCAGATTCTGCTGCAGGGGTGGGAGCCTCTTCTTTACCAGCACCCATTTCAGGCAGGCACTATTCGCAGGGGGCGATGACCTCCTTCTGCTTGGTGCCAAATTTCTTCCATGATGCCCATGAAAGGCAGCACCATCCTCAGTTTTCGCGCCAACGGCCACCATCTTCTTGGAAATAGTCGGCACCATCTTTAAGTCATCAACAGCAGCCATCTTTGACTCTTTCACAGCGGTCACCAATTCACAAATACCGGGTATCCTCTCTATCAGTCTTCCAGTTGCAGGGCTGCTGGTGTTATGATTGAGTCACCGTAGGAGGCAAAAATAGAAATGCTAGCTAAGTCCAGAAAACCAGAGAAGTTGGCAGCTATCGGATTGCAGACCCCTGAACCTATCAACACAACTAGCAGTAGCCGTGGGGACTACATAGCCTAAAGACAGAAAGGGAAATCTAAACTGCCCCAGAGCAGACCCCAAAGCAAAAGGCAGCCCCCCACATATAATGACGGTGAAGCAAGAAGAAAGAACAAAACACAGACAGAAAGATAGACTGAGCAAAGATTGGGCCCACGCTAGCTTAGATAGGAAAGGACAGGAAGGCTGCTGTCTGCAATCCGTGAAAAACCCTATGAAAATAAGAGCCAACAAACTGACAGTAAAAAAGGCCCTGAAGACGCTAGGCTTCAAAAAAGCTATGTCAGTACTCAGGAATATTCTGAAGACAGAGCAACAGGCAAAAGGAGATTCAGCTCACCCCAGCAGGGAATGGCAGAATCCAGAAAAGCAAGGAAAACAAAACACTAATGCAAAAAGGAAAAGCAGAAATCTTAGCTTTAGATGAGCAGGAATCAGACTGGTTTCCTAGAAGTCCACAGAGAAATCACCCGCAGGCCAGAAGGGCGTCGGCAGCCTTATATCCAGTCATTAACTCCACTCAGCCAGTCATCATCATCAGCCCCAGGTGTTTGACAATCAGGCTCACTACCTTTCTTCACCAGAAGAGGGAGTTCCTCGGGCCTCAGTAGTGAAGGGGAAAATGAACTCACAACATGCTGGGGTTGATCCTGCTGGCTACACCAAATGTAACCAGGTGGCACGGGGTGGTAGTTACGGGCGAGTCCACTAGGTCACAGTCAGTGAGCACCCCGGCCCCTTGCACATGAAAAGACAGATTAAGTCCCAGCCCTAAGGCACAGTTGTTTACCTCCGACACACGGTTGCTTTGCAAACTGAAACGGCGTCCTCTGATTGCACCACATATGCATAATCGCATGTTTAATATCCCCATAGTAATTGTTCTTCCCTTTTCAGCTAGAAAGATCAATTTGAAAATTGAAAAAGTGAGAAGCACTTTTATATGATCTAACACAACTTTTCTCTATGTTGTTATTTGCGCGTGCGTGACTTCGTTCATGCATGCGCACTTTAGCATAGTGATTCCTTTTTTGGAAATGGCGATAGCTGCCCTTTGGATTATCCTTTAATTTGACAAGGCCTGACATGCGCAATAGATGTTAGTTAGTGCCGATAACGGCGCTTATATTAAATCTTAAGATGGGGTGAGTCATTGTATTAAATATGCTACACATGTTGATCAATTAATAATTAATTTACCCTGGTGAATTTTATGTATTGTATGCACTTTGTTGGCACGATATGTAAAGAGGTTGCAGTGACCCTCATTTACCTTCTCTCTTCTATGTGCCGGGCATGTGTGCCCCATGTGGTGCCCTGATGGCTTGGCTATAAATTAATGTATTAATATTGTGTATTATTGTTTTATTAATGTGCTGTGTCTGTATGTCTGATATTGTAATGTGAAACCTGTACTGTATGTGTTAAGATTAGGGCTAGAAGAGTTAATCAAGGGGGCTGTATTAGCAACCTCAAGGAGACAGGAAGTTCCTGCTTCGAGGGCAGTGCCTGGGCAGGCTTGCCTAGGGCAGGATGCTCTGCTTTGTCGGGAGCATAATATACCCCTGGAGGGGAGAAAGTGCTGCCAAGGACTGCCGGGCAGTGGGAACGGGCACTGCCCATCAAAGGACTGTTTGCTCCCAGGAGCCAGATGAGAGCTGACGATGCTGCATATCTGGATAGGGAAAGTGCAGGAAGTGTTATCTGCTTTACCTCATCTGTATTAAAAGTTTTCCACTGTTGGAACCAAAGTGTGACAAGTGGTTCATCCAGAGGATGCCGTTCCAGTATGGAAAGCATCTGTGTGTCAGAAGTAACCAACTCTGCCATAGGGCTGGGACTTAAATCTGTCTTTTCATGTTGAAGGTGCGGGGGTGCTCACTGACTGTGACCTAGTGGACTTGCCCGTGACTACCACCCCGTGCCACCTTGTTACAGATATGCATTTTATTTGCACTTCATATGGAATCTTAAACATGTACTTGTACACTTGTTTGAATATCATGAAATCTTTTGGATGATTCCCTAATTGCTGTATACTATATGCACTGATTATATAAATGTATTGCCACTTGTGTGCTGCTTGAACAAGGCTCACTGCTTTGAGCTGAACCATTGCCATTTTGGGCTATTAAAACAGCACTTTTTCACATGTGCTGCCTCCATTTTTATCGTCTACATAGAGGATTGGTATTTGCCCGGGAGGCATGGCACCCGGGTATTCTTTTTACTGTTGCTGCTTTTCTTTTTTCTTTTTCTGCTCAAAAGCAGGGATTCCTTCCAATTTAAACCATGGTGAACTTATGCATTAACAGACAATTACATATAGATTCACAGAGCCTAATAAAGTGCATTAGTTACTAAGTACTCTCATCCAAGTGGATTTGCTAAAGGCATGCAAATAAACACCAAAATATAGACTTACATATGCAGACCAGGTGTTAATGGTGGTCAGCCTGCCGCCCCGACGAACGTTTCATATTGTAACTTCCTCAGGAGTCGCCTTGTTCATCAGTGATTCTTGCGTATGCCGTGATGATCGGCTCTTAGTCAGTGAAGCTGCAAACTAAAAACCAGCTTAAGTGTGCTCGTCATGGCGCATGCATGGATCGCCAATGGAAAATAAGCAAGTGTGGGTCAGCAACATACTGCGCAAATGCGGCTCCCACTGTTAGGCGTCGGGTTTCGGGCGCTGTACAACAGGAATCCCGAGCCTTGCCATCCTCGGTCTCCCGAGCCTTGCCATCCTCAGTCTCCTATTCCTCTCTGGCCGCAGTGGAGCCTGCTCAGCAAACTCCACGATCCCGGCGTTCAGCCCACACTAGCATTGTGGGTTCGGTTGCTGCTGCCACCTCTGGTCCACTAATGGCAATGCAGCCTGGCCAGCAGCAAAAGACTCCAGAGTCTAAGTCCTTCCTTCGGTCCACTGGGCATGCTCATGAGATGATCTCCCATTGGGGATCGGGAGTCACATGCTCAGGTCCTTCTCCAGTTCTGATTGGTCCATCAGGAGGATCAGGAAGGTCCTGGAAGGGCACGGCTATAAAAGGTTCGCATGGCCACCCCGCCATGCGCTATGATAGACTCTGAGGCTATAGTACTTAGTGTATACCGAATCACAGGGAAAAACCCAAATTTAATGGTCAATAATACAAATATAATAAAAAATATTTTTAAAAAAATATAAAAATAAGAAACAATAATAATATTTAAATATACCTTTATTATATAATAGTGGTACATAAATATAAAAAAGCAATGTGTGCTCAAATCAATTAAAATATATACCAATATAGGTTTCATACACATACACAGCGGTCCATATTATAAAATAGTGTAATTTACACCTTACCAGAAAAATTAATGAATAAAACGGTGACCAAACAAATGTGTATATATCAAGCGCCAAAGCAGTTATGTGGGCTTGCACAAAGTGTCAATATATTAAATAACAAGATGCAAAAGTGCAATATTAGCCATCACATAGAGGAGTGTTAATCCAAATAAAGCAAATTAAAGTGCAAAGTGCAAAGAAAGGGGGGCAAAAGTGCAAAAAAACAATTGAGGGTGTATACCTTTAAGGACCGCCGGTAAGCGAGCAACACAGCCCCGACGCGCGTTTCGGAATGAATCCTTCGTCAGGGGGTGGTGTGTGCAATAGCTGGTCTCCCTAAATACTCCCGTGAATTAATCATGAAGTGCGACCCAGCCTATTGCGGCGCGCGCGCCGCCATGATGTCTCAGACATAACACCCGCCCCCACGTCACGTGACCAGTAACCTGGCAACAAGAATACCAGCCACGGACATAGGAGCAGGGAGACCGAGACTCCGGCTGCGCACGCGCACAGGCCGTTCACACCCATGATACAGACACTGCTCCAAATGTGGAAGGGGGGTTGGATATGACGGCGCATGTGTGGTGAGCAAGATCGGACGCCCCCGACAAGGTCCGAGGGAACCCGAAAGGGATCTCGGTACACATATCGAGGACACCAAGCTTCCCACCGCGCACCTCCAATTCCCTGGCACATAACTACATACTGTAAGTGGCATATACTATATAATTGATGGGACATAATAAATATAACAAATAAGACGGGGGAGGGGTTGTATAGATCTGATAGTCAGACAGATTATATGCTACCAAGATAAGAGAAGAAGGGGAAAAAATAAATAAAAATAAAAATAAATATTAATGTAAAAATAATGCATATATACAACTCTTTACAAATAAATCAAGAAAAGGAAGAAAACAACAAAAAATAATGTAAAGCATATTAAAGTACCATATAGAATATATCACAAATAGATTATACTATAAAAGTACAATAGGGTAATTGTATAAAGTATACAGAGAGTATGTATATATGCATATATAATTAAACATATATTTGTATATAAGTTCTTCATCCATGGATTTAAATTAATCATCAAAAACACTCGAAGATGGGTATCTCTTCATGCAGCATAAACTTCCGACTTATCCATCATCACATGAGTCATCAATGGAAAAACAAGGAAAATTCCTTAATAAAAGAGAATAGTAAAATATTAAAAATATACAGGAGAGGGAGGGGTAAAGATGGTTCACAAAAGAAAATAAAATTACAAAAAAGAGGCAAAGCTGAGATTTTCATTGAGCCCTAAAGGTGAAACCGTTTTGAGACTCCAGATCCATTTGGCTTCTAAACGTGCTAGGGGGGCACTTATTTTACCCCCTCTGCTACTCGATTTAACCATATCAATGCTAATTACCCTTAGTTCATCAGCATTACAATCGTGAAACAATTTAAAATGTTTTGGTATCGTTTTCAATGTATTAATATCTTCAATATCTTTGGCCGCTGAAATCCCCAAAACATGTTCCCGGACTCTAACTTTTAGTTGACGGGTTGTAAGTCCGACATATATTAAGGAACAGGGGCAAGAGGCATAATAAACAACTGCTTGGGTTGTACAAGTTATTGAATGAGTGATTTTATAAACATTTGAGCCATCTGAACTTGAAAATGTCAGTGAGTGAGATCTATCCACACTGGACAGTTCCTGCGATTACGTAGGATCTGTTCCAAGGAGGATATCATAAAACAAGCGAATGATCTTAAACTGAGATTTTTTGATCGTGGCTACAGCCACAGATCTGTCAAAAGGGCATTCAATAGAGCAAAGAATATATCACGACATCAGGCATTATATTCTTCAAGATCCCCAGTAGCCGATAAGAAAATTAGATTTATTACTCAATATCATGGCCAGACAAATATGATGCTTAAAATTTTGGAAAAATCTTGGCCTATACTACAGACTGACCCTGTTTTATCCCATTACATTGGATCAAAACCCAGTGTAACCTATAGGAGACCAACAAATCTGAGTGACAAACTGGTTCAAAGCCATTATGTTCCAGAACCTATACAATCAATGGTTCTTTCGAATTCTAAACCCGCTTGGGGATGCAAACCCTGTGGAAAATGTGTGGCTTGTTCAAATATTGATCGAGCACAGACATTTTCAAGTTCAGATGGCTCAAATGTTTATAAAATCACCCATTCAATAACTTGTACAACCCAAGCAGTTGTTTATTATGCCTCTTGCCCCTGTTCCTTAATATATGTCGGACTTACAACCCGTCAACTAAAAGTTAGAGTCCGGGAACATGTTTTGGGGATTTCAGCGGCCAAAGATATTGAAGATATTAATACATTGAAAACGATACCAAAACATTTTAAATTGTTTCACGATTGTAATGCTGATGGACTAAGGGTAATTAGCATTGATATGGTTAAATCGAGTAGCAGAGGGGGTAAAATAAGTGCCCCCCTAGCACGTTTAGAAGCCAAATGGATCTGGAGTCTCAAAACGGTTTCCCCTTTAGGGCTCAATGAAAATCTCAGCTTTGCCTCTTTTTTGTAATTTTATTTTCTTTTGTGAACCATCTTTACCCCTCCCTCTCCTGTATATTTTTAATATTTTACTATTCTCTTTTATTAAGGAATTTTCCTTGTTTTTCCATTGATGACTCATGTGATGATGGATAAGTCGGAAGTTTATGCTGCATGAAGAGATACCCATCTTCGAGTGTTTTTGATGATTACTTTAAATCCATGGATGAAGAACTTATATACAAATATATGTTTAATTATATATGCATATATACATACTCTCTGTATACTTTATACAATTACCCTATTGTACTTTTATAGTATAATCTATTTGTGATATATTCTATATGGTACTTTAATATGCTTTACATTATTTTTTGTTGTTTTCTTCCTTTTCTTGATTTATTTGTAAAGAGTTGTATATATGCATTATTTTTACATTAATATTTATTTTTATTTTTATTTATTTTTTCCCCTTCTTCTCTTATCTTGGTAGCATATAATCTGTCTGACTATCAGATCTATACAACCCCTCCCCCGTCTTATTTGTTATATTTATTATGTCCCATCAATTATATAGTATATGCCACTTACAGTATGTAGTTATGTGCCAGGGAATTGGAGGTGCGCGGTGGGTAGCTTGGTGTCCTCGATATGTGTACCGAGATCCCTTTCAGGTTCCCTCGGACCTTGTCGGGGGAGTCCGATCTTGCTCACCACACATGCGCCGTCATATCCAACCCCCCTTCCACATTTGGAGCAGTGTCTGTATCATGGGTGTGAACGACCTGTGCGCGTGCGCAGCCGGAGTCTCGGTCTCCCTGCTCCTATGTCCGTGGCTGGTATTCTTGTTGCCAGGTTACTGGTCACGTGACGTGGGGGCGGGTGTTATGTCTGAGACATCATGGCGGCGCGCGCACCGCAATAGGCTGGGTCGCACTTCATGATTCATTCACGGGAGTATTTAGGGAGACCAGCTATTGCACACACCACCCCCTGACGAAGGATTCATTCCGAAACGCGCGTCGGGGCTGTGTTGCTCGCTTACCGGCGGTCCTTAAAGGTATACACCCTCAATTTTTTTTTGCACTTTTGCCCCCCTTTCTTTGCACTTTGCACTTTAATTTGCTTTATTTGGATTAACACTCCTCTATGTGATGGCTAATATTGCACTTTTGCATCTTGTTATTTAATATATTGACACTTTGTGCAAGCCCACATAACTGCGTGGCGCTTGATATATAGACATTTGTTTGGTCACCGTTTTATTCATTAATTTTTCTGGTAAGGTGTAAATTACACTATTTTATAATATGGACCGCTGTGTATGTGTATGAAACCTATATTGGTATATATTTTAATTGATTTGAGCACACATTGCTTTTTTATATTTATGTACCACTATTATATAATAAAGGTATATTTAAATATTAATATTGTTTCTTATATTTTTAAAAAAATATTTTTTATTATATTTGTATTATTGACCATTAAATTCGGGTTTTTCCCTGTGATTCGGTATGCAGTTTCTCTCGAATGGTCTACCATTCATCCATGAGCATCCACTTTTAAACGTTGATATCAGGAATTTTATATAATTTTTTCCTTTTTAATTTCCTGCGTTTCTTTGTGGCATTGCTAACCAGGTCAATCGGTTTCAGTACTTAGTGTATGTGTGATGATGGATGAATGAGCCTGGTGAATGACGCATTATAATTCCCCCTCCTTGGATATTACGCATGTGTTAGGGTTAGGAATTGGAGTCAACACAGCAGCTCTGACACTGCATAGCGCCACAGTGTTCCTCATTGTCTTCCTCTTGCGCCTTGGGCGTCGGCCAGTACAGGCCTTCTGGACCACTGCTACCGCAGCGTCCGCCTAAGTAATGTCATGCGCCTTAGGAGCGCTTTCCAGCTCAATTGTTAGGCTGGTTAGTGACGTCCGTCAGGGCAGACAGTGCACCCGTACCAAGCGGTGGTTCACACTACCGTGACCTGTGACGCTAACAGGTTGCGGTTGTTTGCCGGCTGGCTCATGCATCGTGAATCAACGGGGTTCATGCCTGTTCGCACCGGGTTAGTGTTTTCCCACCGGTGTCCGGCTCTCTCCTACATGCCTTCTCCCCATTGTTTTAGCTGCAGTTGGTCACCTCTGCACGGTGAACCCTGAGCTGCAAACGCACCTTATATATTATTTCATCTTTACTATTTGGTGCGTTCCACCAGCTCATAACATTATCATAGCGCCAGGGCCTGGCTAACAATGGTGGAAGAGCAGCGCCTGCAGTGATATGTCCAGCAGCTGGAGGGCAGGTTGTCTGCTCTCGAGCGCTCAACTTCAGCTACGGATGTCACTGCAGTCGCCGTTCAGGCGGCAGCCTCTCGCGCCTACATGTCCAAGCCTGCCCCGACATTGTCCTGTCTCCCAGTAGATATGGCAGATGGCTAGCACTCGACTAGTGTAATGAATAAACGGTGCTAGTGAAAGGGAGCCTCTGGTCCCGTAAATGTGAAGTCAATATAGAATCACTGCACACGTAAATTATGCTAAAGTGAGCTTTAAAAAAACATTGGTGGCGCAGTGGGGGATGCATCCAATGTTTTTTTGCCATACCAACAGGATCTCTGCTCCTCTAGCACCTGGACTATTGGCTATATTGGATGATCTGCATTTTTTTGAAATATTGCCTAGCAGTGATAAACTATCAACCGGTGACTACCAAAACTCTACTTCAAAAGGGCGACTATGTGATAAAGGCCGTTGTTAGGCTGAAACGTCAGCTGTCGCTTCATCACCGTCAATTAAATAATAAAAAGCTCACTTTAGCATAATTTACGTGTGCAGTGATTCTATATTGACTTCACATTGTCCTGTCTCCCGTTACCCGACAAGTTCTCGGGTGACAGTACCGCCTGTATGGGTTTCGTGAGCCAGTGCTCTATTCAGCTTGAGTTACCGGCCACGCGATTCCCTTCAGAGCGGGCTAAGGTGGGGTTCATCATCTCATTACTGTTACGCAGGGCTCTGGAATGGGCCACTCCACTATGGGAGCGTGGTGACCCCGTGGTTTTGAGTGCTGCTCAGTTCCTGACATCTTTAACCCCTTTATTCCCAAGGGTGGTTTGCATGTTAATGCCCGGGCCAATTTTTACAATTCTGACCACTGTCACGTTATGAGGTAATAACTCTGGAACACTTCCATGGATCCCGGTGACTCTGACATTGTTTTATTGTGACATATTGTACTTCATGTTAGTGGTAAAATTTCATTCATATAACTTGCGTTTATTTGTAAAAAAAAATGGAAATTTGGCGAAAATGTTGAAAATTTCGCAATTTTCCAACTTTGAATTTTTTTGCTCTTAAAACAGAGATATGGCACACAAAAATCTTAATAAGTAACATTTCCCACATGTTCACTTTACATCAGCACAATTTGGGAACCAAAATTTTTTTTTGATAGGAAGTTATAAGGGTTAAAAGTTGACCAGCGATTTCTCATTTTTACAACACTATTTTATTTTTAGGGACCACATCACATTTCATTTGAAGTCACTTTGAAGGGTCTATATGATAGAAAATACCCAAATGTGACACCATTCTAAAAACTGCACCCCTTAAGGTGCTCAAAACCAGATTCAAGAAGTTTATTAACCCTTCAGGTGCTTCACAGGAATTTTTTGAATGTTTAAAAAAAATGAATATTTAACTTTTTTTCACAAAAAAATTACTTCAGGTTCAATTTTTTTATTTTACCAAGGGTAAGGCTGGTTTCACATTAGCGCTTTTTAAGCGCACGCACGGCCGGGGGTAGCTCCGCCCCCGAGCCGGCTCTCTGTCCGGCGTGCCCGCCCCTTGCTTGTAGCACCGCCTCCTAGCGCACAGTGGCGCCTGCGATCGGCGCACCCTATCTTTAGCATAGGGTGCGCAGATCGTGCGCAGGCCGTGCGCTAGTTGCGCTTTGACCTGCGCTGCGCACTTTTGACGGTGCGCCGTGCGCGCCAAAATCGAACTTTTCGGATTTTGGCGCGCACGGCGCACCGTCAAAAGTGCGCAGCGCAGGTCAAAGCGCAACTAGCGCACGGCCTGCGCACGATCTGCGCACCCTATGCTAAAGATAGGGTGCGCCGATCGCAGGCGCCGCTGTCCGCTAGGAGGCGGCGCTACAAGCAAGGGGTGGGCACGCCGGGCAGAGAGCTGGCTCGGGGGCGGAGCTACCCCCGGCCGTGCGTGCGCTTAAAAAGCGCTAATTTGAAACCAGCCTAACAGGAGAAATTCGACTGGAAAAGTTATTGTGCAATTTGTCCCGAGTACGCCGATGCCTGATATGTGGTGGGGGGGAACCACTGTTTGGGCGTATGGCAGAGCTCGGAAGGGAAGGAGCGCCGTTTGACTTTTTCACTGCAAAATTGGCTGGAATTCAGATCGGATGCCATGTCAAGTTTGGAGAGCTCCTGATGTGCCTAAAAAGTGGAAACCCCCCACAAGTGACCCCATTTTGGAAACTAGACCCCGCAATGAACTTATGTAGATATGTGGTGAGGACTTTGAACCCCCAAGGGCTTCACAGAAGTTTATAACGTACAGCCGTACAATTAAAAAATCATATTTTTTCCACAAAAATGATCTTTTCACCCCCAATTTTTATTTTCCCAAGAGTAACAGGACCCCAAAAGTTATGGTGCAATTTGTCCTGAGTACGCTGATACCCCATATGTGGGGGTAAACCACTATTTTG
Source organism: Dendrobates tinctorius (assembly GCF_039654945.1). Taxonomy (NCBI): domain Eukaryota; kingdom Metazoa; phylum Chordata; class Amphibia; order Anura; family Dendrobatidae; genus Dendrobates; species Dendrobates tinctorius. The sequence continues at coordinate 12,375,390 of NW_027361732.1, forward strand.
GCGCATGGCAGAGCTCGGAAGGGAAGCAGCGCCATTTGACTTTTTTGGCTGGAATTTAGATCGGACGCCATGTCGCGTTTGGAAAGCCCCTGATGTGCCAAAACAGTGGAAACCCCCCAATTCTAACTCCAACCCTAACCCCAACACACCCCTAACCATAGCCCTAACCCTAGCGCTAACCCTTGCCCTAACCCTAGCCCTAACGGGAAAAAAATGGAAATAAATACATTTTTTTAATTTTATTATTTTTCCCTAACTAAGGGGGTGATAACGGGGGGTTTGATTTACTATTTATAGCGGGTTTTTATGTTTATCAGCTGTCGCACGCTAAAAGACGCTTTTTATTGTAAAAATAGTTTATGCATCACCACATTTTGAGAGCTATAATTTTTCCATATTTTGACCCACCGAGTCATGTGAGGTCTTATTTTTTGCGGGACGAGTTGACATTTTTATTGGTACTATTTTCGGGCATGTGACATTTTTTGATCGCTTTTTATTCCGATTTTTGGGACGCAGAATGAACAAAAACCAGTGTTTCATGAATTTCTTTTTGGGGGTGCATTTACACCGTTCCGCGTGCGGTAAAATTGATAAAGCGGTTTTATTCTTTGGGTCAGTACGGTTACAGCGATACCTCATTTATGTCTTTTTTTATGTTTTGGTGCTTTTATGCAATGATAACAATTTTATATAAAAAATAATTATTTTTGCATCGCTTTATTCTGCGAGCTATAACTTCTCTCCTATGCCGCCGGTACACTGCGATCATATTTGATCGCAGTGTGCCGGGGGTTAATGTGACGGGGGTGGTCCATGACCGCCCCTGACACATAGTGCCGGGTGTCAGCTGTGATAATCAGCTGACACCTGGCCGCGATCAGCTGCGCTCCTCCCGTGAGCGCAGCTGATCCCGCTAGACGTACTATTCTGTCCTTGGGACTTAGGTCCCAGGTCACATGGACGGAATAGTACATCTAATGTAGAAAAGGGGTTAAAGCAGGTCTTCTTGGGGCCACGGGTCACACACGAGACAACTATCCAGCTATTGGCATTAGCACAGGGTTCCCTCTCGGTCAGCCATTATGCTGTCCGTTTTCGGACACTGGCTTCCGAGCAGGGATGGCCTGATAAGGTACTCATCCCTGTGTTCTGGAGAGGTTTGGCAGAGCATGTTAAGGATGCTTTAGCAACTAGGGAGGTTCCCATTAGTCTGGAGGAGCTGATTACCGTCTCAACCCGCATTGATCTCCGTTTTACAGAGCACGGGTTGGAGCGTTCGCACTCAAGACCGAGGATTAGGTTGGCTCCCGCCTTCTCTAGACCTCTGGACCTACCCGATCTGGGAGTCGCGACCCGGAGGCCATGGACGTGTATCGCACCGGTCCCAAGTCTCGCACGGTGCAGACCTCCACACTTTGTTTCCGGTGTCGACAGCCTGGTCACTTGGTCAGCAGGTGCCCTCTGCGGTCGGGAAACGACCGCGTCTAGTGGTAGTCGGAGGAGGCCTACTAGACACTGAAGCTTTCTCCTCCAAACTGTCCTTCAGAGGGACATTAGAGTGCGGTATTACCACCTGGGAGGTAGAGGTTTGCGTGGACTCTGGGGCGGAGGGAAACTTTATGTCCTCGGCCTTCGCCCAACGGCACGCAATTCTCTTGGTGCCACTTCCTCACCCCGTGACCATTAGGGTGGTGAACGGTTCGACCTTACCATCCCAAATAACACACCAGACAGCTCCCCTGGGGCTCTCGCTCTCGCTGTCTCACCCCGAGATGTTATCTCTCCTCATTATACCAGAGGGCATCGAACAGGTCCTCCTAGGAATTCCTTGGTTGCGTTGCCACTCTCCCCATATAGAGTGCTCCTCAGGGAGAATACTGGGTTGGAGCAAGTCCTGTGAGGATAGTTGTGTGAAGGACCGCGTTCAGAACCTCCACCAAGGTTCTCGCGGATCTTTCCGCACTCCCAAGTCACTACCAGCAATACGCGGACTTGTTCTCGAAAAAGTCTGCTGAGACCCTTCCACCCCATCGTCCCTACGACTGTCCTATAGACCTCTTGCCAGGCACGGAGCCTCCTCAAGGTCGCATATATCCTCTGTCCCTCCCGGAAACGGAGGCCATGTCACAGTACATCCACGAGAACCTGGAGAGTGGAGAGCTGCGCCCTTGCATTGATTACAAAGGTCTCAATGCAATAACCGTCAAAAACAAGTATCCTCGTCCCCTGATCTCTGAGTTGTTCGACAGGTTGCGTGGGGCCCGGGTCTTCACTAAGCTAGATCTACGGGGGGCTTACAACCTGATCCGCATACGTGAAGGGGACGTGTGGAAGACAGTCTTTAAGGGATGTCCATTATGAGTATCTGGTCATGCCCGAAAGCCTCTGTAACGCACCAGCTGTCTTCCAGGACTTTATGAATGATGTCTTTCGTGATATGCTCTCCACCTCGGTGGTGGTCTATCTGGATGACATCCTCATCTTCTCTCCAGATTTAGCCTCTCACCGGAGAGATGTCTGCAAGGTCTTCAACCGCTTGCGGGCGAATTCTCTCTTCGCCAAGTTGGAGAAGTGTCAGTTTGAGCAGGAGTCTTTACCTTTCCTGGGCTATATCATCTCGGCCCACGGGTTGGCTATGGATCCTGACAAATTGCAGGCGGTAATGGACTGGCAGGAGCCCTACTCTCTTAAAGCGGTGCAGCGGTTTTTGGGGTTCGTTAATTACTACCGTCAGTTCATCTCCCACTTCTCCACACTGGTAGCTCCTTTGGTCGCCCTCACCAAAAAGGGAGCCAATCCTAAGGTTTGGTCGGAACAGGTTTCCGCAGCCTTCTTGTCTCTGAAGACCCATTTTGCTGGCGCTCCTATCCTCCATCGTCCTGATGTGGATAAACCCTTTATCCTAGAGGCAGATGCCTCATCCATCGGTGCAGGTGCAGTCCTTTTCCAGAAGGATGCTCAAGGTTGGAAGCATCCCTGCTTCTTTTTCTCCAAGACCTTCTCACCGGCGGAGAGAAACTACTCCATCGGGGACAGGGAGCTGCTGGCAATGAAGATGGCCTTTTCCGAGTGGAGACAGCTCCTGGAGGGAGCTCGGTTCCCCTTTCAGGTCTACACCGACCATAAAAACCTGGTGTACTTACAAACAGCTCAGCGGTTGAACTCTTGTCAAGCCAGGTGGTCGCTCTTCTTCTCCCGCTTCCACTTCACCCTGCACTATCTGTCCGGTGAGAAGAACATCCGGGCTGATGCCCTTTCTCTCTCGGTGGTGTTAGCGGAGGAGGAGGAGGCTGAGCCTCAGCTAATTGTCCCCTCTGAGAGTCTGAGGACCGTGGCCCCGGTCGCTCTTGAGTCACTGCCGCCGGGTAAGACCTTTGTTCCTCCCTGCCTGCGGCCAGAAGTTCTCTCGTGGGCTCACGAATCCAGGGTGGGTGGTCACTTTGGAACTAGGTGGACCATGGAACTCCTGGCAAGGACTTATTGGTGGCCGCACATGGCTCGGGACACAAGAGAATACATGAAGGCATGCGTCTCCTGTGCTCGGAACAGGTCCTCTAGGCAGAGGCCGGCTGGGTTACTTTACCCCTTGCCGGTGGCAGACAGACGCTGGGAGATGGTCGGCATGGATTTTGTGGTCGGCCTGCCCAAATCCAGTGGCAGCACAGTCATCTGGGTGGTCACCGATCATTTTTCTAAAATGGTGCATCTGGTGCCACTCACGCGACTGCCTTCTGCCTGTGGTCTTGCTGCGCTGTTCATAAAGCACGTATTTCGTCTGCACGGTATGCCGGACAAGATAGTTAGTGACCAGGGTCCCCAATTTGCATCTCGGTTTTGGAGGGAGCTCTGCAGTCTGCTCAGCATTGAGCTAAATTTGTCCTCCGCCTATCACCCCGAGATGAACGGCTTGGTTGAGAGAGCTAACCAAACTCTGGTCACATACCTGCGACATTTTGTCTCAGCCAGGCAGGATGACTGGGCATCCTTACTACCGTGGGCAGAATTTGCCCTGAATAATGCGGTGGCTGATTCCAGTGGTCAGACCCCGCTCCTCCTTAATTACGGCCAGCATCCGCGCGTCCCCGCCCCGATGCCAGTGTCTTCCACTGATTCCAGGGTGGCAGACTGGGCAGTGGAGGCTCGCGACAATTTGGATCGCACTCATATACCAACCGAGCCTCTAAGGAGAGAATGAGGGCGTCTGCCAACACGCATCAGCATCCCGCTCCAACTTTTGCCCCTGGCAACTTGATGTGGCTCTCTGCCCAAAATATCAGGCTGCAGGCAGAATCCACCAAGTTTGCGCTGCGATACATTGGTCCCTTCAAGGTCCTGGAGCAGGTCAACCCTGTGGTCTATCACCTGGCCCTTCCACCACACTTGGCTATCGCTGACACCTTCCACGTGTCCCTCCTTAAAACTGTTCACATGTCCCGGTTCTCAGAGTCATCTGCCGAGACATCTGACCTGTCTTCGGATGAGTTTGAGGTCAATGCCATTGAGGGATGCAAGGTGAGGTGGGGCAAAAACTTTTATTTGGTGGATTGGAAGGGTCATGGTCCAGAGGCTCAGACCTGGGAGCCAGTGGAGAACATCCACACTCCGCTCCTTATTGCGGCATTTGAGCGCAGTGAGGCTCAGAGGGGAGGGGGCCCTAGGAGGGAGGGTAATGTTTGGCGTCGGGTTCCGGGTGCTGCACAGCGGGAATCCCGAGCCTTGCCATCCTCAGTCTCCCATTCCTCTCCGGCCGCAGTGGTGCCTGCTCAGCAGACTCCACGATCCCGGCATTCAGCCCACACCAGCATTGTGGGTTCGGTTGCTGCTGCCACCTCTGGTCCAGTTATGGCAATGCAGCCTGGCCAGCAGCAAAAGACTCCAGAGTCTAAGTCCTTCCTTCGGTCCACTGGGCATGCTCATGAGATGATCTCCCATTGGGGATTGGGAGTCACATGCTCAGGTCCTTCTCCAGTTCTGATTAAAGGTGGCCCAAAAAAAAAGACATACTCACCTCTCCGTCGCTGGTGGCCAGGTGCCGGTGTAGCCGCTGGCTCAGGCCCCTGGCAGTGGCTATATTTACCATTCCCGGTTCCATCGCTGTTTCCCGTGGCCTGTACAGTGACGTTTGCAGAGGGCGCGCACTGACTACGTCATCGTGCCCTCCACTAAATGTCACAGCCAGAGGACCCGGAGACAGCGATGGAACGAGGAGTGGTAAGTATTGCTCTGCTCCCCGTCATACTCACCACCCCCCTCCTGGCACCCGGTCTCTTCAGCCACTGCTTCCAGCATGATGTCGGCGTCCCAGGCCATTCCTGCATTCAGTGGTCACTGATATCATGGGGGAAGAAGGGGGGCTGCAGAGACCGTGCCAGGAGGGGGGAATATGGTCTCTGACACCCCCCACTCCCCCTCCCCCGCCGACCCCGTATATGACTCACGTATAACCCGAGAGGGGGACTTTCAGCCCCAAAAAATGGGCTGAAAATCTTGGCTTATACACGAGTATATACGGTAGTTTAAAAACCCAATACATAAAGACATGAATGCACACATGCAAAAAAACCTAACAAAGTCCAAGAAGAATCATATATGATGTCCTTTTTAAACAAGGAAGAACCCTTCAGATCATAAATGGTCAGTCAAGTGGCAGTGCAATTAAAAACCACAAAACATCTATATACCTCATATTCATGTTTATATGGACATAGACTATCCTATGTATACACATATATATATATAATGTACAAACACATGTAACAAGGGGGCACGGAGTGGTAGTCATGGGCGAGTCCACTACATCACAGCCACTGAGCACCCCAGCCCCGTGCACATAGAAAGGCAGATAAAGTCCCAGCCCTGTGACACAGTTAGTAAAGGATAAAGGAGGTAATAATTCCTATGCTTTCCTTATCAAGATCTGTGACATTGGCAGCTCCCATATGGTTCCTGGGAACCGTCAGTCCTTCAGTGGGCACTTCCAGAGTTCTAGTGCCCATTCCCACTGCCTGGCAGTCTTTGGCAGTATTTTATTCCCCTCCAGGGATATACACAGCTCCAGACAATGAAGAGCATCCTGCCCTGGGCAAGCCTGCCTGGGCACTACTGTAGAAACAGGAACTTCCTGCCTCTTTTAGTCTGTTAATCCAGCCCCTCTGATTAACTCCTTCTATCCCTAATCTCAACATGTTCCATAAAGTACAGTTTATACAATACACTTAAACATGGAATAACAATGTAAACACGAGGGAACCATTGGGTGCCGCATGGACCCAGTGCATAGGAGTGAGGAGGAAAATGAAGATCCTCGCCAACCCCTTACACACACATACAGTGGGGAAAAAAGTATTTAGTCGCCATCAATTGTGCAAGTTCCCCCACTTAAAAAGATGAGCGAGGCCTGTAATTGACATCATAGGTAGACTACAACTATGAGAGTCAAAACGAGAAAGCAAATCCAGAAAATCACCTTGTCTGATTTGGCAAGATTTATTTTGCAAATTATGGTGGTAAATAAGTATTTGGTCATTAACAAAAGTTCATTTCAATACTTTGTTATACAGTCATATGTTAAAGTTTGGGCACCCTTATTAATGTTAACCTTTTTTCTTTTATAACAATTTTGGTTTTTGCAACAGCTATTTCAGTTTCATATATCTAATAACTGATGGACTCAGTTATATTTCTGGATTCAAATGAGGTTTATTGTACTAACAGAAAATGTGCAATCTGCATTTAAACAAAATTTGACCCGTGCAAAAGTATGGGCACCTCAACATAAGTGTGACATTAATATTTCATAGATCCTCCTTTTGCAAAAATAACAGCCTCTAGTCGCTTCCTGTAGCTATTAATGAGTTCCTGGATCCTGGATGAAGGTATTTGTGACCATTCCTGTTTACAAAACAATTCCAGTTCAGTTAAGTTTGATGGTCGCCGAGCATGGACAGCCCGCTTCAAATCATCCCACAGATGTTCAATGATATTCAGGTCTGGGGACTGGGATGGCCATTCCAGAACATTGTAATTGTTCCTCTGCATGAATGCCTGAGTAGATTTGGAGCGGTGTTTTGGATCATTGTCTTGCTGAAATATCCATCCCCTGCGTAACTTCAACTTCGTCACTAATTCTTGCACATTATTGTCAAGAATCTGCTGATACTGAGTTGAATCCATGCGACCCTCAACTTTAACAAGATTTCCGGTGCCGGCATTGGCCACACAGCCCCAAAGCATGAAGGAACCTCCACCAAATTTTACTGTGGGTAGCAAGTGTTTTTCTTGGAATGCTGTGTTTTTTAGCCTCCATGCATAACGCCTTTTTGTATGACCAAACAGCTCAATCTTTGTTTCATCAGTCCACAGGACCTTCTTCCAAAATGTAACTGGCTTGTCCAAATGTGCTTTGCATACCTCAGGCGACTCTGTTTGTGGCGTGCTTGCAGAAACGGCTTCTTTCGCATCACTCTCCCATACAGCTTCTCCTTGTGCAAAGTGCGCTGTATTGTTGACCGATGCACAGTGACACCATCTGCAGCAAGATGATGCTGCAGGTCTTTGGAGGTGGTCTGTGGATTGTCCTTGACTGTTCTCACCATTCTTCTTCTCTGCCTTTCTGATATTTTTCTTGGCCTGCCACTTCTGGGCTTAACAAGAACTGTACCTGTGTTCTACCATTTCCTTACTATGTTCCTCACAGTGGAAACTGACAGGTTAAATCTCTGAGGCAACTTTTTGTATCCTTCCCCTGAAAAGCTATCTTGAATAATCTTTGTTTTCAGATCATTTGAGAGTTATTTTGAGGAGCGCATGATGCCACTGTTCATAGGAGAATCAAATAGGTGAACTACTTGCAAGTGGCCACCTTAAATACCTTTTCTCATGATTTGATACACCTGGCTATGAAGTTCAAAGCTCAATGAGGTTACAAAACCAATTTAGTGCTTCAGGAAGTCAGTAAAAAGTAGTTAGGAGTGTTGAAATTTCAATGTCAAATTTTGTTAAAATGCAGATTGCACATTTTCTGTTAGTACAATAAACCTCATTTGAATCCAGAAATATAACTGAGTCCATCAGTTTTTAGATCTATGAAACTGAAATAGCTGTTGCAAAAAACAAAATTGTTATAAAGAAAAAAGGTTAACATTAATAGGGGTGCCCAAACTTTAACATATGACTGTATATCCTTTGTTGGCAATAACAGAGTTCAAACGTTTTCTGTAAGTCTTCACAAGGTTGGCACACACTGTTGGTGGTATGTTGGCCCATTCCTCCATGCAGATCTCTTCTAGAGCAGTGATGTTTTTGGCCTGTCGCTGGGCAGCACGGACTTTCAAATCCCTCCAAAAGTTTTCTATGGGGCTGAGATTTAGAGACTGGCTAGACCAATCCAGGACTTTCATATGCTTCTTACAAAGCCACTCCTTCAATGCCCTGGTAGTGTGCTTGATAAAATTGTCATGCTGAAAGACCCATCCACGTTTTATCTTCAATGTCATTGATGATGGAAGGAGGTTTGCATTCAAAATCTGACACATGACCCCATTCATTGTTTCATGTACACATATCAGTCATCCTGGTCCCTTTGCAGAGAAACAACCCCAAAGCATGATGTTGCCACCCCCATGATTTGCAGTAGGTATGGTGCTCTTTGGATGCGACTCCTCATTCTGTCTCCTCCAAACATGACGTGTTTTGTTTGTACCAAACAGTTCTACTTTGGTTTCATCAAACCAAATGACATTCTCCCAGTACTCTTCTGGATAATCCAAGTGCTCTCTAGCAAACTTCAGATGGGCCCAGACGTGTACTGGCTTAAGCAGGGGGACACATCTGGCACTGCAGGATCTGAGTCTTTGGCAGCGTAGTGTGTTACTGATGTGTTGATGTGTGTTACTGAGGTGTTACTGATGGTAGCCTTTGTTATGCTTGTCACAGCTCTATGCAGGTCATTCACTAAGTCCACCCGTGTGGTACTGGGATTTTTGCTCACCGTTCTTGTGATCATTTGACCCCATGGGGTAAGATCTTGGAGCCCCAGATCGAGGGAGATTATTAGTGATCTTGTATGTTTTCCATTTTCTTATTATTGATCCCACAGTTGATTTCATCACACCAAGCTGCTTGCCTAATGCATATTCAGTCTTCCCAGCCTGGTGCAGGGCTACAATATTGTTTCTGGTGTCCTTTGACAGCTCTTTGGTCTTCACCATAGTGGAGTTTGGAGTGTGACTGTTTGAGGTTGTGGACAGGTGTCTTTTATACTGATAACAAGTACAAACAGGTGCCATTACTACAGGTAATGAGTGGGGGACAGAGGAGCCTCTTATAGAAGAAGTTACAGGTCTGTGAGAGCCAGAAATCTTGCATGTTTTTAGGTGACCAAATACTTATTTTCCACCATAATTTGAAAAATAAATTTTGCCAAATCAGACATGGTGATTTTCTGGATTTGTTTTCTCATTTTGACTCTCATAGTTGTGGTCTACCTATGATATCAATTACAGGACTCTCTCATCTTTTTAAGTGAAGAACTTGCAGAATTGATGGTTTACTAAATACTTTTTCCCCCACTGTACATTCATACACATACAGTGCAGCTCACCATTATTGGCACGCCTTCATTTTTTTTCATAGATTGTACATCTTCAGAAATAAATGTAAATGTACCATAGTTATATCGTCAGGATTTTCTAATTAGTAGTTGAAAGTCATACAACAATAAAAGTCTGGAGGCCCCCCCAGGAGGTCCAATTATTTCCGGCTCTGGTAATTATCTAGAAAGAGTCGTTGGATCGACTCTAAATTACAGCCTCTAGTGGAAAGCCTGCCCTCCTTTTTATTAGATACGGGAGAGTTTCAAAAGAGAGTAGATGGGCTTCATGTTGGTAGTGACACTATGCTGGTGATAGGTGATGTCGAATCCCTGTACACCAGCATTCGGCACAAAGATGGACTGGCAGCTACAAGATATTTTCTCAACATGTCCAATCTACTTAATGAGATCGTTTTCTTGGTTCTTGAATTGCTTGAGTTTTCCCTGACCCATAATTTCTTTACTTTTATGGGGTCCTTCTACCTGCAGCTCCAGGGTACAGCAATGGGGGCATCTTTTGCTCTGTCCTATGCCAACCTGTTCATGGGGCTGTGGGAGAGGGACTTCCCCCTGTCTGACCCATGTCAGTCGATGGACCGCATCCCCTTCTGGGTGCAGTACATCGACGACATATTCCTGGTCTGGCAGGGGAATGGGTCACAATTATCCAACTTCATGGAGGGGATAAACTCGAATGATAGGAATTTCCAATTCACATATCATCATGATGCAACCAAGGTGAGCTTCCTGGATGTTAATGTGTGGCGAGATGCTGATAACATCCTCCGGACCAGCATCTTCAGGAAGGAAACATCCTCCAATATGCTATTACATGCTTCCTCAGCCCATCCCAAACCATTGATCAATTCAATTCCTATAGGACAGTTCCTGCGTCTACGCAGGATCTGTTCTAGTGATCAGGACTTTGTATCACAAGCCCAGGATCTCTCGGATAGGTTCTTGGAAAGAGGGTATAGCAGGCGAGCCATTAAGAGAGCATATAATCGTGCAAGATGGTCCACACGTCAATCCCTATTATACAAGAAGAGGGAGGTTAAATCTAACAATAAGATTATATTTATCACAAACTATCATGCACAATTTGCAAGAATGAAAGGTTGTCTTCAAAGGGCTTTGCCTATACTTCAAACTAACCCTATCCTCAACCAATTGATTCCGCCAAAACCAAGTGTCACCATTCGACGTCCTGTGAATCTCAGAGACTATTTAGTCCATAGCCATTACCAGCCTAAACCAAAACACAGTTTCTTGAATTTGGGTTGTCCTAGGTGTGGCTGTGCTCCCTGTGGCCGTTGTGTCACCTGCCCCAATATTGATCAAACGAGCACGTTCTTCAATTCATCAGGGACTTGGACATTTGATATCCGGAATCGTATTTCGTGTACTTCACGTTACGTTGTATATTTTGCATTATGTCCGTGTAACCTGATATATATAGGTATGACTACACGGCAATTGAAGACACGTGTTCGTGAGCATGTATTGGGGATACAGGCGGCAGTCGACCATGATGATCCGGCCACACTTAGGACGTTACCTCGGCATTTTAAACTTAAACACGGATGTGATGGATCACTGCTTCATGTTCGTGGCATTGGCATAATCAATCTGGGGGTTTGTGGCGGTAACATAACCCAGAAAAACTTTTACAACGTGAAACACGCTGGATCTGGCTATTAGACACGGTTCATCCGAAGGGACTAAATGAGGCTATTAGCTTTGCTCCATTTTTATAAACATTTTTTGCTGCTCATATTATTATACTTGATCATGGTGCGGCCCTATCCTTTGTTTTTTTCTAGTTTTTAACATTGTCTTTTAATTTCCAGAGTCCTCCATCGTTATATTTGTGTATCAATGTTTACACCTCTTGGACCTTCTCGGCTATACCTTTTTGAGTGATTCTATTATCATCTTGGCATATCAACATATGAAGATGAGGAACATCATAACTATCTGTGAAGAAATCTATATAATCTAGTGGCGTTTTTGTGTACCGCCGTTATAGTCGTTTAATGTCTTCAATTCTGTATATATTATGTGTTTTGCTGATTAGGCTGAATTGGCAGTTCATTTAGTTATATTATTTATTATGATAATATATATACCTCTTGATATTCTTTTTATTGTGTACTACTATCAATGCACTAAATATTATTATAACAAGTAAGGTCTTAGTCCTAGTTGGGTCCTTTTATATGTGCCCGGGGCAAATTATTAATAGATTAGCAATCCTCGGTGTTATTCTATGAGATACCCTATATGGCGCAGTCTTTATATCTTCCCATGGTTAGGGCTCATGCCTACTTAGTTTCATATTTGAGTAATGGGCCAGTTGTCCCTATATGTATATAGCTATGACCAATATATTTATGCTTTAATCTTTATGTAGTGAATATTGTACTGGCACATTATGTCTTTTTAGTTCTTATGTGGTCAGTAGCTAATTTGCATCCTCTTTTCCAACGATCGGCGCTCCCTCTGAACGCACACGCGCCGCTGACTCCCTCACGTTGGACGGCTCTCGGCATCTTGCTGTCCCGTGACCAGTCACATGACTGTGACGTTACGAACTGGTGATGCCGACGCCGCCCGTTGTCATGGTTGTCAGGGCGACGGGCGCGTCATCATGAGTGGACGCGTCACAGTCGTTGATTCAGCAAGGGGAGGAGTATTTGACGTGGTTCTGTTTATCAGTAACCGCGGTAACGTACGCGTCATCAAAATAGGACGGGGCGCAGGCCGTGACTCCCCACTGCTGTATGGCTATTGCCGCGTCTCTCATAATATAATGTTATCGCTCTACATTATAATAAAATTTGGGCGTTATTTACCATTCCCTCCTCTTTCCATCTATCTTGGATGCTTTCATATGGGTGATGGTTACTTTTGGAGCTGGTTGGTCTGTATGCTTGGTGTTACCATGGTGATAAGCGCCATTACTGGGAGGAACCTCTGCTATGTATATACCATTGATCTGATTTGTCACATGTGTGTGATTCACAAATTGATTGGTGGACTCTATCTTAAATACCCCTCACTTCCTCTTTCCCATCACCCCTTGAGAAAGGCCATTTGCCGAAACGTGCGTTGGGGGGGTCATACTCGGGTGGACCTCTACTTATTATCCTAACAGGTAAAGATTTTTTATTGTATGTTTTCCTGCATTGTTAACATTTACATCTATGTATCCTGTTTGGTTTCACTATTTTAATTTGGGATAGATGCAATGTATATTTAATCATGCCATCGCAGTTATGTCTAAGTTACCTTTATCCCCTTTTGGTCCATTTACCCCATGTATGCCCCACTTGGTTGCCTTTGTGCTACTATGGTCATGTCTGACTCAATTCCCCTGTTTTCTTGTCTCCTGTTTACATTATAATAAAGATTCAATTTGATATTTTTTGTAAATATCTAGTCTTTTGGACTTTTTTGATCGCCTCTTTTCCTTGTGACAATAATAAAACATTGCTTTTCAACTTACATGTTGCAATTTCAAAGAATTAACAGAATAACCAGCATTTGCAGCAACAAAGGCACCCCTATTTAATATTTGGTTGCACACCCTTTTGCATTGTTGTCAGCCTCCAAATGTTTTTTGTAGCCATCTATAAGCTTCTTGCACTTCTCAGCTGGTATTCTCTCCCACTCTTCCTTTTCAGTTTTTTCAAGCTCTTGAATGTTTGCAGGTTTTTTTTCCCCATTGACAGATTTCAGCTCACCCCAAAAATTTTCAATGGGATTGATATCAGGACTCATTGTTGGCCAATTTAAAGCAGTCCTTTTTTTTCATCCATTCCTGTGTACTTTTGAGTGTGTGCTTTGGTTAATTGTCTTGCTGGAAAGCCTATGATCTTCGACTCAAACCAAGTTTTTTTTTACATTAGGAAGGATATTTCTCTCTAAAACCTCTTGATAGTTCTCTAATTTCATGATTCCTGTGATACTGTCAATGCCTCCAGTACCAGACACAGAAAAGCAACCCAACAGCATTATGGATCCTCCACCATGCTTAGCTGTTGGTAGGGTGTTCTTTTCCTTCCAAGATTCATTGTGCCGCCTGTAAACAAACTGTTGCTTTGCATAGCCAAAAAGCTCTATTTTTGTTTCATCTGTCCCCAGAACATTTTCCCAGAAGGATTGTGGTTTGTAAAGGTACTCCTTGGCAAAGATCAGTCATTCCTTTTTATGTCTTTTCTTCAGCAATGGTTTATTCCTTTGCCTTAGCCCATAAAGTTCTGCTTGGTTTAGTGTGCGGCGTATGGTACTTGTTGAAACCAGGACCCCAGACTGTTCAAAGTTGGCCTTCAGGTCTTTGGATATTTGTTGTGGTGTTTTTTTCCACCATTCACACCAGCGTTTGAAGTCATCTCTTGTCAATTTTCCTCTTTCTCCCACATCCACGGAGGTACTTGATTGTTCCATGCTTGGCATACTTCTTAATAACATTGTGCACTGTTGAAACTGGGATACCAAGGTCTTTGGAGATGTCCTTATACCCTTTGGAAGTCTTGTTTTTGTTAATAATAGCAGTTCTGATGTCCACAGACAGCTTGTTTGTCTTCTTCACCATAGTGACAAAGGAACAGGGCCTACCATGGCTTTTTAAAACACTAATGTCATCATTCATTGGCTAATTCATGTCACATGCGCACTGACAATTGTCATTGACAATTAACAATTTCAGTGGTCACCATGGCTTTAATGGGAACTTGTCACCAGATTTTCCCAATATAAAGTCAATCTGCCCCCTTTAAGGCCTCTTTTACAGATTTCTAGTAAGCTGTATGTAAGTGTCTCAATCCCCCCTGCATAGGACAAAAAAGACATTTTTTATAACCACATTGGCACGATCCATTTTTGGATCTGTGTCAGATCTGGACTCTCACATTAAAACTTTTTTCTTTCAGGCCATCGGAGGTTAACATCAGTTTTTCCCCTCGTTGGCCTCTGGTGTAATTGCATTGCTAGGTGAGTTTGCTGATGCGGGTGGTGACCACTCCCACCTTCCTTTAAAAGGTCACCTGGTGCATCAGCTGACTGTTGGTTATACAAGTCTTTCTGGATACCAACTGTGCTGAAGAAAGGAGCTTTCTGATGCAGTGGTGCTTCAGTTGATTGCTGAGATAGGGTGCCTTACTCTGCTGTGCGGTGCATTGCAGCATAGAAAGCTAAGTGTTGTTTGTTTTACCTTGTCTGTTATATTTTCCCTTGGTGTTGTATTAGTGCAGTGGTGGGACCAGTGTCCGCACTTGCCAATTCCCTACTTAGGGATAGGTGCAGGGCAAGCGAGGGCTAAGGTACCCTGCTCGGCGACAGTTTGAAAAAAAGCCGTATAGGGACGTCAGTATAGACCAGGGCACAGCCTCAGGAGAGTAAAGGAGGTGTCCATTTCCCCATTCCCTATTGCAGGGCCCACCATTGTAATTGTGTCCCCGGTGTTCCCTTGTTTGTTTGCTGTTTGGTGACCGACCGATTGCTGGGTTGTGTCACACAGGGACAGTCACTTCTTGACACACAAACAGTATGTTCCATTCCGATGGGTGTCGCTGGTCTTAATCCGGTGCCTCCTCTCTCCCTACAGTCGCCAGCCTCCTGCTTACTCCATGTGGAAGAGGTGTTCTATGTCATCCACACAATGTCTCCCAATCCCCACTTCTCTCTGCCCTGAGAGCAAAGTATTGTAATACAGCATGTGACAGATTTACTTCTGGGTCATTGGCTCTCTTTAGCCTTTCCCATCATGTGCACACTACAGCTATTTGCTCTGCCCTCAATAGGGCAGAGAGAAGTGTGCTTGTGCAGGACCGCTATTGGGAGACACTGTGAGGATGATGTAGGATACATCATCCACATGAAACAAGCAGGAGGATGGTCATTGTGACACAAAGAGGAGGCACCGGATCAAGACCAGAGACGCCCATCGGACCAGACTGCTCCATATGAGAGTATATTAAAAGGTCTTTTTTTGTGCTATGCATAGGGGATTGTTAACTTACATAAATCTTTCTAGAATGCTGTAAAAGAGGCATTAAAGGTGATGGCTGTGTCTTATATTGGGAAAACCTGGTGATAGTATAGTAGTTTTAAAGAGAACCTAATACTTTTTAGTAAATGTAGCTTTGAGAAACTTCAGAAACTTTGAAAGATGACTAGTATTCACTGAATGATACAAATCAATTTACTAAATCAAGTAAAACTATGTACTGTTCAGTGGTTTTACTATTAAAATTAATATCAGCTTTCTTAGAAAACTAAAATGTGGGATTCACTTGAAATGCAATGTTGGCATCTCCTGTTCTTCCATTACAAAAAAAAGAAAAAAAATCAATTTCACATGAATGCATGAAGCATTCATGTATAAACTCGGCAATATGATCAAAGAAAGAAAAAAGGCCATAATCCTGCTTATCATCAACTTCTTTGTAGGGGGAGGGTATTGACTATTCCGGTACCCTACACACAACAGAAACCAAAACGATTGTCACATTTTTTCATTTTCCAATCTTTGTGGCTGTTTGTAGAATGAATTGCTAAAAACTTTTAAACATCAGTTTTGACATACAGCAGTGCTATGTACTAGAGTTGAGCGAAACGGGTCGAAAAATTTCAAAAGTCGCCGACTTATGGCAAAGTCGGGTTTCATGAAACGAAACCCGACCCTAGGATGAAGTCGGCCACGAGGTCGGCGACTTACGCGCCAAAGTCGCGTTTCAAAAGTTTGTTTTGCGCTCTTTTTCAGCCAATCAGGATCCACGGACACTGTGGGCAACGTGATGACATAGGCAGGGGTCACCACCATCTTTCAGAAGGGCATGCAAGTGATTGGCTTGCTTTGGTGGGCGTCACAGGGGGTATAAAAGGGCGTGCACGCCGACCGCCATCTTACTTCTGCCGATCTCAGTATAGGGAGAGGTTGCTGCTGATTCTGTAGGGAGAGCGTTAGGCAGGGAAGAAGACAAAAAAACTGCTTCTGCTGCTAGCGATTTGGCCTGCACAACACACCAGTCACTGTGTGTGCAGTGCAAGGGGAGGCTATATAGTGGTGTATCAGTGGTGTTGGTTGTTGGGCTGCCTTCCAAGGCTTCCTGACATTCCTGCATTGCTGTTTACCCACTGCTCCGCAAACTGCTTTTTTAAAAGCAATCCCAATTTTTTTTTTTTGTCCTGCTGAGAAGAAAAAAAAATTGCTTCTGCTGCTAGCAATTTGGCCTGCACAACACACCAGTCACTGTGTGTGCAGTGCAAGGGGAGGCTATATTGTGGTGTATCAGTGGTGTTGGTTGTTGGGCTGCCTTTTAAGGCTTCCTGACAGGCTGGCATTGCTGTTTACCCACTGCTCTGCAAACTGCTTTTTTAAAAGCAATCCAATCTCCCTTATCCTCTAGTCACTTTTGTCACAGCTGTGCCATCGAGCCTGTGACATAGCGCTCAGATATCAGTGGGCCTCACACAATCCAAATGTGTCCAGTGTCCAAAAGTGTGTGCAGAGATTCAAAATCTCCCTTATCCTCTAGTCACTTTGGTCACAGCTGTGCCATCGAGCCTGTCACATAGCGCTCAGATATTCATTGGGCCTCACACAATCCAAAAGTGTCCAGTGTCCAAAAGTGTGTGCAGAGATTCAAAATCTCCCTTATCCTCTAGTCACTTTGGTCACAGCTGTGCCATCGAGCCTGTCACATAGCGCTCAGATATTCATTGGGCCTCACACAATCCAAAAGTGTCCAGTGTCCACAAGTGTCTGCAGAAATTCAAAATCTCCCTTATCCTCTAGTCACTTTGGTCACAGCTGTGCCATCGAGCCTGTCACATAGCGCTCAGATATCAGTGGGCCTCACACAATCCAAAAGTGTCCAGTGTCCACAAGTGTCTGCAGAAATTCAAAATCTCCCCTGTCCTATAGACACCTTGTACCTTGTTTTACATTACTATATAGTTTGTTGGATTTTGTCTACATTTCTACCAAAAATGAGGAAGGCTGGTGGAAGAGGCCGTGGAATTGGGCGGGGGTTGGCAGCTGGTAATGATGGTGTTGGTGGTGGATCTGATGGTAGTGGCAAGAGCAAAATAGGACCGAATGCAGGAGGTGTTGAGCCTGCGTCATCGTCTGGCTACATAAGGCCTCGAACGCTTAGTTTTCTAGGCAAACCGCTTTTAAAGCCAGAGCATCAGGAAAAAGTTTTGTCTTACATTGCTGACTCAGCCTCCAGCTCTATCGCCTCCTCTTCTTCAGTTGTAAAAAGTAAAAGCACTGAGTCGTCATTGGAGGCTCATGTTCATGAACCACACCTTTCCTTGTGTCCTTCACCCCAACCAAGATTGAAGGATGACGCAGGCCATACTACTGATTACTCCATGGAGCTGTTTTCACATACCATGCCTGGATTATCAAGTGAAATGGTGAATTACCCAGGCCAAGATGAATCTGACATGGAGTGCACTGATGCACAGCCGCTGATGGATGATTCTGCTGGTACATTCACTCAGAGCACTACATTGTCCTCGCAGTGTACAGAGCCAGATTCTGACCCTGATGAGACTCAGGTGCCCCTTCCCGCACACTATACCACCATACACGGTGACACAGAGGAAGGTGCACATGACATTGAAGAGGAGGTGATGGATGACCCAGTTGTTGACCCAGATTGGCATCCATTGGGGGAAGAGGGTGCTGCTTCCAATAGCTCAGATGAGGAGCATCCACAGCAGACATCGACATCGCACAGCTGTTATCTGGCAGGCCCGGAGCACTCCAAAGACAGGTTCCAAACATCAAAAGAGTTGCTGGACAGCTTGTCCAGAGGGTCAAAAGATCACAGCGTGCTAGGCCGCAAAATGTCTGCCAAAGTAGGAAGAGTGCAGTGTGGCACTTTTTTGACCAAAATCCTCATGATCAGGCCAAGGTTATCTGTAAGAAGTGCGCAAAGACCTTTAGCCGAGGGAAAAATCTGAAAAATTTGAATACCAGTTGCATGCTTAGACATTTAACCAGCATGCACTTGCAAGCGTGGACACAACACCAAACCTCAAGTGCCACATGTGCAACTGATCACAACGAAGGTAGTCAGCAACGCTACATTGTTTCCCCCACTGTAAGCCCACTGGTTAACACAGCAGCAAATGTTGAGGTGTCGTTGCAAGGCCACAGCAGTCAGGGAATCCCACTGTTATATCAACGAAAGACTGATTCTAGGCCATCAGAAAGAACACCAACTCCATCACCATCATCAACCCTCTCTCAGTCCGCCCTGTCCACCGCTACTTCCACCATATGCAGCTCTCAAGTCCAGCTCACCCTCCCAGACACTATGAGTAGGTCAAGAAAGTACTCAGTCTCTCATCCGCGTACACTGGGTTTGAACGCCCACATTGCCAAACTAATCTCGTTTGAGATGATGCCCTTTCGGTTGGTGGAAAGCACAGCTTTCCGCGAACTCATGGCCTATGCAGTACCACGCTATGACCTACCCAGTCGCCACTTTTTCTCTCGCAAAGCCATCCCAGCCCTCCACCATCATGTGAAAGACCGCATTGTCCATGCACTCAAGCAGTCAGTGAGCGGAAAGGTGCACCTCACAACTGATGCATGGTCCAGTCGGCATGGCCAGGGCCGTTACGTGTCCATCACTGCGCACTGGGTTAATGTGGTGGATGCAGGGTCCACAGGGGACCGCGGTGGTGGGACAGTGCTGCCTAGCCCACGGTATAGGAAACAGTTGGCTGTAGGTGTTCGATCCTTCTCCTCCTCCTCCAGAAGCGAAAGCTCGTCCACAGAGCGCAGTCGTACGAGCACTCCATCTGCAGCTGCCACTGTTGCACACGATGTGTCCCCCTATCAAGCAGCTAGTGGAAAACGTCAGCAGGCTGTGTTGCAGATGATGTGTTTGGGCAACAGACACACCGCCGAGGTGCTGGCCGAGTACTTGAAGCGACAAACTGAGTCATGGCTGGGCAGTGTACATCTTGGGGCAGGCAAGGTAGTTAGTGATAACGGACGTAATTTTGTGGCAGCCATAGCCCTTTCAAAACTCAGCCATATACCTTGCTTGGCTCACACTTTGAACCTGGTGGTGCAGTGCTTCCTCAAAAACTATCCGGAGTTAACAGCCCTGCTCCAGAAGGTGCGAAGACTGTGCGTGCACATCCGCCGGTCGCCTGTACACTCCGTTCGTATGCAGAAGCTGCAGCGATTGCTCCACCTTCCCAACCCCCGCCTCATTATCGACATTGCAACAAGGTGGAACTCCACCCTGCACATGGTGGAGCGGCTGTGCGAGCAGAGGCAGGCCATAATGCATTTGTGGGAGGATACACGGCCAGGCACTTTGAGAGCAGACATGGAGTTGACAGGTGTGCAGTGGTCGAAGCTGAAAGACCTCTGTAAAGTCCTTCAGTGTTTTGAGGAATGCACACGGCTGGTAAGCGCAGACGACGCCATCCTAAGCATGAGCATCCCACTTATGCGTCTGCTCATGCAAACTTTGACGCACCTTAAGGAGCAGGCGTCTGCAGCCAATGTTGATGAGGAGGAAGAGGAGGAGGGAATCCTTGATGACATTCAGCCATTGTCTGCTCATGGACCTCTCCTGGACGAGGTGGAGGAAGAAAAGGAGGAGGAGGATGATGATGGGGATGATTACTTAGGGGAGGAGGATGCATCTCGTGGGGCAAGTGAAAATGTTGGCGTGGCAAGGTCTGGTACAGGGTTTGTGCGTGACTGGAGGGATGTGGATTTGCCAGAAAGTGCTCCTCCAACCAGCACTCGCAGTGCATCATTGACACCAGGAACATTGGCCCACATGTCAGATTATGCCTTGCAGATCCTAAAAAGGGACCCACGCATTGCCAAAATGATGAACGATGACGACTACTGGTTGGCCAGCATCCTGGATCCACGCTATAAAGGCAAATTACAAAACATCATGCCACAGGAGAACCTTGACCTAATATTAGCTAATAAACAAGCAACTCTGGTAAATCGGTTGCTTGAGGCATTCCCAGCACACAGCAGCGGTGATGGTTCTCGCACGAGCCGTACGGGCCGGGGGCAGCTTGGCAGAGGTGTTCGTGGTGCACACAGCAGAAGTGGCGTTGGAGACAGGGGTTTCATGACAATGTTGTGGACTGATTTTTCAAGTACCGCTCACACAACTGGTAATACTGCATCGATGGAAAGTGACAGGAGACAGCAGTTGTCAACTATGGTTACAAACTACTTTTCCTCCCATATCGATGTTCTCCCACACAGGTCATTCACCTTTGACTATTGGGCCGCTAAACTGGACACCTGGCCTGAATTGGCACAATATGCCTCACAGGAGCTCGCTTGCCCAGCTGCAAGTGTGCTATCGGAAAGAGTCTTCAGTGCAGCTGGATCAATCCTGACAGAAAAAAGGACCCGTCTGTCAACCCAAAATGTGGATGATCTAACCTTCATTAAAATGAACAACGCATGGGTTTCCAAGGATTTTGTCCCACCTTCCTCTGATGACACATAGGGTGACAGAAAAATGGCTTGCTTTGGTCCACCTCTTCCTGGGACTTGACCTATTTCACCTTTTGCATCAGCTGAATGTCCAACATCAACATATGCCACTTTCTAAAACTCCCTAACTGTGCTGCCTCCCCCCCCATGGCCGGGGTCATCACCTAGCGCTCGACACCGTGCGAGTTCCGTTGCCTTGGACAGGTGGGTAGGCCGACTCTTGGGCGCGGGCACTGGTACAGGGTCCTTCATAGTGCAATCAAGTGTCTGACGGTGGTGGTGCACACCCGCCGTCAGACACACCTCTGTACTATGAGGGGCCCAGTGCCAGTACCGACGCCCACGAGTGGGCCCCCCTTGCTTGGGCAGGGCCCCAGTATTTGCAATCTTTACCTCTCCCTGCTCCTCCGATGTGTAGTCTGGGCCGTCAAATCCATACTGTGCCTGACACCGTCTGAGCCTGCCTCCTGATGTATAGACATATATTTTGAATGTGTACGCTATCCATACATGTTATCCGGGGAAACGGTACCCTTTCTAACCTTTGTGCAATCACGTGCAATCCATACTGGGCCTAACACCGTCTGAGCCTGCCTCCTGAGACATATATTTTGAATGTGTACGCTATCCATACATGTTATCCGGGGAAACGGTACCCTTTCTAACCTTTGTGCAATCACGTGCAATCCATACTGGGCCTAACACCATCTGAGCCTGCCTCCTGAGACATATATTTTGAATGTGTACGCTATCCATACATGTTATCTGGGGATACGGTACCCTTTCTAACCTTTGTGCAATCACGTGCAATCCATACTGGGCCTAACACCGTCTGAGCCTGCCTCCTGAGACATATATTTTGAATGTGTACGCTATCCATACATGTTATCCGGGGAAACGGTACCCTTTCTAACCTTTGTGCAATCACGTGCAATCCATACTGGGCCTAACACCGTCTGAGCCTGCCTCCTGATGTATAGACATATATTTTGAATGTGTACGCTATCCATACATGTTATCTGGGGATACGGTACCCTTTCTAACCTTTGTGCAATCACGTGCAATCCATACTGGGCCTAACACCGTCTGAGCCTGCCTCCTGAGACATATATTTTGAATGTGTACGCTATCCATACATGTTATCCGGGGAAACGGTACCCTTTCTAACCTTTGTGCAATCACGTGCAATCCATACTGGGCCTAACACCGTCTGAGCCTGCCTCCTGATGTATAGACATATATTTTGAATGTGTACGCTATCCATACATGTTATCCTGGGATACGGTACCCTTTCTCACCTTTGTGCAATCGCGTGTAATCCATACTGGGCGTGAGAACGGCTGGCGAGCTGTTAAGCAAGCTACAGCACCTGTGGTTTGCACACGTAAGTTTTTCATTTTTTCAGGAATGACGGTTAGGCCTAATTCCGGAACTGCGGTTGACCTGCACTTACTGGTAAATCATTGTTCGCGGGTAATAATTGTAATCAGTGATCCCCATCACTAACGTTGTTCAGCGGGTTATCTGCACCTGTAAGCGACAAACGCTGGCCTTTTCAGTGTAGCGCACATGCAGCCACGGACATGTAAGGGCATGACACACCAGTTATTGGCCAATCTCATGTGCCAGAGCCTCACGTGTCCCTCTAGTAAGCCGGACTCGGACCGCAGGGCATGACGGAGTCTCGTTCGTTAACGGAATTAAGCTTGCAATGTGTGCATCTGTTCTGTAGCTGGCATGGTTGAGGTTTCCCAGGTGGAGTCGAATTTAACCGTAGGCTCCACTCCTGGTGGTGCCCTTCTGGACATTCCTTTAAGGTTCAGCTTTGCAACCATACTGCCCACGTAAAACAAACACTTTGCCTTCATGAACGCTGTTTGGAGGGTCATGACTCGTGGGAATAACGCCGCCCAATCAGTTAACCTGCTAGAGAGATCCTTCGTTGCTCCCAAGCATGACATCACACTCCCTAGGAAGAAGGTAATGCCACTGTGGCGACCGTATTCCTGGGGGCGACACAAGTGCACTGATGCCCAGCCACTGCTCGATGAATCTGCTGGTACATTGACCCAGACCACTACATTCCCCTCGCACGCTACACGGCCTGAATCTGACCCTGATGAAACTCAGGTTACCCTTCCCATATACAGTTCCATCTTACACGGTGACAAAGAGGAAGCTGCAGATGAAAGTGCAGGTTCGGCCCACCCGCCATCAGACACACCACCGTACTATCAGGGGCCCTGTGCCAGTGCCGTCGCCAATGAGTGGGCCCCCCCTGCTTGCCCAGGATCACAGCACTTGCAAAGTTGAAATACTGTGCAGTGAGATGGAAGATGGGGACGACGAGGAGTCCAGACTAGTACAGGGATTCCCTAGCGAGGAGACTTATTTGATTGTTTTCAATGTTGGGACAGCAATTTTTGGGGAGCACTATACTCTGGAGAATGATAGATGGGGCCCACCATACACTGGAACATTCCAAAGGTGGACATCAGACACTGGAGCAGCATTTACAGGGCCCATTATACACTAAAGCATTAGAAATGGGGCCCATTATGTTTGGAGCATTATTTGGGCCCATAAGACAGTGGAGCTTCATCCATGGGGACCAACATATACTGTAGCATTATGTGGAGCTCATCATATACTGTTTCAAACATTATATGGGACCAATGATTCTGTATGGAGAAATAGATGGGCCTCGTCATGAGATGTAAAAAGTGAGGTATTTTTCATTGTACTATACCGCTATTTCTCTGCCGTATCGAAGCATGATGAGTTGTGGTATGTGTTAGAGGGGCGCTCTTTCGCCCAGGGCACATGAAAACCTGCAGCCAGCCCTCCCCCCCCACAACTTTAGCCAAATAACCCCCATTTTTCAGTGCGTAACTTGTATTATGAAGTTAATTAAGGTTGACAAGCTTAAGTAAGAAGAATTGATGCGTTTGGCATTCAAATGGGCACTGTAGGTGTGTTTCCTGTCCTCCCTCTCACTGCCGACTTTTATTCCCCATTGACTTACATTGGGTTTCGTGTTTCGGGACGACCCCGACTTTTCCCTATAATCGGACGATCTTGCTCGACCCGACTTTTGGAAAAGTCGGGTTTCACGAAACGAAACGCGACCCTAAAAAACCAAAAGTCGCTCAACTCTACTATGTACAAATGATTTTCTGCAGTCACTCTGAATGTAGCTTGTCAAATCTTTACAGTGTGCAATATGCACACTATTAGGATTTTACTCTGCCTCACTAGAGGACACAGAAAAGGGCCCCTGAACAAGAACAATAAATGGACCCTTTGCCTTCCAATAGCTTATCATAAAGGACAATTCCATGTTTTGGACATGGAAATGGGCCCTTTTAACTCTTGGGTCCCTGTGCAGCTGCGCAAGTTGCAACAGTAATATGTCCACCCATTCTCAGTCTGCTGGACCATTCATAACATGACCACTCGTGCAATTTGCTTACTTGTAGCCATGTATTGACAAGCCATTTTTGTGCTTCTCTTAATAGTCATTTGAGAGAATCAGGAAGATAAGCTAGTTGGCAAGTTATCTCAATTATGCAATTCACATATGAGTTGTCTTGTGACCACTGTTCTAGCAGACGAACAGAGCAGAGTCCTGACAGTGTGCATATTGCACACTGTTCGGATTCGTTGAGCTGCAGTCAGATAATGTGACTTTAGAAAATCATGTCTGGCTTGGAAAACCTCTTCAAACAGCTGTACCCACATAATATATTTAAAAAGGACCTCTCACCAAGTGAAAGGTGGACAGTTTTTGCTCTTATTTTATTCCAACTGCTTCCTTGAGTATTCAACTTTTTTATTTTTTAGAGCCCACTTAGGGTCTAAAGTTCTTTAAGTGATGTGCAGTGTTTGCTTTGTGCCAGAGGCATAGCTAGGGTTTCAGCTTAGGAGGGGTGAAAAATCTGAATGGATCCCTAACCAGGTAATCCTGACTACAGCTACGGTGGTGCCCTTTAATCATGAGTATAGGGGAAATTCACCAGATGACAGCACTGAGATTGAAAATAAATCTACATACAAAAACGAACACTGATACTACTATATGGTGACCATATAGTGGTAGATACCAGCCCTGCAGAACATACAAGAGATTATAGCACAGTTTTCGATGGTGACTTACAGGTGATGTTTTTTCTGATAGAATCGTTTATTTTTCCCGTCTTCTCCATCTGTCCAGACCGACAAGACAACTCCAGCCAAAATCATATGCAGAGAATATAACAAAGACATATGTGGCTTCTCACATTTCTCCACCACCATCCATATCTATTCCTAACCTCCACAAACTACTCATTCTGCTGATAACCAAATACTGAGCCACTCCTGTCAATTGTGTCCTACAGCTTCCCTATACAAAATATAATGTCCCCACAGCTCCCCTACACACAGTATGATGATCCCACTGCTCCCCTATACACTATATGATGGTCCCACTGCTCCCCTATACAACAGTATGATGAGCCCACAGCTTCCCTCTAAAAAGAATGATAATCCCACTGCTGCCCTATACACAGTATGATGAGCCCACAGCTCCCCTATACACAGTCTTATGCCAACAGAGCTCCACTCTAGAAAGTATACTGCCCTTTAGCACTCCCCTGTAAAAAGTATAATGGGCCAACAGCTCTCCTATGCACAGTATGGGGCCCTCACATCTCCCATAAATACAGTATGATATCCCCCACTGTTCCCCTATACATAGAATGATGTCTCCACTGCGCTCCAAAACACAATATAATAGTTAATAGTGTTCTGACACCGTGCGGTGTCGGCACTGAGAGTCCCACTGCCAGGGGGAAATTAACTTTATACCTCTTGGCAGCCTTGCTCTTCCAGTCTCAAATGTGGCACCGGCATGGTTTCAGTCACCACTCTGTGTATAGAGAGTGGCAGCTGTAACTGCGCCCTCTGACCATGACTGACAGCCAGCTCAGCACCCTCTACCACCCGGTAGCTTTGCTACTGGTGCCTCTTTAAGCAATAATGCTTCTTAAGTTCCCACTTGACATTTAATAATGTCCCCCCGTCTATAGTAACAATGGCCCCAGCATCGATGATGTCAGAAGGAGGTCATGTGATGACGGCTTCTCTCAATTCTCTTCTATTGAGAGAAGCTACACCTTTCTAGTCAACACAAGCACATAGCAAACATGGAGTCCATGACTGCCTGATAACACCAGTGATATTGGGGGCTCATGATAGCAGACGCTCCCTGTCATGATTTGGCAGTCTGCTTATTATTAAGTTATTAAAGCACAATTCCAGCTGGGGTTTTTTCACAGCTGAAGTGGTGCTTTAAGCGCAAGTCCCCCTACCGTGGTCATATACTCATCCTCCGGCATATTCACCTTTTTTTGGCTCAGCTCCAATCCCACGGCTCAAACTTGTGAGCACAGCTTCTGCGCTACTGCTTTGTGCCAAATAAACCTCTTGCAATTATGAGCAAAAAGTTCAACATTCCTTAACAAAACATAACACATTTTCCCACATGCTTTTAGCAGACTTGACGTGGATTTTGGCAAAACATAACCGTGATCGAATGCTTTACTTTGTAAGAAAAGTCTTCCATCTTGCCACCACAGGCCAGACATATGGCGAATAGGAGAATTTGTTGTCACGTGCAGTACACAACCAGTACTTGCCAGAAATTCGTGCAGCTCCTTTATCCCCTTTCTGACATCTGACGTACTATCCCGTCCATGGGACCTGGGCCCCTATGCCCATGGATGGGATAGTACGTCATAGCGATCAGCGCGGCCGGGTGTCAGCTGATTATCACAGCTGACACCCGGCACTATGTATCAGGGGTGGTCACGGACCGTCCTCGACACGTTAACCCCCGCCACACTGTGATCAAACACGATCGCAGTGTAACGGGGGTTTAGGGAAGCATCGGCAGGGAGGGGGCTCTCTCGTGCTTCCCTGAGACCCCCGCAGCAGTGCGGTGTGCAGCGCTGCTGCGGGGGCCTCCTTCCCTGCAGGTCCCCGGATCCAATATGGCGGCGGGGACCTTCGGGAGCCTGCAGGGAGCCGGCCTCCTCAGTGCCTGCAAAGCGCAGGCATAAGGAAGCCTTCTGTAGTGCCTGTGTCAGATCGCTGATCTGTCACAGCGATCTCGCACATGACAGTGATGTCCCCCCTGGGACAGTATAATGAAGTTAAAAAAATAAAAAATGTGTAAAAATAATTTATAAAAAAAATCGCTAAATAAAATTAAAAAAAAATATTCCCTAATAAATTCATTTTTTGGAAATAAAAGAAAAGAAAACAATAAAAGTACACATATTTAGTATCACCGCGTCCGTAACGACCCGTCCTATAAAACTGTCCCATTAGTTAACCCCTTTAGCGAACCCCTTAAAAAATAAAAATAAAAAAAACAAAGCAAAAAATAATGCTTCATTATCATACCGCCGAACAAAAAGTGCAATAACGCGCGATCAAAAAGACGGATATAAATAACCATGGTACCAGCAAAATACTCATCAGTGAAAAAATAAAAAAATTATAGCTCGCAGAATAAAGCGATGCAAAAATAATTATTTTTTATATAAAATTGTTTTCATTGCATAAAAGCCCCAAAACATAAAAAAAGACATAAAGGTATCACTGTAATCATACTGACCCGAAGAATAAAACAGTCTTATCAATTTTACCGCACGCGGAACGGTGTAAACGCACCCCCCAAAAGAAATTCTTGAAATGCTGGTTTTTGTTCATTCTGCGTCCCAAAAATTGGAATAAAAAGCGATCAAAAAATGTCACGTGCCCGAAAATGGTACCAATAAAAACGTCAACTCGTCCCGCAAAAAATAAGACCTCGCATGACTCGGTGGGTCAAAATTTGGAAAAATTATAGCTCTCAAAATGTAGTGATGCAAAAACTATTTTTACAATAAAAAGCGTCTTTAAGGCTAGTTTCACACTTGCTTTTTTTTGCAGCGCGTTTTTCCCGCAAAAAAACGCATTGAAAAAACGCATACATAAGCATACAACTGCTGCGTTTTTTTCAAGCATTTTTATGAGCATGCATGAAAAAAACGCAGCGTTTTTATGCGTTTGTATGCGTTTTTAGCGCGTTTTTACCGTGTTTGCGTTTTTTTCCAACATTTTTAGGTGGCCCCTCACACTACCCAAACCATGACTTTACTAACCCTAACCCTGACCCTAACCCTAACCCTAACCCTGACCCTAACCCTTAACCAAATCATACTTAACCCTAACCCAAACCCTAAACCCTAACTAACCCTAACCCTAACCCTGACCCTAACCCTAACCCTAACCCTGACCCTAACCCTAACCCTAACCCTAACCCTGACCCTAACCCTAACCCTAACCCTGACCCTAACCCTAACCCTAACCCTAACCCTAACCCTGACCCTAACCCTTAACAAAACCATACTTAACCCTAATCCTGACCCTAACCATGACCCTAATCCTTAACAAAACCATACTTAACCCTAACCCTGACCCTAACCCTAACCCTAACCCTGACCCTGACCATAACCCTAACCCTAAACCCCCTTAACTAACCCTAACTCTAACCCAAACCCCTAAATTCCATGGTTTAAAAAAAAAAACGCATATGCAAAAAAACGCATACATGAGCATGCCAGTGCGCACATATGCGCATCCATAGGCTATAATGGCCATTTTTAGCGCAAAACGTGCGCATATGTGCGCATGCGCTTTTTTGCAGGGCCAAAAAATGCAACATGCTGCGTCTGGAAAATCCCAACGCACACCCCAAAAAAACGCAGCGCATGAAAATCGCATACATGCGCTGACCAGTGCGCAGGTATGCGCACCCATGTTAAATATAGGGGAAAAAACGCATGCGCAGGTGTGCGTTTTTTTCCAGCGCTAAAAAACGCAAATGTGAAACCAGCCTTAGCGTATGACAGCTGCCAAACATAAAAATCCGCTTTAAATAGTAAATCAAACCCCCCTTTACCACCCCCTTAGTTAAGGAAAAATATTAAAATTAAAAAAATGTATTTATTTCCATTTTCCCGCTAGGGTTAGGGCTAGGTTTAGGGTTAGGGTTAGGGCTAGGGTTAGGGCTGAGATTAGGGTTAGGGGTGTGTTGGGGTTAGGGTTGGGGTTAGAATTCGGGGGTTTCCACTGTTTGGGCACATCAGGTGCCCTCCAAATGCAACATGGCGTCTGATCTCAATTCCAGCCAATTCTGCGTTGAAAAAGTCAAATGGTGCTCCTTCCCCTTCCAAGCTCTGCCATGCGCCCAAACAGTGTTTTACCCCCACATATGGGGTATCAGCCTACTCAGGACAAATTGCAAAACAACTTTTTGGGTCCAATTTCTCCTGTTACCCTTAGGAAAATAAAAAATTGGGGGCAAAAATATAATTTTTGTGGAAAAAAATATGATTTTTTTATTTTCACGCCCGGGCGTTATAAACTTCTGTGATGCACTGGGGGGTTTAAAGTGCTCACCACACATCTAGATAAGTTTCTTAGGGGGTCTAGTTTCCAAAATGGGGTCACTTGTGGGGGATTTCCACTGTTTAGGTGCATCAGGGGCTCTCCAAAGGCAACATGACACCCGCAGACCATTCCATCAAAGTCTGCATTCCAAAACGTCACTACTTCCCTTCCGAGCCCCGACGTGTGCCCATACAGTAGTTTTCTCCCACATATGGGGTATCAACGTACTCAGGACAAATTGGACAACAACTTTTGGGGTCCATTTTCTCCTGCTACCCTTTGGAAAATAAAAAATTGGGGGCTAAAAGATCATGTTTGTGGAAAAAATATGATTTTTTTTATTTTCACACCCTGGCATTATAAACTTCTGTGAAGCCCTTGGGGGTTCAAAGTGCACACCACACATCTAGATAAGTTCCTTGGGGGGTCTAGTTTCCAAAATGGTGTCATTTGTGGGGGCGTTCCACTGTTTAGGCACATCAGGGGCTTTCCAAACGCGGCATGGCATCCAATCCCAATTCAAGCCAGAAAAGTCAAATGATGGTACTTCCATTCCGGGCTCTGCCATGCGCCCAAATAGTGGTTTACCCCCACATGTGGGGTATCAGCGTACTCAGGTCAAATTTCACAATAACTTTTAGGGTCCTGTTGCCATTGGGAAAATAAAAATTGGGGGCGAAAAGATCATTTTTGTGGAAAAAATTTGATTTTTTAGTTTTACGACTGTATGTTATAAACTTCTGTGAAGCCCTGGGAGGTTCAAAGTTCTCACCACACATTTAGATAAGTTTCTTGGGGGGTCTAGTTTCCAAAATGGGGTCACTTGTGGGGGGTTTCCACTGTTTAGGCACATCAGGGGCTCTCCAAACGTGACATGGTGTCCGATCTGAATTCCAGCCAATTTTGCATTGAAAAAGTCAAACGGCGCTCCTCCCTTCTGAGCTCTGCCATGCGCCGAAACAGTGGTTCCCCCCACATATCAGGTATCAGCGTACTCAGGGCAAATTGCACAATAAGTTTTGCAGTCCAATTTCTCCTGTTACCCTTGGTAAAATAAAAAAACTGGACCTGAAGTAATTTTTTTGTGAAAAAAAGTTAAATGTTCATTTTTTTTTAAGCATTCAAAAAATTCCTTTGAAGCACCTGAAGAGTTAATAAACTTCTTGAATGTCGTTTTGAGCACCTTGAGGGGTGCAGTTTTTAGAATGTCACATTTGGGTATTTTCTATCATATAGACCCCTCAAAGTGACTTCAAATGTGATGTGGTCCTTAAAAATAAAATGGTGTTGCAAAAATGAGAAATCGCTGGTCAACTTTTAACCCTTATAAATTCCTAACAAAAAAAATTTTGGTTTCAAAATTGTGCTGATGTAAAGTAAACATATGTGAAATGTTACTTATTAAGTTTTTTGTGTGCCATATCTCTGTGATTTAAGGTCATAAAAATTCAAAGTTGGAAAGTTGTGAAATTTTAAAAATTTTTGACAAATTTCCGTTTTTTCACAAGTAAACGCAAGTTATTTGAATGAAATTTTACCACTAACATGAAGTAAAATATGTCATGAGAAAACAATTTCAGAATCAGTGGGATCCATGGAAGCGTTTCAGAGTTATTACCTCAAAAAGGGACAGTGGTCGGAATTGTAAAAATTGGCCCGGTCATGAACGTGCAAACCACCCTTGGGAGTAAAGGGGTTAATGTTGTTGTAGGCCTCTTAGCAGCCTCCTGGATCAATTGTTTTTTCATCAATTTTTAAGAGACATGCAGTTGTAGGTTCGTGTGACATGTAATTCTTGATGACAGTTTTCAGTGGTCCATGGAATATCTCATGCGTCTGAATTTTTTGTACCCTTCTAATGACTAATAATTTTCAACAATGAGATACCTTTACTGTGTTGTAAACTGCTACTGATCATGGCTTTTGTAGTAAAATGCAACTAAAAATTGGCAGGATAATCCTACTAGAACAGCTAAACTTTATATGGGGTTAATCAGAATCACTGTAAATGATGGCAGCTGTGTACTGACT
Source organism: Dendrobates tinctorius (assembly GCF_039654945.1). Lineage (NCBI taxonomy): Eukaryota > Metazoa > Chordata > Amphibia > Anura > Dendrobatidae > Dendrobates > Dendrobates tinctorius. The sequence goes on from NW_027361732.1 coordinate 12,407,009, forward strand.
ACTATTTAACATGAGTTTAAATGTGGTTTATGCTGAACACAACCACATCCAGAATAATAAGAGGGAAGTCACACTTATGCAACCACATTATTTTAGTTTTGCTATTTTTATCTTCCCAATTATTTCAGTTTATTTCTCAATGGATTTGGATTTGTACAGATTATAGATGACATTAAGGCTATGTGCCCACGTAGCTTTTTAAACCGGACACTGAAAACCGGACTCCTTCCCAGAAAACGCGTGTTTTTTTCCGTGCGATTTTACCGCGATTATGTTTGCGTTTTTGCCACGATTTTCGCGTGCGAAATTCAAGCACTTTCCAAGCGATTTGAAGCATCAGCTTGGAAAGTGAATGACAGGTTGGTCACACTCGTCAAACATAGTGTTTGACGAGTGTGACCAGCTTTTTACTATTGAGGCTGCCTATGCGGCATCAATAGTAAAAGATAGAATGTTAAAAATGATAAAAAAAATAAAAAAAAAATAAAAAAAAAAAAAATCGGGGTATATTTACCTTCCGACGTCCCGCACAGTCTCAGCGACGCTCCCGTTCCCAGCGATGCCTTGCGAGACCTGTGATGACGTTGATCTCACATTGTTATAGTGATCTCACGAGACCGCTAGAGTAACGCGAGACTACGTCATCACAGGTCCTTGCCGCAAGGCATTACTGGGAACGTTGAGGCCCGGGAAGGCTGCGCGTGACGCCGGAAGGTAAATATACCCCGATTTTTTTATTTTTTATTCTTTTTTTTTACAGGGGTATGGTACCCAGGGCATGGAGGACAGTCTCCTCTCCTCCACACCGTGGGCACCATCCACACATGAGACGCTTAACTTCCCGCATTGTGGGCATAGCCACATGCCGGAAGTAAGCGATTCTCATGCATTCCTATGGGTGCGGTTTCGCGGCAATTCTTTGCGATTCCACAAAAAGAATGAGCATGCTGCGTTTTTTTCCGCGATGCGATTCCGCCATGGAAAAAAGCGCAGCATTAGCACAGCATGTGCGGAATGCCATAGAAATGCATGGGGTGCGTTCTGTACAAGTTTTTTAAACGTTTTTGCAGCGTTTTCGTGCTGAAAAACGCTTAAAAATCGCATTGTGGGCACACAGCCTAAAGGTGGAAAAAGTTCTGAAATTATTCTTTTTGGTATTTTTTTGCATGATAAAAAACTGGCATTTTAAAAGGGATGTTTGGAATTTTTATATCATTTATTGCTAATTATTATAGTTTTTACAAGGGGGTGTTGTTCACAGGATTCTCTAAGAACGTGTCTTTAGGCTGCTGTACATTACTACCACGCCTCATTTGTAAAGATTGTAAATATTGAGGCTACGTGCCGACGTTAGCGTTTTTAAACGCTCAGGAAACGGATTCCCTTCCCAGAAAACGTGCGTTTTATTTCCGCGCGTTTCTTGAGCTTTTTTTGCACAAAAGATGCGCGTTTTTGATGTGTTTTTTCCGCGCATTTTCTGGGAACATTGGAAAAGGCTAAAAACGCTCAGCAGAAATTAATGAGCATGCTGCGTTTTTAGCCGCTAAAGCGATTCCTGAGCGTTTAAAAATGCATGCATTGGCACAAAAAGCCAAAAATGCATGCAATTTAATGTGACGCTTCTTTTAAGCATTTCTGCAGCGTCTGAGCCGGCACAAATGCTGCGGAAACACTTAAAAAAACGCAACGTGGGCACACAGCCTAAAACTGAATAAAGATACCCATATCTCTGGATTTAACTCCGTAGTTGAGCAGTCACAGTGTGAAAACACTCAGTGACAGATCCGTGCCAACAGCGGTCACTGATAGCTGACCAGCACGGCTAGAGATGCGAGGATTGGGATTGTTTAGTTTGCAAAAGAGAAGACTGAGAGGAGACTTAATAGCTGTCTACAAATATCTAAAGGGCTGTCACATTGTAGAAGGATCATCTTTATTCTCATTTGCACAAGGAAAGACTAGAAGCAATGGGATGAAACTGAATGGGAGGAGACACAGATAAGATATTAGAAAAAACTTTTTGACAGAGTGATCAATGAGTGGAACAAGCTGCCACGAGAAGTGGTGAGTTCTCCTTCAATGGAAGTCTTCAAACAGAGGCTGGACAGACATATGACTGGGATGATTTAGCGAAGCCTGCTTTGAGCAGGGGTTTGGACCAGATGGCCCAGGAGGTCCCTTCCAACTCTACGATTCTATGATTCTATGACCCATTTCAGCGGTCCCCACTCATTGATTGCTAGGATTGGTCAGTCAATCTGAAATATTAGCACTTCTCTGCAGAAACCCCACCAACAGTTCAGCTGAGCTGAAAGCCAAGCTCCTGCGGTAACAGCCAGGGCTAGTGCTTGCATTGCCCCTGCCTGAGTAACCCTGCAGATGCATTTAGAAGGTTGTGAGAGGGAGAGGGTTCCCTCTCTCACCCCCATCAGCACCCCGCAACACAATCACAGGGAGCCAATGGTTTTCATGGCTAGCAGGCATTTTGTCAAGGTAATATGACAGTTCTTATTCATTGCAGTGCTGGTGCATAGCAATGCATGAGAACAGTAATGAAAGTAATAAAAGTTAAAGTCCGAGAGGAAATTTGTAAAAAATGTTAAGAAAAAGATTGAAAACAATATTTTAAAAAAAGCACAAAATAAAGAAGAAAAATATTACACCCATAAACACACATAAGTACACATAACGTATTTATGTAAAAAAACCAAAATAAACAAAAAAAGACACATACTTGATATAACCATGTCCAGAACGACCTGACCTATAATACTGTCATACTAGTTAAATCCTAAAGTGAACAGCGTAAAATATAAAAAAAAAAACTTAGCAAAAACTACAGGTTTTCATCACACTGACTGAAAAAAAGTGGAATGAAAAGCGATCAAAAAGATAAATGTAAGTAAAAATGGTATAGCTGAAAAAGTAATCTTGTCCTGCAAAAAAGAATCCGCCACACAGCTTCATCAGAGGAAAAATAAAAACTATAGCTCTCAGAATACAGCGATGCAAAAACAATATTAATTTCTATAAAATTGTTTTTTGTGTAGAAGCGACAAAACATACAAAACATAAAAAAGATAGCATATGGTATTGCTGTAATCGTACTGACCTAAAGAATAAAGCTGCCTTATCACTTTTACCACATGATGAACTGCATAAAAAAAAAGAAAAAACAAAGGGCAATCTCTGAGTTGCTGATTTTTGTTCATTCTGCCTTCCAAAAATTGGAATAGGAAGTGACCAAAAATATTATGTGCCCTATAATGGCACCAATAATCCAATAAAAAGGTCAACTCAACCCACAAAAGTCAAGCCCTCAAATGACTCTGTCAGCAGAAATAAAGAAAAATTATAGCTCTCAAAATATGGCGATACATAAACTTTTTTCTGTAAAAAAAAACAGGGGGGGGTTAGTGTGTGTGCTAGCAAAACCTAAAATAACTATATAAATGTTATATCATTGTAATTGGCACAATCAGAAGAATAAAGCTGTCTTATCACTGCATGTGGAACAGAGTGAAAAATAAATTAAACCGATTCTTGACCAAAGATTGCAGTAAGGCTCGGTGCACATTTAAACTGCGCTCTACGCTGAACGCCTACACCTGGGGTTTCCTTCTAAATCTCTGAAATATATAGTAACATAGTTATTAAGGTTGAAGTCCATCTAGTTCCACCCATATCCTATCCTAACTTGCCCTAACATGTTGATCCAGAGGAAGGCAAAAAAAAACCCATGTGGCAACCAGTAAGCTTCACATTGGGAAAAAAAATTCCTTCCCGACTCCACATACGGCAATCAGACTAGCTCCCTGGATCAACGCAATATTAAGGAAACTAGTGTATATTGTAACGTCCATCTGCGGTTCTGGGCTGCAGCCAGGCAACACCCCGAGAAGCACTGATACCCTTTACCCCTATACAGGGATCTGGATTTACAACAGAGCCCAGGAGGTACTGTCTGAATAGGAGCAGCGGCCAGAGCAGGATGGTCGTCAGAGTGAAGTACAAAAACGGCAGGCAATAGCAGAGTCAATTTCAGGCCATGGTCAGAGTCAAAAACCAGGAGGGCGGCAGAGGTACAGATTCGTTAGGAAGTAGCAGAGTCAGAATATCCAGGCCAAGGTCACAAACCAGGAGAGTAGCAGAAGTACAGAATCGTCAGGCAAAAGAGGGGTCAGAAATCCAGGCTGAGGTCAGAGTCAAACAGAAATCAATCACTAAGTAACACACAGGGGAACCAAGAATATATCTGGCGGCTTGCAAGACCAGTCCCAAGGTATTTGAGGGATCAGGTAATCCCTCACAGGTTCCTGGACTGGTGATGTCATTAGGGCCGCCCCCAGGACCAGGCCAGATGGAGTTGCAGTAACCCCCTGATGACTGACAGAGGGGCGGAGCCTGCGCCCACCAGATGCCTGCGCAGGAGCCACTTCTCTGTCACCACCATAACTCACGGGCGGACGACGGCGCCTCCCAGTGGCCGAGGCAGGAACAGCCGTCCCCGAGTCTGACAGTTAAGTGGCGGTCTGGCGCCTCCTAGTGGCCGTGACCGGAACAGCAGGCCTCGAATCCAACGTTGACGTGACAGACTGGCGCCTCCTAGTGGCTAAAGCTGGGACCATAGGCCCTGAGTCTGATGGCGACGTAATAGAACCACGGTGCCTCCCAGTGGCCGAGGCAGGAACAGCCGTCCCCGAGTCTGATGGCGAAGTGGCGGCCCGGCGCCTCCTAGTGGCTGCGACCGGAATAGCAGGCCCCAAGTCTGACGGAGACGTGACAGTACCCCCCCTTCCAAGAGGGGCCTCCGGACCCTCAAAACCTGGTTTGTCAGGGTGAAGGAGGTGAAACCTTCTAATTAGTGCTTTTGCATGGATGTCCCACGCAGGGACCCAAGACCTCTCCTCCGGGCCGTAGCCCCTCCAGTGTACCAGATACTGTACGGACCCTCTTACAAGGCGGGAGTCAAGGACACCCTGGACTTCATACTCCAAGGACCCTCCGACCGAAACGGGAGGAGGAGGGGACGGGACAGGGTGAATTGGGGAGCGATACAACTTGAGGAGAGACTTGTGGAAGACATTGGGTAATTTGAAAGACTGAGGGAGTTTTAAACGGAAGGCCACCGGGTTAATCACCTCTATAATCTCGTATGGACCAATAAATCTGGGACCCAGTTTGGCAGATGGTACTTTAAGCTTGATGTTTTTGGTGGAGAGCCAAACCTTGTCTCCAACTCCCAGGTGCGGTCCTTTGGATCGCCGTTTGTTCGCTGCCGAGGTCTGTCTAACCCGGGCCCCTTTCAAGTTAGAGTTTACCTCAGACCAAATGGTTTTTAAACGATGTATATTTTTCTCTACCCCAGGAAGCTCCGACATTCTGGCCGAGAATGAGCCAAAGCGCGGATGCAGCCCGTGGTTGCAGAAAAAGGGGGTAGACTTAATGGAGTCCTGATACTGATTGTTTAGGGCAAACTCGGCTAGTGGCAGATGTTCTGCCCAATCGGACTGGTGTTCTGAGATGTAGCAACGAAGGTATTGCTCCAGAGCCTGGTTGACACGTTCGGTTTGCCCATTGGTTTCAGGGTGGTAAGCCGAGGAAAAAGATAGCTCAATACCAATGCGTTTACAGAACGCCCTCCAGAACTTTGACACGAATTGGGTACCCCTGTCAGACACAATATTGACCGGGGCACCGTGTAAACGTACCACATGTACAATAAACAGTTTACTCAACGTTTCTGAGTTAGGTAACCCCGACAGGGGGACAAAATGACATTGTTTACTGAACCTATCCACCACCACCCAGATACACGTCTTTCCATCTGAGGACGGTAGGTCCGTAATGAAGTCCATGGAGATGTGGGTCCATGGACTCTCGGGGGTGGGCAAGGACTGGAGCCAGCCGGCAGGGCGAGTATGGGAGGACTTGGCGCGGGCACAGACCTCACATGCTAAGACATATTCTTTGCAGTCCTTAACCACCATCGGCCACCAAAAATTCCTAGTTATCAATCTGGCGGTATTATTGAGACCAGGATGGCCTGCCAAGACAGAGTCATGTGATTCTCTAAGCACTTGTAGGCGAAACGCAGGCGGAATGAACAATTTGTTGGGTGGCGTAGTGTCAGGGGCTTGTTCTGGGGATTTACGGATCTCCTCCAGAAGGTCCAATGACACTGCGGACACAATGATCCCAGTGGCCAATATCGGAACTGGTTCACAGTCCTCGGCTTGTGAGGGGCAGAAACTGCGAGAGAGGGCATCGGCCCTCACATTTTTTGTACCAGGGCAGAAGGTGATTATAAAATTAAACCTAGAGAAAAACAATGCCCACCTTGCTTGTCTAGGATTTAACCTTTTTGCTGATTCTAGGTATGTCAGGTTCTTATGATCGGTAATTACCGTGATCTTGTGTTTGGCGCCCTCGAGGAAGTGACGCCATTCCTCGAAGGCCCATTTAATTGCCAATAGTTCCCGATTCCCAATATCATAGTTTTTCTCCGTGGGAGAGAATTTGCGGGAAAAAAACGCACATGGACGAAGCTGAGTGAGGGATGTAGTGCCTTGTGATAGCACTGCTCCCACTCCGACTTCAGAGGCATCCACCTCCACAATAAATGGACGGTCCAGATCCGGCTGAACCAAAACTGGGTTGGCCACAAAACTCTCTTTTAACGTAGAAAACGCCTGAATTGCCTCAGGATTCCAGTTGGCCACGTCCGCCCCTTTCCGGGTCAGATCCGTGAGTGGCTTGGCAATCTCTGAGAAACCTCTAATAAACTTGCGGTAATAATTAGCGAACCCCAAAAATCGCTGCAGCGCTTTCAGCGATTTTGGTTGCACCCAAGCCTTAATAGGCTGGACCCATGCGGAAGCCTTTACCTGAAACCATGTATCCTAAAAACTGTACCTCCTCAGCAAAAAAGACACTTTTCTCCAGTTTAGCAAACAAGGAGTGTTCACGTAGTCTTTGTAGCACAGAACAGACGTGTTGAGAGTGTGTCACAGGGTCAGCAGAGTAAATCAGAATGTCATCTAAATACACCACGAAATACACCCCACAAATGTCTCTAAAAATATCATTAACAAAGTGCTGAAATACGGCAGGTGCGTTGCTGAGTCCGAACGGCATAACCAGGTACTCAAAATGGCCAAGGGGTGTATTGAAGGCCGTTTTCCACTCATCTCCCTTTCTTATGCGGACCAGATTATATGCCCCCCGGAGGTCAAGTTTAGTAAACCAACGGGCTCCTGTTAGCTGATTAAAAAGATCAGGGATGAGTGGAAGCGGATACTGTTTTTTATAGTGATTGCATTCAACTCCCGATAATCAATGCAGGGTCTGAGACCACCATCTTTCTTCTCCACAAAGAAGAACCCGGCCCCAACTGGAGAAATGGACGGTCTGATAAACCCTTTTCTTAGGCTATCTGCAATATAGTCATTCATGGCCTGACGCTCTGGGCCAGAGAGATTAAATATTCTTCCCTTAGGGAGACGGGCATCCGGAATCAGATCAATAGGGCAATCATACTCTCTGTGAGGGGGTAGCTTTTCAGATTCTACAATAGAAAAGACATCCTCAAAATCTCTGAAAGCAAACGGTATGTGGGGGGTTTTAACCTTAACTTGGTTTACTGCCAAGGATATGCAATTTTTCTGACACTGTGGGCTCCAGCGTACAACGTCACCCAAGTGCCAGTCGATGACAGGATTGTGCTGGCGTAACCATGGCATACCCAGAATAACTGCAGAGGTTAAATTGTCCATCACAAAAAATGACACCAGCTCAGTGTGTAAGGCTCCCACAGACATAGCAACCTTGGCAGTAACAAACTTAACCCCCTCCTGAATAATGGACGTGCCATTAATAGCCGTGGTTTTAATAGGGGCATTAAGTTTTAGTAGAGTTACACCCAGATTCCTAGCAGTCAAGGAATCCATAAAATTTCCTTCAGAGCCACTATCCACATACGCGTTTAAACACAGCGATTTCTGACCACATGAAACTGAAATGGGTAATAAAACTTTAGCCGCATCTGCGGGCAATACCTGAGCCCCTGGGCAACCATAGCCAGAGTAGTTGCCCAGAGGTCGACGTGCCAGGAGCATGGATCTCTGAGGTGCAGCTCTCTCCCTGAAGACTCCAGACTGCCGCATAGTTGTCCAAGAAAATGAGAGAGATCTTCCAGGCTGTGCACTGCAACAGGTGTTCAGGCTAAAAATCAGCTCAGTCAGAAGAAGAAGAAAAAAAAAAGTTCAGGGAGACTGCTTTTGTATATGTTGGGTATATACACAAGAAGCAGTTAATTTTATGGCCGGATATAAAGTAACGTCCGTCTGCGGTTCTGGGCTGCAGCCAGGCAACACCCCGAGAAGCACTGATACCCTTTACCCCTATACAGGGATCTGGATTTACAACAGAGCCCAGGAGGTACTGTCTGAATAGGAGCAGCGGAGAGATCTTATTGATGGGCATTGTTCCCCTTTCTATGTAAGATATATAATGCTCGTTATATGGAGTATAAATACAGAAAATGTATACATTAATCTCGGCATATGATAGTTCAGGTGGACTGGGGCAGGTCCTGCTTGTATTAGCATTTATACTATTGCACTTTTTGATTGTCCTTTGCACATGTTCCCCATTTTTGTCTTGTCTTGTTCATAATTTAATAAAGAGAAGCAATTTTATCAATATGGATCTATGGTCGCAATTTTCTACTGTGGTTTCCACAATTTTTGGTTTATATATTAGCGATTGATTCTAGTTTGTCCAAACAGAGTGACACCTATAAGGAGTGATATAAAATATATTTAGGATGCGGCTCTGTACCGTTGCTGTTATAATTTGTCTACCAATTTCTGTGTTTTGCACAGGTTTTTGCACTGGTATAATGGACTATAAGGCCAGGGAAAAATCCTGGCTGGGACAAGCTGACGAAGTTTTTGGACGGGATGGGACAGGTGGAACGCGGTCTGTTGGTCACAGGAATGATGGGCTGTTTGAGTCCTTTAAAAAATTGCTTATTAAACGTACAAAAATTTGGTGGAGTAGGATATTTCTGGAAAAATACATTGTCAAGAATATGATACCTAGGGGCCTACGGGTCCGGGTCCTACCGAATTTCCCCATGGAGGATACTGAATTTATATCTAGCTGGGAGGATGCGTGTGGGGCATGTTCATTGGCATTAATGAAGCTATTGATTGACTATAATACAAAATCCCTCAATGTTTTGGACAAAGAGATTGATCAGACTTTATTAGATCTTCAGGCTGGTTGTTCGGTGGAACAATTGAAAGTATATGAGGATAATTTGGAAAGAACGGTAGATACCGTGGTGAAAAAAATCAATGAGACGCAGGTCTCAAAATTTAATAGGGACAGTAAGGACTATCAAGATAAAACGGTCTATCAATGGAAAAAACATACTGATAAACTATCAGTGGGACATCGTAGTGTTTCCAACACTTCTATATCATCACTTAGTGCCTCGTCTGAGACCTCTACCGCTTCCATGATTACTCGTTCTCGAGTTAATTATGGACGTATGAGAAATTCCAACTTCCATACACATAAGAGGAGGAAAAATCGATCACTGGAAAATCAAAGCAGGGAGAATAAGGTAATTAACCTCAGCGATCACTTGCTCACTAGAGCTGACTGTGATTTACTGTATAAAGGCCTGTCATTCTCACCAATGGCGGGCTTTGACAGATTCACGGCCATTAAAGACCTACATATCTTTGCGAGGTCACTATTATTTAAACATTTCTTTTATGATGATAATAAGAGCATATTGTTTCCTACAGAGGAAGAACAATCAGCCTTGATGATCCTTGAGGAATTGGCGGAGGAGCATTCAGCCACCGAGGGAGGTAAGATTCCTCCGGCCTTGAGGGTACGCTCCAGGAAGTTCCCCCCTTTCTCGAACTGTAGTGCCATTGATCTCTTTGTGAAAGTTGTTGGCAATGAGTTTGCTAAGATACCACAACATATACAAGGGGACAATTTGACAGGGGAGGAGAGGAAACATTTGGGACACCTGAAAAGCCTCCCTGATATTGTGATCAAGCCGGCGGACAAGGGGGGGGAATGTTGTTTTATGGCCTAAACACATGTATGAAAAGGAAGCCATGCGTCAGCTCTTGAATACAACGTGTTATAAGAGACTGACTTTCAACCCCTTGTCCGCCTTTTGTACACAGTTGAAAAAGATTCTTATAAAAGCTAGGGACGCTGATATTATCTCTGGAGAATTATTCACGGCGTTAATAGTAGTTGAACCTATGGTGCCAACGTTTTATCTCCTCCCCAAGACTCATAAGAATATTCAATGCCCTCCGGGTAGGCCTATAGTTTCGGGGAGTGGTGGCTATTTGGAGCGTGTCAATAGGTGGCTGGATTCTCTCCTTCAGCCACTGGTGGAGGATCTACCATCTTATCTTAGGGATACCAATCAATTGCTGTGTAAAATGGATGGTTTGACGTTAGATGCTGACACTATCCTCGTCACTATGGATGTCGAATCGTTATATACGAATATTCGGCACGATGATGGATTACGAGCGGTTAAGTTCTTTCTATCGACATCCAGTCTTTCCCCGAGTTTGAGGGCCCTGGTCTTGGAAGTTTTAGAATTTGCCCTTACGCATAATTTTTTCACGTTCAGGGGGTCTTTCTTCCTACAGCTCCAGGGGACAGCGATGGGGGCAGCGTTTGCGCCCTCCTATGCCAACCTGTTCCTGGGGCTGTGGGAGAGAGACCTCCTGATGTCAGATCAACTGTCGTCTATGGAGCGCGTCCCCTTTTGGACGCGCTACATAGACGACATTTTATTGTTCTGGCAGGGGGATATGAGTCTATTGGATGGATTCATTTTGGAACTAAATGACAATTGTTTGAATATCCATCTTACTGCCAATTATTACAGGGAAAGGATTGAATTTTTGGATGTTCAAATTAGTAAGGGTCAGGAAGGAAATATACAGACCACGATCTTTAGGAAACCGACGGCCACAAATATGCTCCTACACGCATCCTCCTCACATCCGAGACACATGGTACATGCGGTACCGATAGGTCAATTCTTACGTCTTAGACGTTTATGCTCTACAGAGGAGGAATTTGAAATTCAGGCTAAGGACTTGAGGGGCCGTTTTGCAGATAGGGGATATAGCAACCGGTCAATAAAAAGGGCCTATATACGAGCAAAACATAACAATAGGGATGTCCTTCTGTACAAAAAGAAGGATGAGTCTATGAAACCTGATATAGTTAGGTTTATCACGAATTTTAATGCCCGGTCTGGTCAGGTGCGGGGTATTTTGAACAAATTTTGGAATATCCTGCAAACTGATCCTATTTTGGGTAAGATTATTCCGGAGAAACCACAAATCACTTTCAGGAGAGCAAGGAACCTACGTGATCACCTTGTACGTAGCCACTATATTGGAGACCCTCCCAGAACCTTTCTGGACAATTTTACCCGTGATAAGAAAGGTGGTAGTGCGGCGTGTGGACACTGTGTGGCATGTGTCAACATGACTACAGATGATACATTTACGGATTCCTCAGGACAGAAACAATTTAAAATTAAGAAAAAAATCAATTGTTTGTCCCGGAATGTTGTTTATTATGCCACATGCCCATGCTCCCTGATCTATATAGGGCTTACCACTAGGCAGCTGAAAGTTAGGGTCAGGGAGCATGTGCTGGGCATACAGGCCGCGGCTAATGAGGAAGAGGTGCAACTACTAAAAACGTTGCCAAAACATTTTAAATTGTATCATAACTGTGATAGTAGTGGCCTCAAATTTAAGGGTATAGATATAGTGGATATGGGTATTCGAGGGGGGAATATTTCCCAACGACTAGCTCAAAAAGAATCGCGTTGGATCTGGACGCTTAATACGGTGCATCCTAAGGGATTAAATGAAAGTTTATCCTATGCCCCTTTCCTGTGATGACAGTTCCTCGGTTTGGGACTGTGTGGGGTCATACAATGGTGCAGTAGTTGTTGGTTTTATTTTTGTTTTTAACATAAGTTTTTATTCATCATTAGGGTCGGTTTAAAGGTGTTGGTTTGGGGATACCTATAAGTATTTTTCTCGGTGAAGAAGAACAGAATTTTGGCTACCTGGCAACTCTTATGGAACGATATGGAGAAGATCCAGATTTTTTTACCCTGGATATCGTGGTATACAGCTTTATTCATGGCGGAAGTGATGTGAATTTTGGCACATCTATTGAGACATTTAAACGGGAACCATTAAAATGGACTATTCATATGGCCCTTATCGCTGTTCCCCTTTACCCATATATGTATGGCAGATATTATATTTTGATACCTTGCAGTGTAATACACCTATATGGGACATTTTGTGTCAATTGGGGGATATTGCTGGGCCTTTTTGTCTGTGCCTTGAATTTGTAAATATGATTGTTATATATATGAGGTTATTTGGCTTTAATACTGTGATTCTTAAGTATTTGTGGGGTTGTATGGGATATACTATACAATATAGATAATCCTGTTTTAGATGCACCAATGTATTGAATAATAATGAGTATTTAGACAGGTATAACAATTTTGTATAGTTTTGTATACTTTCTTATGCCCCCCCCTTTCTCTAATGTTTATGGTTTCTCATTAAGGTTGCCCAAAATAACCGAGGATTGGATTCCAGTATGGTGTACGACCTTATATACAATAATTTTATAATGTTATGTTGATTTTTTTGCTTTGTTTGTATGTTTTTGCATTTATGTATTGTTGTGGTTAGAATCTATCTATCGGCCCTCTTGCAATATGGCCGCCGGAGCCTCAATTATACTGCGCATGCGCGCCCTCTCCTCCCCCTGTGTGACGTACCCTGCCGACGTCGGGTGCCGGATCACGTGGGCCCACGTGTTTCCGGCCGCGTCACCGGTAGGGGGTGTGTCCGCAGTGGGAGGGATGGACGGCGCGTGCTGCGGCATTTCCGGCAGGCGCATTTAAATAAGATGCATTTGTGGTTGATGCTTATGCCCCCTGAGGAAGGAGCTCATTGCTCCGAAACGCGCGTCGGGGAAACGAGCGTTCCGCCCGGTCATCCTGTAGCCTCATCAAGGTAACGGTTTTGGGTCTTAATCCATTTAGGGCGGGTTATTTGCCCGCTGGTGCAGCCCTGGCATTGTTTGCTGCACCAATTTCCGTCTTTCTATACATGTAAGATGTGTTCCACATGGCCCGAGGGTAGTAGTGTTAACTTGTTGTTAACCCCTCAAGTTACCTCTTTTGGGATAATGTATAGATTTATTTTGTATGATAGATGATGGGCATTGTTCCCCTTTCTATGTAAGATATATAATGCTCGTTATATGGAGTATAAATACAGAAAATGTATACATTAATCTCGGCATATGATAGTTCAGGTGGACTGGGGCAGGTCCTGCTTGTATTAGCATTTATACTATTGCACTTTTTGATTGTCCTTTGCACATGTTCCCCATTTTTGTCTTGTCTTGTTCATAATTTAATAAAGAGAAGCAATTTTATCAATATGGATCTATGGTCGCAATTTTCTACTGTGGTTTCCACAATTTTTGGTTTATATATTAGCGATTGATTCTAGTTTGTCCAAACAGAGCGACACCTATAAGGAGTGATATAAAATATATTTAGGATGCGGCTCTGTACCGTTGCTGTTATAATTTGTAGTATATATGTATGTTGTATGAATGTAGTATATATGTAGCATGTATGTTGTATGTAGTATGTATGTATGTTGTATGAATGTAGTATGTAGCATGTACAGTTGTGGCCAAAAGTATTGACACCCCTGAAATTCTGTCAGATAATACTCAGTTTCTTCCTGAAAATGATTGCAAACACAAATTATTTGGTATTATTATCTTCATTTAATTTGTCTTAAATGAAAAAACACAAAAAGAATTGTCCTAAAGCCAAATTGGATATAATTCCACACCAAACATAAAAAAGAGGGTGGACAAAAGTATTGGCACTGTTCGAAAAATTATGTGATGCTTCTCTAATTTGTGTAATTAACAGCACCTGTAACTTACCTGTGGCACCTAACAGGTGTTGGCAATAACTAAATCACACTTGCAGCCAGTTGACATGGATTAAAGTTGACTCAACCTCTGTCCTGTGTCCTTGTGTGTACCACATTGAGCATGGAGAAAAGAAAGAAGACCAAAGAACTGTCTGAGGACTTGAGAAACCAAATTGTGAGGAAGCATGAGCAATCTCAAGGCTACAAGTCCATCTCCAAAGACCGGAATGTTCCTGTGTCTACTGGGCGCAGTGTCATCAAGAGGTTTAAAGCCCATGGCACTGTGGCTAACCTCCCTAGATGTGGACAGAAAAGAAAAATTGACAAGAGATTTCAATGCAAGAATGTGCGGATGTTGGATTAAGAACCTCGACTAACACATCCAAACAAGTTCAAGCTGCCCTGCAGTCCAAGGGTACAGGAGTGTCAACCCGTACTATCCGTCGGCATCTGAATGAAAAGGGACTGTATGGTAGGAGACCCAGGAAGACCCCACTTCTTACCCCGAGACATAAAAAAGCCAGGCTGGACTTTGCCAAAACTTACCTGAAAAGGCCTAAAATGTGTTGGAAGAATGTTCTCTGGTCAGATGAGACAAAAGTAGAGCTTTTTGGGCAAAGGCATCAACATAGAGTTTACAGGAGAAAAAAGAGGCATTCAAAGAAAAGAACACGGTCCCTACAGTCAAACATGGCGGAGGTTCCCTGATGTTTTGGGGTTGCTTTGCTGCCTCTGGCACTGGACTGCTTGACCGTGTGCATGGCAGTATGAAGTCTGAAGACTACCAACAAATTTTGCAGCATAATGTAGGGCCCAGTGTGAGAAAGCTGGGTCTCCCACAGAGGTCATGGGTCTTCCAGCAGGACAATGACCCAAAACACACTTCAAAAAGCACTAGAAAATGGTTTGAGAGAAAACACTGGAGACTTCTGAGGTGGCCAGCAATGAGTCCAGACCTGAATCCCATAGAACACCTGTGGAGAGATCTAAAAATGGCAGTTTGGAGAAGGCACCCTTCTAATATCAGGGACCTGGAGCAGTTTGCCAAAGAAGAATGGTCTAAAATTCCAGCAGAGCATTGTAAGAAACTCATTGATGGTTACCAGAAGCGGTTGGTCGCAGTTATTTTGGCTAAAGGTTGTGCAACCAAGTATTAGGCTAAGGGTGCCAATACTTTTGTCTGGCCCATTTTTGGAGTTTTGTGTGAAATGATCAATGTTTTGCTTTTTGCTTCATTCTCTTTTGTGTTTTTTCATTTAAGACAAATTAAATGAAGATAATAATACCAAAGAATTTGTGTTTGCAATCATTTTCAGGAAGAAACTGAGTATTATCTGACAGAATTGCAGGGGTGTCAATACTTTTGGCCACAACTGTATGTTGTATGTAGTATGTATGTATGTTGTATGAATGTAGTATATATGTATGTATGTTGTATGAATGTAGTATATATGTAGTATATATGTATGTTGTATGTAGCATGTATGTTGTATGTAGTATGTATGTTGTATGTAGTATGTATGTATGTTGTATGAATGTAGTATATATGTAGTATGTATGTATGTTGTATGAATGTAGTATATATGCAGCATGTAGTATATATGTATGTTGTATGAATGTAGTATGTATGTTGTATGAATGTAGTATGTATGTAGTATGTATGTAGTATGTATATATATATATATTTTTACATTCAACACATTAGCCGGATGATGGGACTACTACTGTCCCATCATTGGCTAATGTGTCAATCACTGTCAGTGTAGCAGGCATCGCCCGATGGGACTTGTAGTCTCATCGGATGATGCCTGTACAGACACAAGACCCCTGGCAGGCCCGCACAGACCACCGACAGCCGGCACAGGCCCCCGGCAGGCCGGCACAGATCACCGGCAGCCGGCACAGGCCCCCGAGAGGCCCGTACAGACCACCGGCAGCTGGCACAAGCCCCCGGCAGCCGGCACAAGCCCCCGGCAGGCCCGTACAGACCCTCGGCAGCCGGAATAAGCCCCCGACAGACCCGTGCAGACCCCCGGCAGCCGGCACAAGCCCCCAGCAGACCCGTACAGACCACCGGCAGCCACCACAGGCCCCCGGCAGCCGGCACAGGCCCCCGAGAGGCCCGTACAGACCACCGGCAGCTGGCACAGGCCCCCCGAGAGGGCCGTACAGACCACCGGCAGCCGGCACAGGCCCCCGAGAGGCCTGTCCAGACCACCGACAGCCCGAACAGGCCCCACCCGCACACAACAGACACGCACAGTGTCCGCCCACGCACCGCCCACACTCTTCCCCCCTCCCGAAAGGGTTTTTTTTCCGATATTTCTGTCCCATTGACTTTAATGGGACTTCCGGGATTGGAATCGGCAATACCCGATACTTTTTTTAGATCGGCCGATCCAATCCGATCCGATATTTTTCAATATCGGGTGGTATCGCTCAACACTACTTGTAACCCCTCTACTACACATCTTATTAAAGGATACATGAAAACTTATTAATTTGAGATCACTATTACCCAAGTGACCCTCAACCCTTACATTTGATATGCGGTCTGGCCTGTTGGTTAATATTAGGTCTAGCAGTGCCCCCCTCTTGTTGGGTCCTGAACCAGTTGTGAAAGGTAATTGTCTCTCAAAGTTGTCAGAAACCTATTACCTTTGCTGGAACTGCGGGTTTCGGTTCCCCAATGTATTTCAGGATAGTTGAAATCCCCCATAATAATGTCTTCTCCTTGAGTCGCAGCTTCATCTATTTACTTTATGAGGATATTCTCTGTTGCTTCCATTATTTTTGGAGACTTATAACAAACCCCTATCAGTAATTTATTATTTTTCCCCCCTCCCCTTATCTCTATCCACAGGGACTCTACATTTTCATTAGATTCATATATATTATCACGAAGGATGGGTTTTAAGGATGATTTTACATATAAACACACGCCTCCCCCTCGCTTATTTGTTCGGTCATTTCTGAACAGACTATAGCCCTGTAAATTAACTTCCCAGTCGTGGCTCTCGTCCAGCCATGTCTCAGATATCCCCACCATGTCATAATTATGTTCCAACAACATTAACTCCAATTCCTCCATCTTGTTGGCGAGGCTTCTGGCATTAGTAAACATGCACTTTATGTATCTCTCTGTACCTCTATTCTTTCTTAAATTATTAACTGTTCTAACCCCACCCCCCATGCCACCCCCAACCCCAATTTCATTATTTGTGCCCAGGTCCCTATCTGCACCGTCTTCCCCTCCTATAAAAAGAATACCCTCCCCCCCGTCCCTAGTTTAAACACTTCTCCAACCTTCTAGCCATTTTCTCCCCCAGCATAGCTGCACCCTCCCCATTGTGACTAAATGCAACTCCTCGTTGAATCTCTCCTATACTGAGGCAGATGGGGACACTGTAGACTCTGTCTGGCCCATGATTTGGTGCTGTCTGTCTTTTTAGACGTGCGGTTGGCCACAGTTTTGTGCACCTCTTGAAAAATGGACACCGCCGAACAGAAGCTACAACGTATTCAGAGTATGTCTGTTGCCTCATTAGTGAATGAATCCCTTGGGGGTTTCATCCAAATCACATATTTTGTACATTTAAATGAAAACCCCGATGTAAATGCTCGGTGTAGATCATAGGATGTGATCCAAAATGTTCTGTACCCCAAAATGTCACCAATATAAGCTTCTACTCAACTCACAAAAAAAACAAGTCCCCACTAAGGTCTGTTATCTGGTAAAAAAAAATCTAGGTGTATCCACATTATTTGTAGCACAAAGCCTCTGTAGAAGTGTTGTGGCTCCCATGAAAAACAATCCAGCAAAATCTACACTCCCAAGTCCATATGCTCCATCCTCCTGAACACATTGTGGCTTAACCACAGTTAGGCCCCTTTCACATGTCAGTGTCTCCGGTACATGTAATGACAGTTTTCTCACATACTGGAGACACTGACACACATAGACCCATTCAAATGAAGGGGTCTATGTACGTGTCAGTGTGTTTTAACGGACCATGTGTATATTGTAAGGTGAAATTAAGCCCGACTCAATAAGACACCTATCCATTACTAATCCTATAGTAAATAAATGGTTAAATAAACATACACACAGTAAGCATAAAGTATTTTAATGAAATAATACACCACACTATTTTTCCAACTTTGTTACACTGCTAATCCCATCTTGAAGCCCTCAAACTCCTGTAAAAAAAAAAAACTAAAAAAATGAACCAACAATATACCATACTTGTCCGGCGTACAGTCAGTCCCATGGAGCAATCCATATCTGGGGATAATCAGTTTACAACCAGAGCTGTGCTAATGTGACTGTCGGGTTGGTTCAAAAAATAAGTGGGACCCCACATCGTTATTTTTTTCATTCATTCTTCCCTACTCGTGCAGTTGCTGGCAGAGCAGGGGAAAATGACAGCCGCATTCAGTACCACATGCAGGGGGACAGCGCTTACTGTAGCGCTACTTCCTCTGCGGCCGTCCGTGTAGTACTGATATGGCACGCGGGCAGCACACGTGTGCCACACGTAGTACACACATGGACACGGATATCTCTGGTACCGGTTTTTCCAGGACCAGAAATATCAGGACGTGTGAAACCGGCCTTAGTGTCCACATGTATGGCATTACTGTATCAAGTAGAGCCCACCTATTTTACAGGATGCCTGTCTCCAGATGCATGAGCTGGGAACAATGTACTGGGCACTACAATGAAAATTCATATACCAAAAAAGATGTGAACAAACCAAAAGTTCAAAGAAGGATACTTAAAAGAACATTTTTTATTTAAAACCAATTAAAAAATAGTACCAAAAAATAATAAAAATGTCAATATATCAGAGTCAGCCAGAAGATGGCGCCAACAGTAATATCCCAAATGGGGTTATATACAACAAGGTAAGATTAAAGGGAATCTGTCACCCCATTTTCGGCCTATAAGCTACGGCCACCGCCATCAGGGGCTTATCTACAGCATTCTGTAATGCTGTAGATAAGCCCCCGATGTAACCTGAAAGAGAAGAAAAACAAGTTAGATTATACTCACCGGGGGAGGGAAAGGTCAGAGAGGTCCGGCGCCTGCGCACTGCAGTACTTTACTCTGCCCTCAACAGGGCAGAGAAAGTATGCCTGCGAGGGAGCCGCGGGAGAAGTAAGAGGGAGGACGTCATCACTAGAAGATGGGAGGCACCGGACCGCGACACCCATCGGACCGGACTGGATCTCCGGGTGAGTATAATGTAACTCGTTCTTATTATCTTTCAGGTTACATCGGGGGCTTACCTGCAGCATTACAGAATGCTGTAGATAAGCCCATGATGGCTGTGGCCGCATCTTATTGGCCAAAAATGGGGTGACAGATTCCCTTTAACATACAACCAACTCATAGAATGTGACAGAATCAATAAATAGTAAGAGATCATGATTCAAAATAAAGTAAAAATGAAGTGAAGTTAGTCACAAAACACAGAATGGGTGATTAAAAGGTCAAATAAAGTATTTACCAATAAAGTACTGCAGCGCCAGGAGTCCCTACGTACGTTTCGGCTAAATGAGCCTTCTTCCAGGGAAGTCAACAAACCTCTGTCCTACATTTTCCACTGTGGTGTTTCATTTATATTTTTCACATGATGCTTCATTTTGCTTATGGGCACTACAATGGCATATTTGCATTTTCACTCTGCAACATACATTGCTGCTTGTTTCTGGAAATCACGCATGGAGTAAAAATCTTCACTACACGTAGATAAATGATCATAAGGGTGTATGCTCCATTTGGGGGAGGTTTCTGCACTTCTGGCACTTTGGGGCTTTGCAAATGGAACCTGCAAACTAGTCTAGGAAAATCTGCACTCTAAAAGTCAAATAGTTCTCCTTCCTTCCCTAGTATCGCCATGTATTTAAACAGTACTGTACAGAAACATGGGGTATTGCCACGTTCTTGAGAAATTGTGTAACAAATGAAGAGGTAATTTTTTTACCTATTTCACCTTGTGAAAATGTAACATCTAGAGTGAAAAAAAATTTTTAGCGTTAAAAATGTAATGATTTTTTCTTTACTGCACAATTGAATAAAATTTTATAAAACACATGTGGTGAATCACCATGATAATTTTTCACGGTGATCTGCTGTGAAATTCGGTAACCTCATGACTGACTTTTTCCCACGGTGCTGAGGCCACCACAGTTCAGTCCTGCTGGGAATATAGCCTCACTGATCGGCAGTAACCACGATGATGTCACCGCTGGTCAATGATGTTGTGCTCACAGCAGCTCATTCACCAGTGGTTCTCAGTCGGGACATTAGGCATCATGGCACATTCCAGATTGAAAACTATTAATCCACCAGACATGGATTACGGCATGGGACAAAACCACGGAGAGGTGAGGGATAGAGATGAGCGACTTTGCCTTTTTTAGGGTCGAGTCGGGTTTCATGAAACCCGATCTGCGTAAAAGTGGGATCGAATGAAATCGGCGACTATAGGGAAAAATCGGAGGCCGACTGAAACACCAACCTCAATGCAAGTCAATGGGGAAGCAAAGTCAGCAGGGAGTGGAGGACAGTAAGCACACCTACAGTGCCCATTTCAATGCCAAAAACATCAATTCTAATTACTGAAGCTTGTCAACCTTAATTTACTTCATAATAATAGTTACGCATGGAAAACTGGGAGTTATTTGGCTAAAGTTGTGGGGGGGTAGGGCTGGCTCCAGGTTTTCGTGTGCCCTGGGCCAAAGAGTGTCAGTGCGCCCCTTTAACACATACCACAACTCATGATGCTCCTATACGGCACAGAGATATAGGTATAGTACAATGACAAATACTTCACTGCTTACATGACATGACTGATCTATTGTAAATTGTACAATAGCTCAAAAAAAGGACAGTATATTACTCCATGCAGTATGGCCACCACTTTGTGCACCATACAGAATAATGTGCCCCATATATTTCTCCATACAGAATAATTGGTCACATATAATGTTCCATACAGTATATGATGAGCTCCACATAATGCTGCAGTATATGATGGGCCCCATGGATGATGCTCCAGTGCCTTATGGGCCCAAATAATGCTCCATATATAATGGGCTCCATTTCTAATGCTCCAGTGTATAATGGGCCCCGTAAATGCTGCTCCAGTTTCTGATGTCCCCCATTTGGAATGCTCCAGTATATGATGGGCCACATTTTTAATGAACCCAGGCATGGTATGTGGAAAAAGCTCAATGGAGGAATCTGAAGTGTGTGCTACCGCATCTTTCACTTTTGGTGTTGGTGAAGGACACAAGGAAAGGGGTTTCTCCTGACCAGAAGCCTGCACTGACGACTCAGTGCTTGCATTTTTTGAAACTTCAGAAGAGGAGGCGATAAAGCTGGAGGCTGTTTCAGCAATGTAAGCCAAAAACAGTTCCTGATGCTCTGGTTTTAAAAGCAGTCTACCTACTCCGAGAAAAGGGAGCATTACAGGCCTTCCGGAGCTACACCATAACGCAGGCTCAACACCTCCTGCCTTAGCTGCTATTCTGTTTTTGGCACTACCAGCAGATGCACCACCACCATCAGTACCAGGTGGCCCCCCACGCCCACGTCCGTGTCCTCTTCCACCATACTTCCTCATGTTTTGGAAAATAGACCCAAAACACCAGCAGATATATGGTGCTGTATCAGAAGCGTACAGCTCTATACAGTCTAGGGATAGCCGTAAATCTCCGTATATATTTCATGGGTCATACACAGATGCTCACAGGCTCAGTATGGATTACACAATAAAATAAAAAGTTGAAAAAGGGTACAGTATCACCAGATACAAGGTATATATAGTATAGTGTAAACATTCTTAATCTCCGTATGCATTTCAGGAGGCAGACACAAACGCTCTCAGGCCTAGTATGGATTACACAAGAATATGAAAACCTGTAAATGGGTAATGTAACACAAGTGTACAGCTGTATACAGTGTTGGGGTAGTCTTAAATCTCCAAATATATTTCCTGGAGTAACAGACAGACCTTCACAGGCTCATTATTGATTCCACCAGACTCTAAATAGCAAAAAAGGTTTCTGTATCAGAAGCGTACAGCTGTATACAGTGTTGGCCAAATTTGAAATCTCGGTATATATTTCCGGAGTCACCCTCAGACGCTCACTTAGTCTGGGTTTGACCACAACAAAAAATGTTGTAAAAAAGGTACTGGATAAGAAGATAGCAAGTATATATATTATAGGGTACAATTGAAATCTCCGTATTCAAAGCCTCGTAGTCACTCTCAGATGCTTACACAGTATGGATTTGACCATAACACTAAATGTCGAACAAAGGTACTGTATAACAAGATACAAGCTGTATCGAGTATAGGGTAAAAATTGGTATCTCCGATTCACCGTATATATAGAAGGCGTAAGCCACACATGCTCACTCACTATGGATGATACCATAATAAAAAATTTAGAACAAAGGTACTGTATCAGCACATACCAGGTGTATCCAGTCTAGGGGTAATTGTAAATTTCCGTCTATACTTACGGAGTCAGACACAGACACTCACAGGCTCAGTATGTATTACACCACAATTTAAAAAGTTAGAAAAAGGGAAAAGTATTCGAAGTGTACACCAGTATACAGTGTTGTGGTACTTTTAAATCTTCGTATATATTTCAATCTCAGTAAGCTAGTCCAGACTCTCCACTACTTGAAGCTACATAGATACAAGTACAGACGGAAAGTCGAGTGTTTGCAGAAATTTGGGAATTACTCATCGCGGGAAAACCTCTCGGTAGATGTTGCAGAGGCAATGCAGACCCTCAATTACTGTGTCTGTGTAGACAGCGAATCGGTTCTTTGTGAAGAAAGGATTGCTTTATAGCAGTAGCGTGGATCACATCACCGTTACTCATCTCCATCAAATTGTGATCACAGGGAGAGATGTAGACATGGTCCTCACTGCCTATCATGATGTGTCTGGTCATTTTGGAGGGCAAAAGACAGAAGCCACAGGCCGTAGGTGATTCTATTGGATTGGCATAAGAGGAGACATTGAAAAATGGTGGCAGGAATGTCACACGTCTGTGACTATCACAACTGTGAAAGGTGATCATAAAGCACCACTGCATCCGCTTGTAAGTTGACGTCCATTACAAATGGTAGCCATTGATCATCTGAAGGTAGAGGCCAGCAGGACAGGCCATAGCTACATCTTAACCATCATCGATCAATACACCAAATTTCTAGTGGCCGTCCCTGTGAAGGATTTAACTGCCCAAACTACACAGCGGTGGAGCAAGGAGAGGTAAGTATTGCAACTTCCAAGTGCTGTGGCCCTGACCAAGCAGGGGGGGCACACTCGTGGGCGACGGTACTGGCACAGGACCCCTCATAGTACGCTGGTGTGTCTGACAGCGAGTGGGCCCCCCCACCATCAGAGACACTGTATTGTACTATGAGGGGCCCTGTGCCAGTGCCGTCGGCCATCAGTGGGCCCATCCACCTGTTCAGAGCAACGGCACTTGCCCGGGTGCACCAGGTGTTGACCCCAGCCCTGGGGGGGTGGGCTGCCCAGTTAGGGAGATTTAAAAAATGGCATATGTTGATGTGTATGCTGGACATTTAGCAGCTGCAAATGGCGGAATTGGGTAAGTCCAAGGAAGAGGAGGACAAAAGTGAGGCAGTTTTCTGGCAACCTATGTGTCATCAAGAGAAGGTGGGACAAAATCCTTTGAAACCCATGCATCGTTAATTTTAATGAAGGTTAGATCATCAACATTTTGGGTCGACAGATGGGTCCTTTTTTGTGTCAGGATTCATCCAGCAGCACTGAATACTCTTTCAGATAACACACTGGCAGCAGGGCAAGCGAGCTCCTGTAAGGCATATTGTGCCAATTCAGGCAAGGTGTCCAGTTTAGAGGCCCAATAATCAAAGGGGAATGACCTGTGAGGGAGAACATCGATATGGGAGACGAAGTAGTTTGTAACCATAGTTGACAACTGCTGTCTCCTGTCACTTTGAATCGATGCAGTATTAGTAGTCGTGTGAGCGGTACTTGAGAAATCAGTCCACAACATGGTCATGAAACCCCTGTCTCCAACGCCACTTCGGCTGTGTGCACCACGAACACCTCTTCCATTGGGCCCACTACGGCTCATGGGAGAACCAGCACTGCTGCTGTGTGCTGGGAATGCCTCAAACAAACAGTTTACCAGAGTTGCTTCTTTGTTAGCCAATATTAGGTCAAGGTTCTCCTGTGGCATGATGTTGAGTAATTTTCCTTTGTAGCATGGATCGAGGATGCTGGCCAGCCAGTAGACGTCATCCTTCATCATTTTGGCAATGCGGGGGTCCCTTTTTAGGATCCGCAAGGCATAATTGCACATGTGGCCCAGTGTTCCAGGTGTCAATAATGCACTGCCACTGCTGGGTGGAGGAGCACTTTCTGACAAATCCATATCCCTACAGTCATGCACAAACCCTGTAGCTGACCTTGGAGCGCCAACATTTTCTCTTGCACCCTGAGAAGCATCCTCCTGCCCAAAATAATCATCCCCCTCATCCTCCTCCTCTTCTTCCTCCACCTCATCCAGGACAGTTCCCTGACCAGGCAATGGCTGACTGTCAGCAAGGCTTCCCTCCTCCTCCTGTTCCTCCTCCTCTGCTGCAGATGCCAGATCCTTAATGTGCGTCAAGCTTTGCATGAGCAGATGCATAAGTGGGATGCTCATGCTTATGATGGCGTCATCTGCGCTTACCAGCCATGTGCATTCCTCAAAACACTGAAGGACTTTACAGAGGTCTTTCAGCTTTGACCACTGCACACCCGACAATTCCATGTCTTCCCTCAAACTGCCTGCCCGTGTATCCTCCCACAAATGCATTACAGCCTGCCTCTGTTCGCACAGCCTCTCAACCATGTGCAGGGTGGAGTTCCACCTTGTTGCAACGTCTATGATTAGGCAGTGCTTGGGGAGGTGGAGTAATCGCTGCAGCTTCTGCATACGACTGGAGTGTACGGGCGAGCAACGGATGTGCAAGCACAGTCTTCGCACCTTATGGAGCAGGGATGTTAACTCCGGATAATTATTAAGGAAGCAATGCACCACCAGGTTCAAAGTGTGAGCCAGGCAAGGTATGTGTGTGAGGTTTGCTTGTACAGTTTTTTATTGTGCATTAACATACTAGGCAACCGCCCCATCCATGTATTGGTAGGCTGTGAGCGGTTGTTTCATTGGTATTCTTTCGCCTGTGTTGCCATCTTTATTATATGGGTCCACTGCATCCTGATAGTGCATTTGTCTGGAGGCCTGGACGGGTAAACCTTTTTGCTCTTTTGCTGTTTTCTACCCTTGCATGCTGTGCTAAGTTGACCGTCTGGCCAAGCTGTCCTGCAACTCTTTTAGTTTTTGGTCCACGTTTTTGGACAGCTACGAGCCTGCCAGATAAACACTGCTGCAATGTCAATGCCTGCTGCGGATCCTTCTCCTGATCTGAACTATTGCCAGCACCACCCTCCTCCCCAATGGATGCCAATCTGGGTCAAGAACTGGGTCATCCATCACCTCCTCTTCAAAGTCATCTGCACCTTCCTCTTTACCTTCCTCTGTGTCACCGTGTAAGGTGGTATAGTATGCGGGAAGGGGCACCTGAGTTTCATCAGGGTCAGATTCTGGCTCAGTAGACTGCGAGGGCAATGTAGTGCTCTGGGTCAATGTACCAGCAGAATCATCTAGCAGTGGCTGTGCATCAGTGCACTCCATGTCAGATTCATCTTGGACTGGGGAATTCAGGATTTGACTGGATAACCCAGGCATGGTATGTGAAAAGAGCTCCATAGAGTAATCTGAAGTGTGGGCTGCCACATCCTTAAATTTTGGTGGGGGTGAAGGACACAAGGAAAGGTGTTTTTCCTAACCAGAACCCTGCACTGACGACTCCATGCTTGCAGGTTTCGAACGTTCAGAAGAGGAGGCAATAGAGCTGGTGGCTGTTTCGGCAATGTACGCCAAAACCTGTTCCTGATGCTCCGGCTTTAGGCTAGGTGCACACGGTGCGTATTCTGTGCTTGCATTTTCTGTGCGAAACTCACGAATTCCGCAGGTCAAATGACCTGCATTTTTCCTGCAGATTTCTTCCTGTTTTTTTGCGGTTTATGTGTGGTTTTCCACTGCGGTTTTCCCCCTGCGGATTTGGAGAATGGAGCAGGTGGAAAACTGCACAAAAAAGTCACTTACACTTCTTTTAAATACGCAGCAATTCCGCACTGATTTTTCTGCACTATCTGCACAGCTTTTTTTTTCTCCATTGATTTACATTGTACTGTAAATCACAGTGCGGATCTGCAGCGTTTCTGCGCTGAAAAATCCGATGCGGATCCGCAGGAAATCTGCATCGTGTGCACATAGCCTAAAAAGCGGTTTTCCTACTCCAGGAAAAGGGAATCTTACAGGCCTTCTTGGGCCAGACGATGACGCAGGCTCAACACCTCCTGCCTTAGCTGCTATTGTGCTTTTGCCAGAACCAGCTGATGCACCACCACCATCAGTACCAGCAGCGCCCCCCTGCCCACGTCCGCAGCCTCTTCCACCATACTTCCTCATGCTTGGGAAAATGTACCAAAAATAACAAGCAGAGAGATGGTACTGTATGAGGAGCGTCCAGCTGTGCAAGGTGTATTAAAAAAATTAAATCTACATATATATTTTGTTAGTCACAGACGCTCTCCCAGTATGTATTTGACCGTAATCCAACAAGTATATATTCGGTACTGTATCAGAATTGTACAGCTGTATACATTTTTTGTGTAACTAACAATCTCCGTATATGTATTTACAGAGTGTCACACACACACGCTGACTCTGTATCAATGTGACTGTAATGCGAACAGCAGATATACAATACTGTTTGAGAATCGGACAGCTCAATACGGTGTATGGAGAAATGGAAATGTCTGTATATGTATTTTCGGAGTGTCACACACACACACGCTGACTCTGTATAGATGTGACTGTAATGCGAACAGCAGATATACAATACTGTTTGAGAATCGGACAGCTCAATAAGGTGTATGGAGAAATGGAAATGTCCGTATATGTATTTTCGGAGTGTCACAAACACACACGCTGACTCTGTATAGATGTGACTGTAATGCGAACAGCAGATATACAATACTGTTTGAGAATCGGACAGCTCAATAAGGTGTATGGAGAAATGGAAATGTCCGTATATGTATTTACGGAGTGTCACCCACACACGTTGACTCTGTATAGATGTGACCTTAATGCGAACGGCAGATATACAATACTGTTGGAGAATCGGACAGCTCTATATGGTGTAGGTCTGGAAAAATGGAAAATCTCCTCGGTTTGTTTTTCCAGTCACACACAGATAGCTTGTATTTCTCCGTGATACCAGCCGGTACACGGTAGTGTGTGAGGTGCATACACCGCTATACGGTGTCTGTATGGAAAATTTTAAATCTCCGTCTATTTTTATGCGGAGTGACACACGCTGTCTCTGTATAGTTTGGACTGTAATCAAACAGCAGATATACAAAACTGTTTGAAAAGCGGACAGCTCTATACCGTGTAGGTCTGGAAAAATGGAAAATCTCCTCGGTTTGTTTTTCCAGGGCCACACACAGACAGCTTCTATTTGTCCGTGATACCAGCCGGTACACGGTAGTGTGTGAGGAGCGCACACTGCTATACGGTGTGTGAAAAAAAGAACGCTCGGTAACTGACCAGAACAAAATAATAAAAGTTGGAGTGCTTTGAAAAAAGCAGTTTGAACAGCAGTGTGCACACAGCAATGCAGCTATCAGGTAGCCTTGAAAGGCAGCCTAATCACCACCAGCGCTGCTGCACACAAAAAAAATCCTCCCCTTTCACTGCATACTAACTGTACAGTGAAAAGCGCTATCAGCAGAAGCTATTTTTTTTTCTTCTTCCCTGCCTAATGCTCTCCCTATTCAGAATCAGCAGCAGCACCTCTCTCTATTCAAAGATCGGCAGAAGTAAGATGGCGGTCGGTGGTCACGGCCTTTTATAGCTACTGTGATGCCTCACAAAGCCAGCCAATCACTTCAATGCCATTCTCTAAGATGGTGGTGGCCGCTGCCCATATCATCGCGTTGCCCACAGTGTGCGTCCTCCATCATTGGCTGAGAAAAGGCGCTGGAAGCATTATTTGAAACGCGACTTTGGCGTGCGGGTCGGCGACCTCATGGCCGACCTCACGCTATGGTCGGGTTTCGATCGGCGAAACCCGACTTTAGCTAAAGTCGGCGACTTTTGAATTGGACCGACCTGTTTCACGCAACTCTAGTGAGGGATATTGTTGCTTTTTTATTTTAGTCTTATTATAGAAGATGAGGGATTCAGTGCTACTAGGCATTAGGTGAGTATAACTGTATTTATTATTTTTAAATAAAAATGGAAAAGGTGACATCAACCCCAAAAATATCAACCACACTTGCCACCGCTACAGGGCAAGTGGTAAGAACTGAGCAAAGCACCAGAATTGGGGCATCTAATAGATGTGCCTTTTCTGGGCAGCTGCGGGCTGCTATTTTTAGGGTGGGGGGGCCTATATTATTGGCCCCTTACCTGCCTGAGAACACCAGTCCCCAGCTGTCAGTTTTAGCAAGGCTGATGGTCAAAAATGGGGGGGATCCCATGCCATTTTTTAAAATTATTTATTTAAATAATTAAAAAAAACAGTGTGTGGACCCCCCAATTCTTGATAACTTGCCTTGCTGAAGCTGACAGCTGAGGGTTGCAGCCCCCAGCTGTGAGTTTTGCCTGGCTGGTTATAGAAAATAGAGGGGAACACATGTTTTTTTTAATTAATTCATTTATTTATTTACAGCGCAGGAGGCGGGTGAGGAATACTCTCATCAGCCGCTCCTGCTGTCACTGTTATTAGCGGCAACAGGTGTAGGCTGATGGGAGTAATAGTCCCATCAGCTGCCACCTGGTGTAATTGTTATCACTTGAATAGAACTATCATCATTCTCCCCTGCTCGCGCTGATCGCCGGCAGAACAGGGGAGAACGATGAGAGCGTCTTCAGTGCCCGGTGCCAGGGAGCAGCGCTTACTGTAGCGAGTCTTCCCTGGTGCCTGTCCATGTGGTACTGATGCAGCACATGGTTGCCACACGTGTGCTCCAAGTATTACACACATGGACACAAGGACACTGTCATCTCCGGTACCGTTTTTTTCCGGTAACGGAAGTATCAGGACTTGTGAAACCTGCCTAAAAAGTAGTTTTTGAACACATATTGGGTATTGCTGTAATCAGGAGAAATTACATAACAAATTTGGTGGTTCACTTGGGGCTAAAACATTTTAGTGGAAAAAAACATAATTTTCCATTTTCACAGTCCAATGTTATACAATTCTGTGAAATACCTGTGAGTTTAAAATTCTCACTACATCCCTAGAGGTTTTCTTTGTGAGATGTAGGTTCCAAAATGGGGTCACTTGTGGGAATTTCTTCTGTTTTGGAACCTCGGCGGCTCTCCAAATGTGACATGGCATCCATAATCTATTCCAGACAATTTTTGCATTTAAAAATCAAAACTCTCTTCTTTCCTTGCAAGCACTGCTGTGTCGTTCCTAATAACATATGGGGTATCCGTGTGCTAAGGAGAAATTGCCAAAAAATTATATGGTCCATTTTCTCTTGTTACCCCTGTGAAGATGAAAAATTTGGGGCTAAATCATAATTTTTGGGAAAAACGTATTTTTTATTTTCCACGGTCCAATATTTTAAAATTCTATGAAGCACCTGTGGATTCAAGATGCACACCACACCTCTAGATAAATTTCTTGAGAGGTGTAGATTACAAAATGGGGTCACTTGTGTAGGGTTCTCCACTGTTTAGATACATCACAGGCTCTGCAAACGTGACAAATCTTCAATTTTGCACTTCAAAAGTCAAATGGTGCTAATTCCCTTCCGAACCCTGTCGTGTGACCAAACAGTAGTTTTCCACCACATATGAGGTATCTATGCAATTTGGAGAAATTTCACAGCAAATTGTATTGTCCAGTTTCTCCTGTTACCCTTCCGAAAATAAAAAATTTGGAGCTAAAGCAACATTTTTGGGAGAAAAATTAAAATGTTCAATTTTTTCCTTCCACATTGCTTTAACTACTGTGATGCAACTAAAGGGTTAATAATCTTCTTGAATGAGCACTTCGAGGGGTGCAGTTTTTGAAATGGTGCCACTTTTGGGTATTTTCTGTCATTTAGCCCCTCAAAGTTACTTCAAATGCGCTGTGGTCCCTAAAAATAAATATGGTTGGAAAAATGAAGCATTTTAACTTTTATAACTTCCTAACAAAAAAATTAATATGTTTTAAAAATGATGCTGATGTAAAGTAGTCATATGGGAAATGGTATGTATTAACTATTTTTTGTGGTATAACTGTCTGATTTAAGAGCATAAAAATTCAAAGTTTGAAAATTGCAAATTGTAGCGGGATCCAGAAATGTGGGGACCCAGTAATCTGTATTGGCTCATGTTTGCCAGGCTGCCAAGAGGCAACGGCAA
The DNA here is from genome assembly GCF_039654945.1 of Dendrobates tinctorius. NCBI lineage: Eukaryota > Metazoa > Chordata > Amphibia > Anura > Dendrobatidae > Dendrobates > Dendrobates tinctorius. The sequence continues at coordinate 12,437,638 of NW_027361732.1, forward strand.
GTGGAAGATGTATCATCTGGGTACTCTGTATCCCCCCAGCCACTCTCCAGTAAAACCTGTGAGCAGACCTGACTGCCACCCTGTTATGAACACGGTTGTTCCTCCTTCTCCTCATCATAATCTTCCCAAACTGTTGCCTGGCTGTACAGTTGGGTACCTGGCCACTGTTGGGACAGTAACCCACCTTCCGTGCCATGTGTAGATGACCGGCCTGATAAAGGTGTGAATTGGCCCTGCTCCTCTTCCTCCGGTGCCATCACCTCATCCATCATGCACTGTTTTTTCCAGCAGGCATATAAGTGGTATAGTAATGTTGTTGATGGTGTTATAAGCGCTGACCATATTGATCTAATATTCAAACCAGCGCAAGATGTTACACACATCCCGCATGGAGGCCCACTCATTGGTGGTACAGAGGTGTTATTCTGCAGGGTGACTCAGTCATGCATACTGAAGATGAAACTCCACTATTACCTGCTGCTGCTCACACAGTTTCTGCAGCATATAAAAGGTGGAGTTTCATCTTGTTGGTTTGTTACATGTAAGCCAGTAAGTGGGAAGGTAGAAGTGATGACAGGTGAGCAGCAGCAGGGTAAGAACACCGAAAGTGCACACACACTGTCCGCACTTTCAGCAGCAGCTCAGACATGTGTAGCATGTTTTTCAGGAAGCTCTGCACTACCAAGTTCAGCACATGCACCAGGCAAGGGATGTGCATCAAACCAGCTAGTCACAGAGCTGGTACGAGATTTCACCCTTTACCGCAGATCACCAGGCCAGGCTTAAGGTTCAGTGGCACCAACCATTCATCTGCAATCTGTTTGTTCTCAGTCCATAGCTCCTTCATGTTGTGGGGTTTATCCCAGATAAGTTTCAGAACAGCATTCTTTCTATCCCTCTGGCAGTGCTGAAGCTCGTGGTGCAGGTCATGCTGTTGTAACAAAGTGGCACAAGGTGGTAGTCGTGGGCGAGTCCACTAAGTCACAGTCAGTAGGCACCCCGACCCCTTGCACATAAATATACAGCTAAAGTCCCAGCCCTGGAGCACAGTTGGTTACTAGAGTTGAGCGACTTTTGTTTTTTTAGGGTCGCGTTTCGTTTCGTGAAACCCGACTTTTCCAAAAGTCGGGTCGAGCAAGATCGTCCGATTATAGGGAAAAGTCGGGGTCGTCCCGAAACACGAAACCCAATGTAAGTCAATGGGGAATAAAAGTCGGCAGTGAGAGGAGGACAGGAAACACACCTACAGTGCCCATTTGAATGCCAAAAGCATCAATTCTTCTTTCTTAAGCTTGTCAACCTTAATTAACTTCATAATACAAGTTACGCACTGAAAAATGGGGGTTATTTGGCTACAAACTGTGGGGGGGAGGGCTGGCTCCAGGTTTTCATGTGCCCTGGGCGAAAGAGCGCCCCTTTAACACATACCACAACTCATCATGCTCCGATACGGCAGAGAAATAGCGGTATAGTACAATGAAAAATACCTCACTTTTTACATCTCATGACGAGGCCCATCTATTTCTCCATACAGAATCATTGGTCCCATATAATGTTTGAAACAGTATATGATGAGCTCCACATAATGCTACAGTATATGTTGGTCCCCATGGATGAAGCTCCACTGTCTTATGGGCCCAAATAATGCTCCAAACATAATGGGCCCCATTTCTAATGCTCTAGTGTATAATGGGCCCTGTAAATGCTGCTCCAGTGTCTGATGTCCACCTTTGGAATGTTCCAGTGTACGGTGGGCCCCATCTATCATTCTCCAGAGTATAGTGCTCCCCAAAAATTGCTGTCCCAACATTGAAAACAATCAAATAAGTCTCCTCGCTAGGGAATCCCTGTACTTGTCTGGACAGGTGCTGTAGCTTGCTTAACAGCTCGCCAGCCGTTCTCACGCCCAGTATGGATTACACGTGATTGCACAAAGGTGAGAAAGGGTACCGTATCCCCAGATAACATGTATGGATAGCGTACACATTCAAAATATATGTCTCAGGAGGCAGGCTCAGACGGTGTTAGGCACAGTATGGATTGCACGTGATTGCACAAAGGTTAGAAAGGGTACCGTGTCCCGGGATAACATGTATGGATAGCGTACACATTCAAAATATATGTCTATACAGCATGAGGCAGGCTCAGACGGTGTTAGGCCCAGTATGGATTGCACGTGATTGCACAAAGGTTAGAAAGGGTACCGTATCCCCGGATAACATGTATGGATAGCGTACACATTCAAAATATATGTCTCAGGAGGCAGGCTCAGACGGTGTTAGGCCCAGTATGGATTGCACGTGATTGCACAAAGGTTAGAAAGGGTACCGTATCCCTGGATAACATGTATGGATAGCGTACACATTCAAAATATATGTCTCAGGAGGCAGGCTCAGACGGTGTTAGGCCCAGTATGGATTGCACGTGATTGCACAAAGGTTAGAAAGGGTACCGTATCCCTGGATAACATGTATGGATAGCGTACACATTCAAAATATATGTCTCAGGAGGCAGGCTCAGACGGTGTTAGGCCCAGTATGGATTGCACGTGATTGCACAAAGGTTAGAAAGGGTACCGTATCCCCGGATAACATGTATGGATAGCGTACACATTCAAAATATATGTCTATACAGCATGAGGCAGGCTCAGACGGTGTTAGGCCCAGTATGGATTGCACGTGATTGCACAAAGGTTAGAAAGGGTACCGTATCCCTGGATAACATGTATGGATAGCGTACACATTCAAAATATATGTCTATACAGCATGAGGCAGGCTCAGACGGTGTTAGGCCCAGTATGGATTGCACGTGATTGCACAAAGGTTAGAAAGGGTACCGTATCCCTGGACAACATGTATGGATAGCGTACACATTCAAAATATATGTCTCAGGAGGCAGGCTCAGACGGTGTTAGGCCCAGTATGGATTGCATGTGATTGCACAAAGGTTAGAAAGGGTACCGTATCCCCGGATAACATGTATGGATAGCGTACACATTCAAAATATATGTCTATACAGCATGAGGCAGGCTCAGACGGTGTTAGGCCCAGTATGGATTGCACGTGATTGCACAAAGGTTAGAAAGGGTACCGTATCCCTGGATAACATGTATGGATAGCGTACACATTCAAAATATATGTCTATACAGCATGAGGCAGGCTCAAACGGTGTTAGGCCCAGTATGGATTGCACGTGATTGCACAAAGGTTAGAAAGGGTACCGTATCCCTGGATAACATGTATGGATAGCGTACACATTCAAAATATATGTCTCAGGAGGCAGGCTCAGACGGTGTTAGGCCCAGTATGGATTGCACGTGATTGCACAAAGGTTAGAAAGGGTACCGTATCCCTGGATAACATGTATGGATAGCGTACACATTCAAAATATATGTCTCAGGAGGCAGGCTCAGACGGTGTTAGGCCCAGTATGGATTGCACGTGATTGCACAAAGGTTAGAAAGGGTACCGTATCCCTGGATAACATGTATTGATAGCGTACACATTCAAAATATATGTCTCAGGAGGCAGGCTCAGACGGTGTTAGGCCCAGTATGGATTGCACGTGATTGCACAAAGGTTAGAAAGGGTACCGTATCCCCGGATAACATGTATGGATAGCGTACACATTCAAAATATATGTCTATACAGCATGAGGCAGGCTCAGACGGTGTTAGGCCCAGTATGGATTGCACGTGATTGCACAAAGGTTAGAAAGGGTACCGTATCCCTGGATAACATGTATGGATAGCGTACACATTCAAAATATATGTCTATACAGCATGAGGCAGGCTCAGACGGTGTTAGGCCCAGTATGGATTGCACGTGATTGCACAAAGGTTAGAAAGGGTACCGTATCCCTGGACAACATGTATGGATAGCGTACACATTCAAAATATATGTCTCAGGAGGCAGGCTCAGACGGTGTTAGGCCCAGTATGGATTGCATGTGATTGCACAAAGGTTAGAAAGGGTACCGTATCCCCGGATAACATGTATGGATAGCGTACACATTCAAAATATATGTCTATACAGCATGAGGCAGGCTCAGACGGTGTTAGGCCCAGTATGGATTGCACGTGATTGCACAAAGGTTAGAAAGGGTACCGTATCCCTGGATAACATGTATGGATAGCGTACACATTCAAAATATATGTCTATACAGCATGAGGCAGGCTCAAACGGTGTTAGGCCCAGTATGGATTGCACGTGATTGCACAAAGGTTAGAAAGGGTACCGTATCCCTGGATAACATGTATGGATAGCGTACACATTCAAAATATATGTCTCAGGAGGCAGGCTCAGACGGTGTTAGGCCCAGTATGGATTGCACGTGATTGCACAAAGGTTAGAAAGGGTACCGTATCCCTGGATAGCATGTATGGATAGCGTACACATTCAAAATATATGTCTATACAGCATGAGGCAGGCTCAGACGGTGTTAGGCCCAGTATGGATTGCACGTGATTGCACAAAGGTTAGAAAGGGTACCGTATCCCTGGATAACATGTATGGATAGCGTACACATTCAAAATATATGTCTCAGGAGGCAGGCTCAGACGGTGTTAGGCCCAGTATAGATTGCATGTGATTGCACAAAGGTTAGAAAGGGTACCGTATCCCCGGATAACATGTATGGATAGCGTACACATTCAAAATATATGTCTATACAGCATGAGGCAGGCTCAGACGGTGTTAAGCCCAGTATGGATTGCACGTGATTGCACAAAGGTTAGAAAGGGTACCGTATCCCTGGATAACATGTATGGATAGCGTACACATTCAAAATATATGTCTATACAGCATGAGGCAGGCTCAGACGGTGTTAGGCCCAGTATGGATTGCACGTGATTGCACAAAGGTTAGAAAGGGTACCGTATCCCTGGATAACATGTATGGATAGCGTACACATTCAAAATATATGTCTATACAGCATGAGGCAGGCTCAGACGGTGTTAGGCCCAGTATGGATTGCACGTGATTGCACAAAGGTTAGAAAGGGTACCGTATCCCTGGATAACATGTATGGATAGTGTACACATTCAAAATATATGTCTCAGGAGGCAGGCTCAGACGGTGTTAGGCCCAGTATGGATTGCACGTGATTGCACAAAGGTTAGAAAGGGTACCGTATCCCTGGATAACATGTATGGATAGCGTACACATTCAAAATATATGTCTATACAGCATGAGGCAGGCTCAGACGGTGTTAGGCCCAGTATGGATTGCACGTGATTGCACAAAGGTTAGAAAGGGTACCGTATCCCTGGATAACATGTATGGATAGCGTACACATTCAAAATATATGTCTATACAGCATGAGGCAGGCTCAGACGGTGTTAGGCCCAGTATGGATTGCACGTGATTGCACAAAGGTTAGAAAGGGTACCGTATCCCTGGATAACATGTATGGATAGCGTACACATTCAAAATATATGTCTCAGGAGGCAGGCTCAGACGGTGTTAGGCCCAGTATGGATCGCACGTGATTGCACAAAGGTTAGAAAGGGTACCGTATCCCTGGATAACAAGTATGGATAGCGTACACATTCAAAATATATGTCTCAGGAGGCAGGCTCAGACGGTGTTAGGCCCAGTATGGATTGCACGTGATTGCACAAAGGTTAGAAAGGGTACCGTATCCCTGGATAACATGTATGGATAGCATACACATTCAAAATATATGTCTCAGGAGGCAGGCTCAGACGGTGTTAGGCCCAGTATGGATTGCACGTGATTGCACAAAGGTTAGAAAGGGTACCGTATCCCTGGATAGCATGTATGGATAGCGTACACATTCAAAATATATGTCTATACAGCATGAGGCAGGCTCAGACGGTGTTAGGCCCAGTATGAATTGCACGTGATTGCACAAAGGTTAGAAAGGGTACTGTATCCCTGGATAACATGTATGGATAGCGTACACATTCAAAATATATGTCTATACAGCATGAGGCAGGCTCAGACGGTGTTAGGCCCAGTATGGATTGCACGTGATTGCACAAAGGTTAGAAAGGGTACCGTATCCCTGGATAACATGTATGGATAGCGTACACATTCAAAATATATGTCTATACAGCATGAGGCAGGCTCAGACGGTGTTAGGCCCAGTATGGATTGCACGTGATTGCACAAAGGTTAGAAAGGGTACCGTATCCCTGGATAACATGTATGGATAGCGTACACATTCAAAATATATGTCTCAGGAGGCAGGCTCAGACGGTGTCAGGCACAGTATGGATTTGACGGCCCAGATTACACAGCGGAGGAGCAGGGAGAGGTAATGATTGCAAATGCTGGGGCCCTGCCCATGCAAGGGGGGCCCACTCATGGGCGTCGGTACTGGCACTGGGCCCCTCATAGTACAGCGGTGTGTCTGACGGCGGGTGTGCACCACCACCGTCAGAGACACTTGATTGCACTATGAGGGACCCTGTGCCAGTGCCCGCGCCCAAGAGTCGGCCTACCCACCTGTCCAGGGCAACGGCACTCGCACGGTGTCGTGCGGTAGGTGGTGACCCCGGCCATGGGGGGGGAGGCAGCACAGTTAGGGAGTTTTAGAAAGTGGCATATGTTGATGTTGGACATTCAGCTGATGCAAAAGGCGAAATAGGTGAAGTACCAGGAAGAGGTGGACCAAAGCAAGCCATTTTTCTGTCACCCTATGTGTCATCAGGGGAAGGTGGGACAAAATCCTTGGAAACCCATGCGTGGTTCATTTTAATGAAGGTTAGATCATCCACATTTTGGGTTGACAGACGGGTCCTTTTTTCTGTCAGGATTGATCCAGCTGCACTGAAGACTCTTTCCGATAGCACACTTGCAGCTGGGCAAGCGAGCTCCTGTAAGGCATATTGGGCCAATTCAGGCCAGGTGTCCAGTTTAGCGGCCCAATAGTCAAAGGGGAATGACCTGTGTGGGAGAACATCGATATGGGAGGAAAAGTAGTTTGTAACCATAGTTGACAACTGCTGTCTCCTGTCACTTTCCATCGATGCAGTATTACCAGTTGTGTGAGCGGTATTTGAAAAATCAGTCCACAACATTGTCATGAAACCCCTGTCTCCAACGCCACTTCTGCTGTGTGCACCACGAACACCTCTGCCAAGCTGCCCCCGGCCCGTACGGCTCGTGTGAGAACCATCACCGCTGCTGTGTGCTGGGAATGCCTCAAGCAACCGATTTACCAGAGTTGCTTGTTTATTAGCCAATATTAGGTCAAGGTTCTCCTGTGGCATGATGTTTTGTAATTTGCCTTTATAGCGTGGATCCAGGATGCTGGCCAACCAGTAGTCGTCATCGTTCATCATTTTGGCAATGCGGGGGTCCCTTTTTAGGATCTGCAAGGCATAATCTGACATGTGGGCCAATGTTCCCGGTGTCAATGATGCACTGCGAGTGCTGGTTGGAGGAGCACTTTCTGGCAAATCCACATCCCTCCAGTCACGCACAAACCCTGTACCAGACCTTGCCACGCCAACATTTTCACTTGCCCCACGAGATGCATCCTCCTCCCCTAAGTAATCATCCCCATCATCCTCCTCCTCCTCCTCTTCTTCCTCCACCTCGTCCAGGAGAGGTCCGTGAGCAGACAATGGCTGAATGTCATCAAGGATTCCCTCCTCCTCTTCCTCCTCATCAACATTGGCTGCAGACGCCTGCTCCTTAAGGTGCATCAAAGTTTGCATGAGCAGACGCATAAGTGGGATGCTCATGCTTAGGATGGCGTCGTCTGCGCTTACCAGCCGTGTGCATTCCTCAAAACACTGAAGGACTTTACAAAGGTCTTTCAGCTTCGACCACTGCACGCCTGTCAACTCCATGTCTGCTCTCAAAGTGCCTGGCTGTGTATCCTCCCACAAATGCATTATGGCCTGCCTCTGCTCGCACAGCCGCTCCACCATGTGCAGGGTGGAGTTCCACCTTGTTGCAATGTCGATAATGATGCGGTGGTTGGGAAGGTGGAGCAATCGCTGCAGCTTCTGCATACGAACGGAGTGTACAGGCGACTGGCGGATGTGCGCGCACAGTCTTCGCACCTTCTGGAGCAGGGCTGTTAACTCCGGATAATTTTTGAGGAAGCACTGCACCACCAGGTTCAAGGTGTGAGCCAAGCAAGGTATGTGGCTGAGTTTTGAAAGGGCTATGGCTGCCACAAAATTACGGCCGTTATCACTAACTACCTTGCCTGCCTCAAGATGTACACTGCCCAGCCATGACTCAGTTTGTCGCTTCAAGTACTCGGCCAGCACCTCGGCGGTGTGTCTGTCGCCCAAACACATCATCTGCAACACAGCCTGCTGACGCTTTCCACTAGCTGCTCGATAGGGGGACACATCGTGTGCAACAGTGGCAGCTGCAGATGGAGTGCTCGTACGACTGCGCTCTGTGGACGAGCTTTCGCTTCTGGAGGAGGTGGAGGAGGAGGAGGGTCGAACGCCTACAGCCAACTGTTTCCTATACCCTGGGCTAGGCAGCACTGTCCCACCACCGCTGTCCCCTGTGGACCCTGCATCCACCACATTAACCCAGTGCGCAGTGATGGACACGTAACGGCCCTGGCCATGCCGACTGGACCATGCATCAGTTGTGAGGTGCACCTTTCCGCTCACTGACTGCTTGAGTGCATGGACAATGCGGTCTTTCACATGATGGTGGAGGGCTGGGATGGCTTTGCGAGAGAAGAAGTGGCGACTGGGTAGGTCATAGCGTGGTACTGCATAGGCCATGAGTTCGCGGAAAGCTGTGCTTTCCACCAACCGAAAGGGCATCATCTCAAACGAGATTAGTTTGGCAATGTGGGCGTTCAAACCCAGTGTACGCGGATGAGAGACTGAGTACTTTCTTGACCTACTCATAGTGTCTGGGAGGGTGAGCTGGACTTGAGAGCTGCATATGATGGAAGTAGCGGTGGACAGGGCGGACTGAGAGAGGGTTGATGATGGTGATGGAGTTGGTGTTCTTTCTGATGGTCTAGAATCAGTCTTTCGTTGATATAACAGTGGGAATCCCGGACTGCTGTGGCCTTGCAACGACACCTCAACATTTGCTGCTGTGCTAACCGGTGGGCTTACAGTGGGGGAAACAATGTAGCGTTGCTGACTACCTTCGTTGTGATCAGTTGCACATGTGGCACTTGAGGTTTGGTGTTGTGTCCACGCTTGCAAGTGCATGCTGGTTAAATGTCTAAGCATGCAACTGGTATTCAAATTTTTCAGATTTTTCCCTCGGCTAAAGGTCTTTGCGCACTTCTTACAGATAACCTTGGCCTGATCATGAGGATTTTGTTAAAAAAAGTGCCACACTGCACTCTTCCTACTTTGGCAGACATTTTGCGGCCTAGCACGCTGTGATCTTTTGACCCTCTGGACAAGCTGTCCAGCAACTCTTTTGATGTTTGGAACCTGTCTTTGGAGTGCTCCGGGCCTGCCAGATAACAGCTGTTGCGATGTCGATGTCTGCTGTGGATGCTCCTCATCTGAGCTATTGGAAGCAGCACCCTCTTCCCCCAATGGATGCCAATCTGGGTCAACAACTGGGTCATCCATCACCTCCTCTTCTATGTCATGTGCACCTTCCTCTGTGTCACCGTGTATGGTGGTATAGTGTGCAGGAAGGGGCACCTGAGTCTCATCAGGGTCAGAATCTGGCTCTGTACACTGCGAGGACAATGTAGTGCTCTGAGTGAATGTACCAGCAGAATCATCCATCAGCGGCTGTGCATCAGTGCACTCCATGTCAGATTCATCTTGGCCTGGGTAATTCACCATTTCACTTGATAATCCAGGCATGGTATGTGAAAACAGCTCCATGGAGTAATCAGTAGTATGGCCTGCATCATCCTTCAATCTTGGTTGGGGTGAA
>NW_027361732.1:12452500-12495000 GCF_039654945.1 Dendrobates tinctorius
GAGAGTTTGAATCTCTGCACACACTTTTGGACACTGGACACTTTTGGATTGTGTGAGGCCCAATGAATATCTGAGCGCTATGTGAAAAGCTCGATGGCACAGCTGTGACCTAAGTGACTAGAGAATAAGTGAGATTTTGAATCTCTGCACACACTTTTGGACACTGGACACTTTTGGATTGTGTGAGGCCCAATGAATATCTGAGCGCTATGTGACAGGCTCGATGGCACAGCTGTGACCTAAGTGACTAGAGAATAAGTGAGATTTTGAATCTCTGCACACACTTTTGGACACTGGACACTTTTGGATTGTGTGAGGCCCAATGAATATCTGAGCGCTATGTGACAAGCTCGATGGCACAGATGTGACCTAAGTGACTAGAGGATAAGTGAGAGTTTGAATCTCTGCACACACTTTTGGACACTGGACACTTCTGGATTGTGTGAGGCCCAATGAATATCTGAGCGCTATGTGACAAGCTCGATGGCACAGCTGTGACCTAAGTGACTAGAGAATAAGTGAGATTTTGAATCTCTGCACACACTTTTGGACACTGGACACTTTTGGATTGTGTGAGGTCCAATGAATATCTGAGCGCTATGTGACAAGCTCGATGGCACAGCTGTGACCTAAGTGACTAGAGAATAAGTGAGATTTTGAATCTCTGCACACACTTTTGGACACTGGACACTTTTGGATTGTGTGAGGCCCAATGAATATCTGAGCGCTATGTGACAGGCTCGATGGCACAGCTGTGACCTAAGTGACTAGAGAATAAGTGAGATTTTGAATCTCTGCACACACTTTTGGACACTGGACACTTTTGGATTGTGTGAGGCCCAATGAATATCTGAGCGCTATGTGACAAGCTCGATGGCACAGCTGTGACCTAAGTGACTAGAGGATAAGTGAGTGTTTGAATCTCTGCACACACTTTTGGACACTGGACACTTTTGGATTGTGTGAGGCCCAATGAATATCTGAGCGCTATGTGACAAGCTCGATGGCACAGCTGTGACCTAAGTGACTAGAGAATAAGTGAGATTTTGAATCTCTGCACACACTTTTGGACACTGGACACTTTTGGATTGTGTGAGGCCCAATGAATATCTGAGCGCTATGTGACAAGCTCGATGGCACAGCTGTGACCTAAGTGACTAGAGGATAAGTGAGAGTTTGAATCTCTGCACACACTTTTGGACACTGGACACTTTTGGATTGTGTGAGGCCCAATGAATATCTGAGCGCTATGTGACAAGCTCGATGGCACAGCTGTGACCTAAGTGACTAGAGGATAAGTGAGAGTTTGAATCTCTGCACACACTTTTGGACACTGGACACTTTTGGATTGTGTGAGGCCCAATGAATATCTGAGCGCTATGTGACAAGCTTGATGGCACAGCTGTGACCTAAGTGACTAGAGAATAAGTGAGATTTTGAATCTCTGCACACACTTTTGGACACTGGACACTTTTGGATTGTGTGAGGCCCAATGAATATCTGAGCGCTATGTGACAAGCTCGATGGCACAGCTGTGACCTAAGTGACTAGAGAATAAGTGAGATTTTGAATCTCTGCACACACTTTTGGACACTGGACACTTTTGGATTGTGTGAGGCCCAATGAATATCTGAGCGCTATGTGACAAGCTCGATGGCACGGCTGTGACCTAAGTGACTAGAGGATAAGTGAGAGTTTGAATCTCTGCACATACTTTTGGACACTGGACACTTTTGGATTGTGTGAGGCCCAATGAATATCTGAGCGCTATGTGACAAGCTCGATGGCACAGCTGTGACCTAAGTGACTAGAGGATAAGTGAGAGTTTGAATCTCTGCACACACTTTTGGACACTGGACACTTTTGGATTGTGTGAGGCCCAATGAATATCTGAGCGCTATGTGACAAGCTCGATGGCACAGCTGTGACCTAAGTGACTAGAGGATAAGTGAGAGTTTGAATCTCTGCACACACTTTTGGACACTGGACACTTTTGGATTGTGTGAGGCCCAATGAATATCTGAGCGCTATGTGACAAGCTCGATGGCACAGCTGTGACCTAAGTGACTAGAGGATAAGTGAGAGTTTGAATCTCTGCACACACTTTTGGACACTGGACACTTTTGGATTGTGTGAGGCCCAATGAATATCTGAGCGCTATGTGACAAGCTCGATGGCACAGCTGTGACCTAAGTGACTAGAGGATAAGTGAGAGTTTGAATCTCTGCACACACTTTTGGACACTGGACACTTTTGGATTGTGTGAGGCCCAATGAATATCTGAGCGCTATGTGACAAGCTCGATGGAAAAGCTGTGACCTAAGTGACTAGAGAATAAGTGAGATTTTGAATCTCTGCACACACTTTTGGACACTGGACACTTTTGGATTGTGTGAGGCCCAATGAATATCTGAGCGCTATGTGACAGGCTCGATGGCACAGCTGTGACCTAAGTGACTAGAGAATAAGTGAGATTTTGAATCTCTGCACACACTTTTGGACACTTTTGGATTGTGTGAGGCCCAATGAATATCTGAGCGCTATGGGACAAGCTCGATGGCACAGCTGTGACCTAAGTGACTAGAGGATAAGTGAGAGTTTGAATCTCTGCACACACTTTTGGACACTGGACACTTTTGGATTGTGTGAGGCCCAATGAATATCTGAGCGCTATGTGACAAGCTCGATGGCACAGCTGTGACCTAAGTGACTAGAGAATAAGTGAGATTTTGAATCTCTGCACACACTTTTGGACACTGGACACTTTTGGATTGTGTGAGGCCCAATGAATATCTGAGCGCTATGTGACAAGCTCGATGGCACAGCTGTGACCTAAGTGACTAGAGGATAAGTGAGTGTTTGAATCTCTGCACACACTTTTGGACACTGGACACTTTTGGATTGTGTGAGGCCCAATGAATATCTGAGCGCTATGTGACAAGCTCGATGGCACAGCTGTGACCTAAGTGACTAGAGAATAAGTGAGATTTTGAATCTCTGCACACACTTTTGGACACTGGACACTTTTGGATTGTGTGAGGCCCAATGAATATCTGAGCGCTATGTGACAAGCTCGATGGCACAGCTGTGACCTAAGTGACTAGAGGATAAGTGAGAGTTTGAATCTCTGCACACACTTTTGGACACTGGACACTTTTGGATTGTGTGAGGCCCAATGAATATCTGAGCGCTATGTGACAAGCTCGATGGCACAGCTGTGACCTAAGTGACTAGAGGATAAGTGAGAGTTTGAATCTCTGCACACACTTTTGGACACTGGACACTTTTGGATTGTGTGAGGCCCAATGAATATCTGAGCGCTATGTGACAAGCTTGATGGCACAGCTGTGACCTAAGTGACTAGAGAATAAGTGAGATTTTGAATCTCTGCACACACTTTTGGACACTGGACACTTTTGGATTGTGTGAGGCCCAATGAATATCTGAGCGCTATGTGACAAGCTCGATGGCACAGCTGTGACCTAAGTGACTAGAGAATAAGTGAGATTTTGAATCTCTGCACACACTTTTGGACACTGGACACTTTTGGATTGTGTGAGGCCCAATGAATATCTGAGCGCTATGTGACAAGCTCGATGGCACGGCTGTGACCTAAGTGACTAGAGGATAAGTGAGAGTTTGAATCTCTGCACATACTTTTGGACACTGGACACTTTTGGATTGTGTGAGGCCCAATGAATATCTGAGCGCTATGTGACAAGCTCGATGGCACAGCTGTGACCTAAGTGACTAGAGGATAAGTGAGAGTTTGAATCTCTGCACACACTTTTGGACACTGGACACTTTTGGATTGTGTGAGGCCCAATGAATATCTGAGCGCTATGTGACAAGCTCGATGGCACAGCTGTGACCTAAGTGACTAGAGGATAAGTGAGAGTTTGAATCTCTGCACACACTTTTGGACACTGGACACTTTTGGATTGTGTGAGGCCCAATGAATATCTGAGCGCTATGTGACAAGCTCGATGGCACAGCTGTGACCTAAGTGACTAGAGGATAAGTGAGAGTTTGAATCTCTGCACACACTTTTGGACACTGGACACTTTTGGATTGTGTGAGGCCCAATGAATATCTGAGCGCTATGTGACAAGCTCGATGGCACAGCTGTGACCTAAGTGACTAGAGGATAAGTGAGAGTTTGAATCTCTGCACACACTTTTGGACACTGGACACTTTTGGATTGTGTGAGGCCCAATGAATATCTGAGCGCTATGTGACAAGCTCGATGGAAAAGCTGTGACCTAAGTGACTAGAGAATAAGTGAGATTTTGAATCTCTGCACACACTTTTGGACACTGGACACTTTTGGATTGTGTGAGGCCCAATGAATATCTGAGCGCTATGTGACAGGCTCGATGGCACAGCTGTGACCTAAGTGACTAGAGAATAAGTGAGATTTTGAATCTCTGCACACACTTTTGGACACTTTTGGATTGTGTGAGGCCCAATGAATATCTGAGCGCTATGGGACAAGCTCGATGGCACAGCTGTGACCTAAGTGACTAGAGGATAAGTGAGAGTTTGAATCTCTGCACACACTTTTGGACACTGGACACTTTTGGATTGTGTGAGGCCCAATGAATATCTGAGCGCTATGTGACAAGCTCGATGGCACAGCTGTGACCTAAGTGACTAGAGGATAAGTGAGAGTTTGAATCTCTGCACACACTTTTGGACACTGGACACTTTTGGATTGTGTGAGGCCCAATGAATATCTGATCGCTATGTGACAAGCTCGATGGCACAGCTGTGACCTAAGTGACTAGAGAATAAGTGAGATTTTGAATCTCTGCACACACTTTTGGACACTGGACACTTTTGGATTGTGTGAGGCCCAATGAATATCTGAGCGCTATGTGACAAGCTCGATGGCACAGCTGTGACCTAAGTGACTAGAGGATAAGTGAGAGTTTGAATCTCTGCACACACTTTTGGACACTGGACACTTTTGGATTGTGTGAGGCCCAATGAATATCTGAGCGCTATGTGACAAGCTCGATGGCACAGCTGTGACCTAAGTGACTAGAGAATAAGTGAGATTTTGAATCTCTGCACACACTTTTGGACACTGGACACTTTTGGATTGTGTGAGGCCCAATGAATATCTGAGTGCTATGTGACAGGCTCGATGGCACAGCTGTGACCTAAGTGACTAGAGAATAAGTGAGATTTTGAATCTCTGCACACACTTTTGGACACTGGACACTTTTGGATTGTGTGAGGCCCAATGAATATCTGAGCGCTATGTGACAAGCTCGATGGCACAGCTGTGACCTAAGTGACTAGAGGGTAAGTGAGAGTTTGAATCTCTGCACACACTTTTGGACACTGGACACTTTTGGATTGTGTGAGGCCCAATGAATATCTGAGCGCTATGTGACAGGCTCGATGGCACAGCTGTGACCTAAGTGACTAGAGAATAAGTGAGATTTTGAATCTCTGCACACACTTTTGGACACTGGACACTTTTGGATTGTGTGAGGCCCAATGAATATCTGAGCGCTATGTGACAAGCTCGATTGCACAGCTGTGACCTAAGTGACTAGAGGATAAATGAGAGTTTGAATCTCTGCACACACTTTTGGACACTGGACACTTTTGGATTGTGTGAGGCCCAATGAATATCTGAGCACTATGTGACAAGCTCGATGGCACAGCTGTGACCTAAGTGACTAGAGGATAAGTGAGAGTTTGAATCTCTGCACACACTTTTGGACACTGGACACTTTTGGATTGTGTGAGGCCCAATGAATATCTGAGCGCTATGTGACAAGCTCGATGGCACAGCTGTGACCTAAGTGACTAGAGGATAAGTGAGAGTTTGAATCTCTGCACACACTTTTGGACACTGGACACTTTTGGATTGTGTGAGGCCCAATGAATATCTGAGCGCTATGTGACAATCTCGATGGCACAGCTGTGACCTAAGTGACTAGAGGATAAGTGAGAGTTTGAATCTCTGCACACACTTTTGGACACTGGACACTTTTGGATTGTGTGAGGCCCAATGAATATCTGAGCGCTATGTGACAAGCTCGATGGCACAGCTGTGACCTAATTGACTAGAGGATAAGTGAGAGTTTGAATCTCTGCACACACTTTTGGACACTGGACACTTTTGGATTGTGTGAGGCCCAATGAATATCTGAGCGCTATGTGACAAGCTCGATGGCACAGCTGTGACCTAAGTGACTAGAGAATAAGTGAGATTTTGAATCTCTGCACACACTTTTGGACACTGGACACTTTTGGATTGTGTGAGGCCCAATGAATATCTGAGCGCTATGTGACAAGCTCGATGGCACAGATGTGACCTAAGTGACTAGAGGATAAGTGAGAGTTTGAATCTCTGCACACACTTTTGGACACTGGACACTTTTGGATTGTGTGAGGCCCAATGAATATCTGAGCGCTATGTGACAAGCTCGATGGCACAGATGTGACCTAAGTGACTAGAGGATAAGTGAGAGTTTGAATCTCTGCACACACTTTTGGACACTGGACACTTCTGGATTGTGTGAGGCCCAATGAATATCTGAGCGCTATGTGACAAGCTCGATGGCACAGCTGTGACCTAAGTGACTAGAGGATAAGTGAGAGTTTGAATCTCTGCACACACTTTTGGACACTGGACACTTTTGGATTGTGTGAGGCCCAATGAATATCTGAGCGCTATGTGACAAGCTCGATGGCACAGCTGTGACCTAAGTGACTAGAGGATAAGTGAGAGTTTGAATCTCTGCACACACTTTTGGACACTGGACACTTTTGAATTGTGTGAGGCCCAATGAATATCTGAGCGCTATGTGACAATCTCGATGGCACAGCTGTGACCTAAGTGACTAGAGGATAAGTGAGAGTTTGAATCTCTGCACACACTTTTGGACACTGGACACTTTTGGATTGTGTGAGGCCCAATGAATATCTGAGCGCTATGTGACAAGCTCGATGGCACAGCTGTGACCTAATTGACTAGAGGATAAGTGAGAGTTTGAATCTCTGCACACACTTTTGGACACTGGACACTTTTGGATTGTGTGAGGCCCAATGAATATCTGAGCGCTATGTGACAAGCTCGATGGCACAGCTGTGACCTAAGTGACTAGAGAATAAGTGAGATTTTGAATCTCTGCACACACTTTTGGACACTGGACACTTTTGGATTGTGTGAGGCCCAATGAATATCTGAGCGCTATGTGACAGGCTCGATGGCACAGCTGTGACCTAAGTGACTAGAGAATAAGTGAGATTTTGAATCTCTGCACACACTTTTGGACACTGGACACTTTTGGATTGTGTGAGGCACAATGAATATCTGAGCGCTATGTGACAAGCTCGATGGCACAGATGTGACCTAAGTGACTAGAGGATAAGTGAGAGTTTGAATCTCTGCACACACTTTTGGACACTGGACACTTCTGGATTGTGTGAGGCCCAATGAATATCTGAGCGCTATGTGACAAGCTCGATGGCACAGCTGTGACCTAAGTGACTAGAGAATAAGTGAGATTTTGAATCTCTGCACACACTTTTGGACACTGGACACTTTTGGATTGTGTGAGGCCCAATGAATATCTGAGCGCTATGTGACAAGCTCGATGGCACAGCTGTGACCTAAGTGACTAGAGGATAAGTGAGAGTTTGAATCTCTGCACACACTTTTGGACACTGGACACTTTTGGATTGTGTGAGGCCCAATGAATATCTGAGCGCTATGTGACAAGCTCGATGGCACAGCTGTGACCTAAGTGACTAGAGGATAAGTGAGAGTTTGAATCTCTGCACACACTTTTGGACACTGGACACTTTTGGATTGTGTGAGGCCCAATGAATATCTGAGCGCTATGTGACAAGCTCGATGGCACAGCTGTGACCTAAGTGACTAGAGGATAAGTGAGAGTTTGAATCTCTGCACACACTTTTGGACACTGGACACTTTTGGATTGTGTGAGGCCCAATGAATATCTGAGCGCTATGTGACAAGCTCGATGGCACAGCTGTGACCTAAGTGACTAGAGAATAAGTGAGATTTTGAATCTCTGCACACACTTTTGGACACTGGACACTTTTGGATTGTGTGAGGCCCAATGAATATCTGAGCGCTATGTGACAGGCTCGATGGCACAGCTGTGACCTAAGTGACTAGAGAATAAGTGAGATTTTGAATCTCTGCACACACTTTTGGACACTGGACACTTTTGGATTGTGTGAGGCCCAATGAATATCTGAGCGCTATGTGACAAGCTTGATGGCACAGCTGTGACCTAAGTGACTAGAGGATAAGTGAGAGTTTGAATCTCTGCACACACTTTTGGACACTGGACACTTTTGGATTGTGTGAGGCCCAATGAATATCTGAGCGCTATGTGACAAGCTCGATGGCACAGCTGTGACCTAAGTGACTAGAGAATAAGTGAGATTTTGAATCTCTGCACACACTTTTTGGACACTGGACACTTTTGGATTGTGTGAGGCCCAATGAATATCTGAGCGCTATGTGACAAGCTCGATGGCACAGCTGTGACCTAAGTGACTAGAGGATAAGTGAGAGTTTGAATCTCTGCACACACTTTTGGACACTGGACACTTTTGGATTGTGTGAGGCCCAATGAATATCTGAGCGCTATGTGACAAGCTCGATGGCACAGCTGTGACCTAAGTGACTAGAGGATAAGTGAGAGTTTGAATCTCTGCACACACTTTTGGACACTGGACACTTTTGGATTGTGTGAGGCCCAATGAATATCTGAGCGCTATGTGACAAGCTTGATGGCACAGCTGTGACCTAAGTGACTAGAGAATAAGTGAGATTTTGAATCTCTGCACACACTTTTGGACACTGGACACTTTTGGATTGTGTGAGGCCCAATGAATATCTGAGCGCTATGTGACAGGCTCGATGGCACAGCTGTGACCTAAGTGACTAGAGAATAAGTGAGATTTTGAATCTCTGCACACACTTTTGGACACTGGACACTTTTGGATTGTGTGAGGCCCAATGAATATCTGAGCGCTATGTGACAAGCTCGATGGCACAGCTGTGACCTAAGTGACTAGAGGATAAGTGAGAGTTTGAATCTCTGCACACACTTTTGGACACTGGACACTTTTGGATTGTGTGAGGCCCAATGAATATCTGAGCGCTATGTGACAAGCTCGATGGCACAGCTGTGACCTAAGTGACTAGAGAATAAGTGAGATTTTGAATCTCTGCACACACTTTTGGACACTGGACACTTTTGGATTGTGTGAGGCCCAATGAATATCTGAGCGCTATGTGACAAGCTCGATGGCACAGCTGTGACCTAAGTGACTAGAGGATAAGTGAGAGTTTGAATCTCTGCACACACTTTTGGACACTGGACACTTTTGGATTGTGTGAGGCCCAATGAATATCTGAGCGCTATGTGACAAGCTCGATGGCACAGCTGTGACCTAAGTGACTAGAGAATAAGTGAGATTTTGAATCTCTGCACACACTTTTGGACACTGGACACTTTTGGATTGTGTGAGGCCCAATGAATATCTGAGCGCTATGTGACAAGCTCGATGGCACGGCTGTGACCTAAGTGACTAGAGGATAAGTGAGAGTTTGAATCTCTGCACATACTTTTTGACACTGGACACTTTTGGATTATGTGAGGCCCAATGAATATCTGAGCGCTATGTGACAAGCTCGATGGCACAGCTGTGACCTAAGTGACTAGAGGATAAGTGAGATTTTGAATCTCTGCACACACTTTTGGACACTGGACACTTTTGGATTGTGTGAGGCCCAATGAATATCTGAGCGCTATGTGACAGGCTCGATGGCACAGCTGTGACCTAAGTGACTAGAGAATAAGTGAGATTTTGAATCTCTGCACACACTTTTGAACACTGGACACTTTTGGATTGTGTGAGGCCCAATGAATATCTGAGCGCTATGTGACAGGCTCGATGGCACAGCTGTGACCTAAGTGACTAGAGAATAAGTGAGATTTTGAATCTCTGCACACACTTTTGAACACTGGACACTTTTGGATTGTGTGAGGCCCAATGAATATCTGAGCGCTATGTGACAAGCTCGATGGCACAGCTGTGACCTAAGTGACTAGAGGATAAGTGAGAGTTTGAATCTCTGCACACACTTTTGGACACTGGACACTTTTGGATTGTGTGAGGCCCAATGAATATCTGAGCGCTATGTGACAAGCTCGATGGCACAGCTGTGACCTAAGTGACTAGAGGATAAGTGAGAGTTTGAATCTCTGCACACACTTTTGGACACTGGACACTTTTGGATTGTGTGAGGCCCAATGAATATCTGAGCGCTATGTGACAAGCTCGATGGCACAGCTGTGACCTAAGTGACTAGAGGATAAGTGAGAGTTTGAATCTCTGCACACACTTTTGGACACTGGACACTTTTGGATTGTGTGAGGCCCAATGAATATCTGAGCGCTATGTGACAATCTCGATGGCACAGCTGTGACCTAAGTGACTAGAGGATAAGTGAGAGTTTGAATCTCTGCACACACTTTTGGACACTGGACACTTTTGGATTGTGTGAGGCCCAATGAATATCTGAGCGCTATGTGACAAGCTCGATGGCACAGCTGTGACCTAATTGACTAGAGGATAAGTGAGAGTTTGAATCTCTGCACACACTTTTGGACACTGGACACTTTTGGATTGTGTGAGGCCCAATGAATATCTGAGCGCTATGTGACAAGCTCGATGGCACAGCTGTGACCTAAGTGACTAGAGAATAAGTGAGATTTTGAATCTCTGCACACACTTTTGGACACTGGACACTTTTGGATTGTGTGTGGCCCAATGAATATCTGAGCGCTATGTGACAGGCTCGATGGCACAGCTGTGACCTAAGTGACTAGAGAATAAGTGAGATTTTGAATCTCTGCACACACTTTTGGACACTGGACACTTTTGGATTGTGTGAGGCCCAATGAATATCTGAGCGCTATGTGACAAGCTCGATGGCACAGATGTGACCTAAGTGACTAGGGGATAAGTGAGAGTTTGAATCTCTGCACACACTTTTGGACACTGGACACTTCTGGATTGTGTGAGGCCCAATGAATATCTGAGCGCTATGTGACAAGCTCGATGGCACAGCTGTGACCTAAGTGACTAGATAATAAGTGAGATTTTGAATCTCTGCACACACTTTTGGACACTGGACACTTTTGGATTGTGTGAGGCCCAATGAATATCTGAGCGCTATGTGACAAGCTCGATGGCACAGCTGTGACCTAAGTGACTAGAGGATAAGTGAGAGTTTGAATCTCTGCACACACTTTTGGACACTGGACACTTTTGGATTGTGTGAGGCCCAGTGAATATCTGAGCGCTATGTGACAAGCTCGATGGCACAGCTGTGACCTAAGTGACTAGAGGATAAGTGAGAGTTTGAATCTCTGCACACACTTTTGGACACTGGACACTTTTGGATTGTGTGAGGCCCAATGAATATCTGAGCTCTATGTGACAAGCTCGATGGCACAGCTGTGACCTAAGTGACTAGAGGATAAGTGAGAGTTTGAATCTCTGCACACACTTTTGGACACTGGACACTTTTGGATTGTGTGAGGCCCAATGAATATCTGAGCGCTATGTGACAAGCTCGATGGCACAGCTGTGACCTAAGTGACTAGAGAATAAGTGAGATTTTGAATCTCTGCACACACTTTTGGACACTGGACACTTTTGGATTGTGTGAGGCCCAATGAATATCTGAGCGCTATGTGACAGACTCGATGGCACTGCTGTGACCTAAGTGACTAGAGAATAAGTGAGATTTTGAATCTCTGCACACACTTTTGGACACTGGACACTTTTGGATTGTGTGAGGCCCAATGAATATCTGAGCGCTATGTGACAAGCTCGATGGCACAGCTGTGACCTAAGTGACTAGAGGATAAGTGAGAGTTTGAATCTCTGCACACACTTTTGGACACTGGACACTTTTGGATTGTGTGAGGCCCAATGAATATCTGAGCGCTATGTGACAAGCTCGATGGCACAGCTGTGACCTAAGTGACTAGAGGATAAGGGAGATTGGATTGCTTTTAAAAAAGCAGTTTGCGGAGCAGTGGGTAAACAGCAATGCCAGCCTGTCAGGAAGCCTTAAAAGGCAGCCCAACAACCAACACCACTGATACACCACTATATAGCCTCCCCTTGCACTGCACACAGTGACTGGTGTGTTGTGCAGGCCAAATTGCTATCAGCAGCAGAAGCAGTTTTTTTTCTTCTCAGCAGGACAAAAAAAAAAAATTGGGATTGCTTTTAAAAAAGCAGTTTGAGGCCCAATGAATATCTGAGCGCTATGTGACAGGCTCGATGGCACAGCTGTGACCAAAGTGACTAGAGGATAAGGGAGATTGGATTGCTTTTAAAAAAGCAGTTTGCGGAGCAGTGGGTAAACAGCAATGCCAGCCTGTCAGGAAGCCTTAGAAGGCAGCCCAACAACCAACACCACTGATACACCACTATATAGCCTCCCCTTGCACTGCACACACAGTGACTGGTGTGTTGTGCAGGCCAAATCGCTAGCAGCAGAAGCAGTTTTTTGGTCTTCTTCCCTGCCTAACGCTCTCCCTACAGAATCAGCAGCAACCTCTCCCTATACTGAGATCGGCAGAAGTAAGATGGCGGTCGGCGTGCACGCCCTTTTATACCCCCTGTGACGCCCACCAAAGCAAGCCAATCACTTGCATGCCCTTCTGAAAGATGGTGGTGACCCGTGCCTATGTCATCACGTTGCCCACAGTGTCCGTGGATCCTGATTGGCTGAAAAAGAGCGCAAAACAAACTTTTGAAACGCGACTTTGGCGCGTAAGTCGCCGACCTCATCCTAGGGTCGGGTTTCGTTTCATGAAACCCGACTTTGCCAAAAGTCGGCAACTTTTGAATTTTTTCGACCCGTTTCGCTCAACTCTATTGGTTACCTCAAATGCACGGTCACTTTCCACGCTGGCAAAATCTCCTCCAAATGCACAACACACCACGATTCTGTTCCAACGGTAGAAAACTTTCAACAAACAGGAGGTTAAATGAGATAATGCTTCCTGCACTTTCCCTGTATCTTTCCCAAGCAATGCAGCATCCATAGCTCCCATCCGGACTCTGGGAATAAACAGTCCTTTTGTGGGCAGTTTCCCTGCTCCGGTGCCTGTATACACTGCCCGGCAGTCCCTTTATTTTCTTCTTGGGATGTCCTCTGCTCCCAATGACATAGAGCGTCCTGCCCTGGGCAAACCTGTCCGGGCTCTGATGCAGAAGCTACAAAGCCTTCTGCCTCTGTCTCAGCTGCCACCACATTTACCCAGTGGCAGTTAGGGACATGTAATGTCCCTGTCTGTGCTCACTGGTCCACGTGCAGGTGGTTATATGGACCTTGCCATTGATGGCATTGCACAGTGCACTCCTGATTTGGTCCGCAACATGCTTGTGCAGGACAGGCATGGCCTAACTGGAAAAGTAGTGAAGGCTGGAAACAACGTATTGTGGGACAGCCACTGCCATCAGTTTTTTTAAAACTGTCCATCTACACCAGCTGGATTGGCAGCATTTCAAAGGCCAATAATTTGAAAATGCTGTTATTCAGGACCATGGCAGGGAGTAGCTCCTCTTTCTCTCTGGGTTTGGGGATGGAAAACTGAACACTTCCATAGTATGTTGTGGAGATGCTCGGTGACACTGGTTGTGATGCTGTCACATGCTTTCTTTAAGGGGAGGCAGGTGGCCCTGTTAATCATGAGCAGGAGGAATAGTCCAAGACTGCAGCAGAAGAGGGACCAGGAGGAGGCTTAGATCTGTCATGCTTTTTGAGGTGTGTACTCCACTGCAACTCATGCTTGGAATTCAGATGCCTCTTCATACTGGTGGCACTCTTGTTCAGAACATTTATGCCTCGCTTTAGGATCTCACAGCACAGTGTGCAAACCACCTGTGGCTTGTTAGCTGCATATTCCCTGAAGAAATACCACACCAAGGAGCTCTTTTTGAGACCTACTGGCTAGGGGCTGCCCGTTGTTCCTTTGCTTGCTGCTCCCTATTTTGCTGTGCTGCTTTGGCAGCATGGCCACCTCCACTTCCTCCAAACTACACACATCACTAGGATGGCCTCCACTCCATGTGGGGTCTAGGACCTCATCATCCCCAGCATCATCTTGCACCAACTTATCATGCCCTCTTTGCTGGTCTGCACAATACAGAAAGACATTGTTTTGTCTTCATGTGACATGTGCTGCGGTGGTCCCCTAACCATGTCACTAGCCTTCCCACGTACTCATTTTTCAACCTATCAAGTAGTTGGGCTTCAGTGTACTCAGTCTCTTCCACTTCTGGGGCATAGCTAGGTGGACTTGGGGCTCAGACTGCTTGGCTGATTTGCAAGGAGGTGAGGTGGAAACTGGATGACCATGCTACTCATGTGCCAACTGTGCACTTTCTGCAGTGGACTGGGTGGAAGATAATGCCAAGGCACTGGAGTCACTCTCTGCCAATCCAATCTAGCACCTTTTCGATATCTTGTGGCCTCATCATTCATGCAGCAGTATTCGGGCATATGAAAGGACACATAACATCCTCTCACCCATGTGTACCAGAGGAAGGTGTTGTATTTGGGCACATAGCAGGTAAAGAACGAACATGTCCTCTTCCTGCATCAGCTACACCACCACCATGTCTACATCCCCTATTTGATGCTTTCCTCATTTTTGGATGTGGTTTTTCTTAACACTACTCGCAAAGAGATTGCGGAAGAGTAGATGTATTTATTTATTTGCAACACTTCTAGAAAACACACTGGACCAGAAAAATTATTTCACCTAGAAATGGCAACTAGACAACTGATGCCAATTATTTATTAACCAGACTAATAAAAAACACACCAGTACAGATTTTTTTTTTTTTATTAGTCCTATAAATGGCAACAAGATGGATGCCAGTTATTTATTTGCAACACTACTAGAAAAAACAGATCCATTTCTCTATCTTTATTAAAGTAGCATCTAGAAACGTATTTATGAGCCTATTGTGCCACATGCATATGTGCAGCATGCTGCTGAGTGCAAATGGAATAATTCCCCCGCTCCTAAATGAAAGATGTTTGTAGCTGTTCATCAATATTTTATTTGCACTGTGTACAAGAGAACGGGCATAAACACTTTGATGTATTGGGTCCTTATTGTGTAATTCAGTAGAAGTCATGTGGTACAATATTGAAAAAAGACATTGTGGACCATGTGTCCATCTGTGACCTTTTGGTGGTCACCTACCATTTTAAGTCATATGTTTTACTCTCTTTCAATCACATCGCAAACCTCGTACTGGCTGTCTGCTCTCCTGACCTAAGCTTGACAGCTGCATAGAAATACATGACACTATTATGCTCAGGTCAGGAGAGCTGATGGGCCAGTCCATGCAGTGTGATGCGATCATCGCACGAGTTATATAGCAGTCTGTCTCTGCCCTATATGGAAAGATTTCATAGTTGATCTTTGCACACATGGTTTAATTGTTAGGGTAAGGGACCCATTGATGTAAAAAACAGTTGTAATGAGTTTTTATCGCGAAAAACAACATCTTTACCTACTTGTCAACAGCCCTGATTTTCAAGGACTATCCCTGCAGCCTGATCTAAGAAGTGGACTGTGAAAAGACCATTCAAAGATGGGAGTTCCTGTGGTGGTTGAGGATGTTTCCAGGAAATTCTGGAGTGGTGCATTACTGTTTCAGGCATTTCAATGCTGCTAAATGTGCCTTTATTTTCACAGGCGTAAATGGTTATGACAATGTTATAAAGCACTGCATATTATAGGTGTCTTCTTCTGTAGAATGGAGTTTGTTCCACCTTGTTCAAAGTGTGACTGTCACCTTCACACCCCCATTGCTCTTGATTTTTTAGGATACCATATGTCTCACGCAACAAACAGATTGTGCACAGAACATCATATAAATATATTGGACAAACAGCATCATTTTCTTTTATTGCTTTTAATATGAGCTGATGAATGAAAATGCCTTTGTACTTTTATTGTCCACAACCAGAGTGCAGTTCATACTGCGCATCACACAGCTGGTGAGATTCTTCTAAATATGGACTTCATTTTGTGTGTTTTTTATGCCAACTGTGTGGTTAGGTGAAGAAATGTCATAAATAAAAGGGAATTATCCTTTGAAGAAAAAGGAAATATGTAGCACGTGTTATATATTCAAGTTTATTTTTAATAAATATCATGGATTAGCGGTTCCTTATGTTATATGTAATGCACATACGCGCTTACTAATGACTTAGTTTTTGGCTATTACTGAATCCTGAGCAGCACTGTACATGGAGGTGCAAGAATAAATCAGGAGACAACTCATAGGAAAAAAAAAGAACTCATTACATAGCATGGGGCAGCGGGTGGCTGTAAAGCAGGCAATTATTATGGCTCATTAGAGCATGCTATCATAAGCGCTATGCTCGTGTTCATGTTGTGGGTGTCTTTTAATCACTGTGATGTTAAAGTCACCTGGTTGTCATGGAAAGATATGGAACTCTCTGATTGCAGATGATAGATTGCCTGGGATGTGTATGTGAATATTCCTAAACAGATATAACGGTAGTAATGCTGCACATGTGATGGCTACCATAAGAAGGATGAGATACACAATGTGCTATCAATGGTGGAAAATATTACTAAATAAAACAGATAACTAATGTCAAGGATCTCAGTGTTGAGAAGGGTAGTTTTTCTTATTAAATCAGATATGTAAGAAAGGAGACTTTGGCAGATGTACAAATGATGTGAATTCAGGAAGAAGACACAAGGGACCAATCTCCAAATGTTAGAATTGTCCAAGATGATATTGTCTATGTATTTCTTCTTTTTGTCAGAAATAGAAAAACAGTTCAGCCTCCAAGATGAATAATAATTCCGATGATCTAATTAATTGCTGCACAGAGTTAGGGTACCGTTACACCTAGCGATGCACCAGCGATCCCGACTAGCGATATGACGCAGTCAGGATCACTGGTGCATCGCTGGGTGGTCGCTAGTGAGCTGCCACTCAGGCAGATCTCACTAGCGACATCGCTGGGGACGTGGATCGCTACTTACCTGTCAGACGCGGCGATCCTGCGTCCTCCCGCCCGCGTCCACGCGTCGCTCGTCGTCACAGCAGGAAGCGCCGCAGGAAGTGACCGACGAGAAATGATCCAGCAGCTTCTCGCGCGATCAGCGATTACCAGCGGGGGAGCCGGTCGGAGGTAAATATCACATGCAGCGATATCGCTAGCAATATCGCTGTAACGTCACAAAATCGGTGACTTTACAGCGATATCGCAGTGTGTAACGGGGACTTTAGACCTATAAGACAATCTTGTTAAAAAAAGAGTTGTTCTGGCCCTCATTGCAAAGTCCACTGATACAAATTTTTATTGAAAAGTTTGACAATCCGTCAGAACATAGGCAAAAACATGTTTTGGTGGCGTGTTACACATTTCGAACCTTAACCTCCATGTTCTCAGTCCCTTCCTTTCTTTTGTAGTTTAAATACAGTCATATGTAAAAGTTTGGGCACCCCTATTAATGTTAACCTTTTTTCTTTATAACAATTTTGGTTTTTGCAACAGGTATTTCAGTTTCATATATCTAATAACTGATGGACTCAGTTATATTTCTGGATTCAAATGAGGTTTATTGTACTAACAGAAAATGTGCAATCTGCATTTAAACAAAATTTGACCGGTGCAAAAGTATGGGCACCCTTATCATTTTCTTGATTTGAACACTCCTAACTACTTTTTACTGACTTCCTGAAGCACTAAATTGGTTTTGCAACCTCATTAAGCTTTGAACTTCATAGCCAGGTGTATCAAATCATGAAAAAAGGTATTTAAGGTGGCCACTTGCAAGTAGTTCTCCTGTTTGATTCTCCTATGAAGAGTGGCATCATGGGCTCCTCAAAACAACTCTCAAATGATCTGAAAACAAAGATTATTCAACATAGCTTTTCAGGGGAAGGATACAAAAAGTTGTCTCAGAGATTTAACCAGTCAGTTTCCACTGTGAGGAACATAGTAAGGAAATGGAAGAACACAGGTACAGTTCTTGTTAAGCCCAGAAGTGGCAGGCCAAGAAAAATATCAGAAAGGCAGAGAAGAAGAATGGTGAGAACAGTCAAGGACAATCCACAGACCACCTCCAAAGACCTGCAGCATCATCTTGCTGCAGATGGTGTCACTGTGCATCGGTCAACAATACAGCGCACTTTGCACAAGGAGAAGCTGTATGGGAGAGTGATGCGAAAGAAGCCGTTTCTGCAAGCACGCCACAAACAGTCGCCTGAGGTATGCAAAAGCACATTTGGACAAGCCAGTTACATTTTGGAAGAAGGTCCTGTGAACTGATGAAACAAAGATTGAGTTGTTTGGTCATACAAAAAGGCGTTATGCATGCGCTGTATTGTTGACCGATGCACAGTGACACCATCTGCAGCAAGATGATGCTGCAGGTCTTTGGAGGTGGTCTGTGGATTGTCCTTGACTGTTCTCACCATTCTTCTTCTCTGCCTTTCTGATATTTTTCTTGGCCTGCCACTTCTGGGCTTAACAAGAACTGTACCTGTGGTCTTCCATTTCCTTACTATGTTCCTCATAGTGGAAACTAGCAGGTTAAATCTCTGAGACAACTTTTTGTATCCTTCCCCTGAAAAGCTATGTTGAATAATCTTTGTTTTCAGATCATTTGAGAGTTGTTTTGAGGAGCCCATGATGCCACTCTTCATAGGAGAATCAAATAGGAGAACTACTTGCAAGTGGCCACCTTAAATACCTTTTCTCATGATTTGATACACCTGGCTATGAAGTTCAAAGCTCAATGAGGTTACAAAACCAATTTAGTGCTTCAGGAAGTCAGTAAAAAGTAGTTAGGAGTGTTCAAATCAAGAAAATGATAAGGGTGCCTATACTTTTGCACCGGTCAAATTTTGTTTAAATGCAGATTGCACATTTTCTGTTAGTACAATAAACCTCATTTGAATCCAGAAATATAACTGAGTCCATCAGTTATTAGATATATGAAACTGAAATACCAGTTGCAAAAACCAAAATTGTTATAAAGAAAAAAGGTTAACATTAATAGGGGTGCCCAAACTTTTACATATGACTGTAATTGTTATCTTTATGCATTTACAACGTTACCAAGAATTTAAATATTTTCTTGCATGTATTTACCAAGATTGATCCTCTGCAATGAAAGCATTAAGGTTAAATCATGGTAAGACATAAGGAAGGTATGGTGTTAACTATGGTCCAAAATCTAGAACTATACTAAACAGTTTAGATGGCTTTTAAAAAAATGGAAAAAAAGAGAATAACCCATCACTTTTACTGCAAACATTAGGCTAATTTCACACTTGCTTTTTTTTGCAGCGCGTTTTTCCTGCAAAAAAACGCATTGAAAAAACGCATACAAACGCATACAAATGCTGCGTTTTTTTCAAGCATTTTTATGAGCCTAACCCTAACCCTGACCCTAACCCTAACCCTGACCCTAACCCTAACCCTAACCCTAACCCTAACCCTTAACCAAACCATACTAACCCTAACCCTGACCCTAACCCTTAACCAAACATACTAACCCTAACCCTAACCCTAACCCTGACCCTAACCCTAAACCCCCTTAACTGACCCTAACTCTAACCCAAACCCCTAAATTCCATTGTCAAACTAATGGTAAAAAAAAAAACGCATGCGCAAAAAAACGCATACATAAGCATGCCAATGCGCACATATGCGCACCCATAGACTTATAATGGGTGTCCTGCTGTAAAAAAACGCATTGCGCACGCATGCGTTTTTTTGAGGCAAGTCGGACGCCCAAAAAATGCAACAGGATGCATTTTGTGCGCCCGAGCGCATACCGCAAAAAAACGCATACAAACGCATGTGTATGCGCACATAAGCGCATCCCATGCAAAGTATAGGAAAAAAAACGCATGCGTTTTTTAGCGCTAAAATCCCGCGAAAAAAAACGCAAGTGTGAAACCAGCCTCACATCTACCTTGAGTAGGGCCTTTTTAAGACATCTTTTTTTTAGGGATGAGCGAGTATACTTGTTAGGATTCGGTACTCGGCAAGTAATGAGGTACTCGAATCCTAGCGAGTAAATTTCACAACTCGCCTTGCAATATTCGGATCTCCTGCCTGCATGTTTTAGCCAATCACAGTGAAGCCACAGCCTTCTTTGTTGTGGCATTACTGTGATTGGTTAGCGGCGCAGCGTCACTGTATTGCTGGAGCTGATGCGGCTGCTCTCCACGGGAGATCGACGTGGGACCCTCGTTATTAATGGGATTACCGCGGAAAGGTAAGTATAGGTTCCTTTATTATTTTATGTTTACTACAGGTGATCGATGGCTTTGGGGAATTAGATGTGTGCGGTGAGTATGTACTCTATGTTATGTGTTGTATGTTATGTGTATGTACTGTATGTTATATGTTGTGTATGTTCTGAATGTCTTTTTTTTTTTTTTACATTCACCACATTAGCCGGATGATGGGAATACTACTTTCCCATCATCCGCTAATACTGTCACTGTAGCTGGTATAGCCAGATGGGACGATGCCCGCACACAGCCCCACAGACCCCCACACACATTCTCCATGCACACATAGTCTCCGTTCACACACATTCTCTGGCCATTACTTGCATTTCCCATAGACTTACATTGGACTCGCTACTCGTTACGAGTACCCGAGTATTAGGAGGTACTCGTAACGAGTACATCGAGTCTGAGTATTTCACTACTCACTCATTCCTAGTCTTTTTTCATGTATGAGTTTTTCAAAGACAGACGTTAAATCTATTATATTCTATGGAACTGTTCACATGTCCATGTATTTTTGTGTATGAAGTGGTCTGCTCCAGAACATGGAGACATGTCCAAGTTTAATCAGTCACATTTCAAACTCGCCAACTCTACTCTACAGGGCTGTGAAAAATTGAACAGCACTCGGATGCCGTCTGTGTACTGTCTGATTTTCATGATTGTCTGATAGAAGATGCTTGAGAACATTGCTTGCATGCACAACATAAACCTGATGAAACTCTGATGGTTAAAACTGACACACTGAGTTAAAGGCCAGGGTCACACAAGTGTTGATTCTCTTATGTGAGAGAATTGGCTCAAATATGCTAATGATTCTGGGCTCAAACATTGACCAGAGTTTAATTAGAGTGTCATCTTACTGCGTTCCAATTCTCTCACATGAGAAAATCGTATCACAGGCGTGGAGAAGACAGAAAACTTAATTTCTCCATCTTATCCATTGTCTGAGTCCGCAGATGTCAGACTGCACATGTTTGACATTCGAGTGCATTCCAATGTTTTACACCCTCCCATAGACTTGAATGGGTGCTTGTGAGCCAATTATTTTATGCAATCAAATCAGCATGA
The DNA here is from genome assembly GCF_039654945.1 of Dendrobates tinctorius. NCBI lineage: Eukaryota > Metazoa > Chordata > Amphibia > Anura > Dendrobatidae > Dendrobates > Dendrobates tinctorius. Next base: position 12,473,978 of record NW_027361732.1, read on the forward strand.
GAAGAAAAATGCCGATCTGCACTGCCCCATAATATAACATTGTTAGAAGTCCTATCCGCTAAAACATCAGATAGCACGTGTCCGAGTTACACGCTCAGGTGCGCGAGCCCAAACACTGATGAAAATTAGTCATTTTTTTCCTTATGAAAAAACTCCACTGACGTCTGAATGAGCCCTTACGACATCAACATTTCTTTCTAAATTTTTATATTACAGGGTATTCTAAATAGAAAAAAAAACATATACCAATAAAACTTTATAATTAACCAATACACAATATAGCTAGATGTTGCCAGATGGGAAATGCGTTCGGCACAACTGTTATATTGCTAACAACCATTCTTTCACAGATGCCTCAGGTTTAATAGAGGCTTGCACCACTTCTGGAAACCTGGCTAGCTGTATGGTTAAAGGGAATCTGATTCGCTTCTCAATTTGAAGAAGACTTAGAATAAAGATAGAGATCCTGATTCAAGTTCTGTGTCACTACTTGATGTAATTTTGATATCACTGCTTTATCAGCTACTCTTCTCACTGATGAGCTCTTATCCAACTGCACAATCGATTGACAGCTTTCACCACAGACCAGAGACAGACCAAAAGTTAAAGGGTTTATTTACAGGGGTCAGAATCTCCTCACAGGGAGAAAACAGTGGGGGTTAAACTGACAAGGCAACAGTGAATTAAAAGGTATAAGAAAAATTAGGCAAAGTTATCAAACAGTCAAGCAGAACAACGGTAATTAACAGGTATTCTTGCAACTTATCAGTCTAATGAAATCTTGATTGAAGGGTCGTCTTCTCCAACGTATGCACCGTCAACAGCGGCACTTGTAGTCTCTGTAGTCTCCGTAAGCTCTGTAGTCTCTGTGATCTCTGTAGTCTCTGCGGTCTCTGTGATCTCTGTTAGCAGGTAACTGGGGTCTCAGGGGTTAAAACGGGAGGCTGGGGGGACACTGGGCAAACTGGGTCTCCCCCTGCTCTGAGTCTCTGCTTTAAAACTAACAGTCTTTCCGCAGGAGCGATGTTCCGTCCTTTGTAAAGTCTCTCAGCCAGAATCAGGGGCTCTGACCTGCCAACGTGGGCCCCGGGGCTGCGTGCACGGGTCAGCATCTCTGCACGGTCAGGAGCACGTTCTCCTCTAGTCATTGGGGACTCCACATCCACGTACTCACAGACAGCAGTATTTATGTCACATCCTCCTGTTTTAATCCTCTGACCAGGAGTTCTCTCTCTCTGGTGCGCGCGGCTGTTACATGCTCTCTCAGCTGCACACGCTGCTCTGACCCCCGCTCGCTCTCAGCCTGCACTGCTCCCTGTCCAGCGCCCCTTCACCTTCCCCACAGCTTCTGACAGACACATAATGCAGTCGGTCCAGGTCTAAAAGTCTTCCCTGGCAACCCTGCTGCCCAGCTATGTGGTTCGACACGGAGCAAAGGAGGTAACCCCCTTCTGATTCTTCTTGTGCTTCATCCCCTTACACCACATTCATGAATTGCTGCGGTTTTGACGCTGCTTATTTATGCAGCATCAAAACCGCAGCGACCAGATGTTACAGCATAGTGGGTGGGATTTCTACAAATCCCATGTCCTATGTGCGAATATGTTCAGCTGTGGATCACCCACGGAGAATAAATTGTGGCACGTCTTTCAGGACCGCCGCATGCCAATTTCTTATGTGGAGACGCAATTTTCCGCAACAGAAATGTAATCAATAGAATGTATTGAACGTCGTAAATCTGAAAGGCTCAGTGAACTCATGCGGATTTACCTGCGTTCAATAGTAGGCAGCGATTTGGATGCAACGAACATAAGCTGCATCTAAATCGCTGCTTATCTGAAAGTAGCCATAAGAAACTGCCAATAATGCTGTTGGTAACATCAAAATCAGAACAGAATACATAGTCACATCATATTATAAAAAGTCCACAGCCTTAATAATAGGACCAGGGAATTCCCAACTGGACACACCTAGCAAAGCCTTCTAACAATAAATACATGGAGTCTGAGACCAAAATCTTAAAGTACAAAAAAGTATTTAGTCAGCCACCAATTGTGCAAGGTCTCCCACTTAAAAAGATGAAAGACGCCTGTAATTGACATCATAGGTAGTCCACAACTGTGAGAGTCAAAATGAGAAAACAAATCCAGAAAATCACCTTGTCTGATTTGGCAAGATTTCTTTTGCAAATTATGGTGGAAAATAAGTATTTGGTCATTAATAAAAGTTCATCTCAATATTTTGTTATATATCCTTTGTTGGCAGACAGAGGTAAAATGTTTTCTGTAAGTCTTCACAAGGTTGGCACACACTGTTGGTGGCATGTTGGCCCACTCCTCCATGCAGCTCTCCTCTAGAGCAGTGATGTTTTGGGCCTGTCGCTGGGCAACACAATGTCTCATGGACCCGTCCTGTGTGACGCGACCCGCAGGCCGGTAACTAAAACAACAAGACGCGGCACGTGATACTGTCCTGTGTGACACGGCCTGCAGGACGGTAACTAAAACAACAAGACATGGGGAAAGGGGAAACAGTTACAACGGTGGGCCCTGCGATAGGGTGAGGGGACGTGGAGACCTCCTGCACTCCCCTGAGTCAGTGTCCCTAACGTTCCCTATGCCGGATCCGCACCGGGCGCCGATCAGGAACCTGTCGCCCTAGCACACCCTACACCTATCCCTTGCTAGGGAGCTGGGTGGCGCAGGCACTGGCCCCAACGCTGTACTAATACACACTAAGGAAAAACACAAACAGGGAAACACCACTTAGCTTTTTACTCTGTTTCACTTGCTCCTGGCAACAGAGTTCACCACCAGAATGCAGCTCTCCTCCTGAATTGCTGCCACCAAGCTCTGTCAGAGCTACAAGGAAATCCCCTATGACTCATTCCACATCAGGGCTAAGACAGTGCTGCAAGGAACGTTCTCCAGCTCCTTCCTCCACCAAGGATGGTTGAAATGAACACTATCACCAACACTGATTGCAACACCTGTGACTCTTTTATAGCAGAGCCAGCAATCACACCTGCTTCATAATCATGTGCACTTAACTAAAGAAACCAGAGTGCAATGACACTCACCACCATCGGGGGCAGACTTAGAACAAAAGACACCACAGTGCAATAATCCTATTGGCCACCGGGGGCAAAAACCAAACTTAAGCACAGCTTAAGAAAAAAAAAGGTTACCTGTGCTTTTTATCAGTCCTGATCCAGCATGGATCATGACACATGGACTTTCAAGTCCCGCCAAAGGTTTTCTATGAAATTGAGATCTGGAGACTGGCTAGGCTAGGCCACTCCAGGGCCTTCATATGCTTCTTACGAAGCCACTGGCGATGTGCTTGGGATCATTATCATGCTGAAAATCCCATCCACGTTTCATCTCCAATGTCCTTGCTGAAGAAAGGAGGTTTGCACTCAAAATCTCACAATACATGGCCCTATTCATTCTTTCATGTACACAGATCAATCGTTCTGGTCCCTTTGCAGAGGAACAGCTCCAAAGCATGATATTGCCACCCCCATGCTTCACAGTAGATATGGTATTCTTTGAATGCAACTTACCATTCTGTCTCCTCCAAACACGCCGAGTTTTGTTTCTACCAATCATCAGTTCTTCTTTGGTTTCATCAGACCATATGACAGTCTCCCAATACTCTTCTGGCTTAAGCAGGGGGACACATCTGGCACTGCAAGATCTGAGTCCCTGGTGGCGTTGTGTGTTACTGATGGTAGCCTTTGTTAGGGTGGTCCCAGCTCTATGCAGGTCGTTCACTAGGTCCCCCGTGTGGTTCTGGGATTTTGTCTCACCGTTCTTGTGATCATTTTAACCCCATGGGTTGATATCTTGTGTGGAGGCCCAGACCGAGGGAGATTATCAGTGGTCTTGTATGTTTCCATTTTCTTATTATTGCTCCCACAGTTGATTTCATCACACCAAGCTGCTTGCCTATTGCAGATTCAGTCTTCCTAGCCTGGTTCAGGGCTACAATTTTGTTTCTGGTGTCCTTTGACAGCTCTTTGGTCTTCACCATAGTGTAGTTTGGAGTGTGACTGTTTGAGGTTGTGGACAGGTGTCTTTCATATTGATAACAAGTACAAACAGGTGCCATTACTAGAGGTAATGACTGAAGGACAGAGGAGGCTCTTAAAGAAGAAGTTACAGGTCTGTGAGAGCCAGAAATCTTGCATGATTTTAGGTGCACAATTGGTGGCTGACTAAATGCTTTTTTCCCCACTGTACATATACTAACAGTGGTTCTGACACTGGGTTCACCTACTGAACATGGTTCTGATGCTGCAATGATATACTAAATGTGGTTCTGGTGGTGCATTCATGTGCTGATGGTTGTAATGATGCTGAATTTATGTACATGATGGTTCTGCATTCATGTACTGATGACGGTTCTGGTGCTGTATTCATGTACTGACGGTGGTTCTGACGCTGCATTCATGTACTGATGGTGCAGCTAGTGCTGCATTCATATGCTGACGGTGGTTCTGATGCTGCATTCAAATACTGATGGTGATTCTGGTGCTGCATTTATGTGGTGACAGTGGTCATGGCACTGAATTCACATACTGACAATGGTTTTGGCGCTGTATTCATGTGCTAATAGTAATTCGGATCTTGTACACATGTAGCAATCCAAAACATGCTTCATGGCTATATTAAAAGTTAAACATCCTAAAAACTATTGAGTTTTGAGATAGTGAAGAGGATTTGGTGAGATTCTTCTCAGTTTCTGCTTCAAAAAACTGTAAATTAGTGTATGTTAACACCTACTTTTTGGAAAAGAAAATGAGCAGAATCTCTCTAAAGCACAGTCAAATACTCAAAACTTGTGCAACACTAATTCCAGCGCCCCTGAATGGTCCTTCTTCTCCCTCCATGCAGGGACAATGACATACTCACTTTCTCAGCCATGCAGTGACCTCCCTGCCTCCTAGCACATCTCCAGCTTCCAGTGCACACCACACTAGTGCGTGCATACCCCTGTACTTAAAGGAGCAGTGCACACACCTTGAAAATTCTCTCAGCCAGTAGCTGGGAAGCATCTTTTATAAAATGCACCCTCCCAAGTAGGGAAGTGCCTGAGCAACCCCTGTAGTTCCTTACATAGAGTGTGTGTGCAGGTCCTATTATCCTGTGTTGTAAGTATGTGAGCCTTAACCCCTGGTCCTTGTGTGGCAAGGATCTGAAACTGAACCCTTAGTCCTTGTGTGGCTAGGGCCTGAACCCGAAACCGCTTCTTGAGATCCCTTGAGCCCTGAAGCGGCACTGGTGGTGGCTGAACCCTGAAGCTGCATTCAAACCTGTAACCATTCTGGCAATACTTGAACCTGCACCAATGTCAGTCCTGGTTAGTGTTCCAAAGTTCGTACTGTCAGAACCTGTTCCAGTATCCGAATCCAGGCGTGTCTGTGACTTTGTGTCCATATCCGTTCTGTCAGAGGATCCAGAACCTGTATAGTCTGAACTGAGTCTAAATCCTGTCCTGTCAGTTAATCCGAGTCCAGTCTGTGTCTGCGAGTCTGACCCCTGGGATCATCAGCTTCAGTATCGGCACTGCTTAGGAGTGGTACCTGATGGTTACCTGCAGCTCAAGCCTGACTCCACCATCAGTATCTCCAGTGAAAACCAGGTAGCTGCTTAGCTATGCCCCTCGCAGGTAAGCCAGGCCCTGTGGCATAGTGGATCCCGATCCACGTGCATCAAATGCATGCGTGACAGTTAGCTCAGGCCATGAGCCTCACTGATCCCCAGGCCTGTTTGCGCTCTAAGCTGTATCAACAGTTGTCTGACCAGCAAGCTGTCATGGTCACGTGTGTCTGGACGCAGATGATACCGCAAGGCGGACCCATAACACACGTGACCCTGGATACAGCGCCTCCAGTGGGGCGAATTTAAATAATAAAACGTGCAGATGGATACACTGCCTCCACCTGGCGAATTTAGGTATTACACGTTAATATAAATTCTGGAAACCCCGCCTCCAGTACGGCGAATTTAAATAATAAGGAGGACCTGGGAAACATTTACAATGGTGGGCCCTGCGATAGGGAAAAGGGAAGTGGAGACCTCCTGAGCTCCCCTGAGCCAGTGTCCCTGCACTCCTAACGTTCCCTATACAGGCTCCGAACCTGTCGCCGCACGCGAACCTTTAACCCTTGCTCGCCCTGACCCTAAACCCTCACTAGGGAATTGGGCGGTGCGGAGACTAATCCCACCACTGCACTAATAACACACATGAGGAAAGAAACAATACAGGGGGACACCACTTAGCTTTATGCTCTGTGCTTATGCTCCTGCAACAGAGCCCTCCACCTGCGTGCGTCTTCTCCTCCACCCGAATCCATCACCATAACAGGATCCTTCACCTCGGTGCAGCCTTGGAGCAGAGTCCACCACCAGCTGCTGCTGCTTAGTAACAGAGTCCCAAGGATGAGTTCAGCTTCTGCCACGAAGTCAAGCATGCTTGAGTCCAGCTCAGCAGCCAAGTCCCACATGGTGAGTGCCACTCTCCATAGTCGCCACTCCACCAGTCCATGCAGACACTTCCTGCTGACACCATCACTGCGACCCCACCACGCCATGCCAGCCCTTCGTCCAGACACCATAGCTGACACACGTCCCCCCTGGCTAAGCTGCACAGGACTCCTCCTCAGCTCCATCCTTCCACCAGGCTCTCACCAACTCAAATGAAAGAATCAATATCACCAGCAGTGATTACACACCCTGAGACTCATTTATAGAGGCCCACACCTGATTCCTAATTACGTGCACATTAAACCTAAAGTGCAATACCACTAACCACCACTGGGGACAGTCAAGTCACTTGGCACTTGCCAAAGTAAAAAAAGTTCACCCTGTGCTTTTAAAACTGTCAGATCACTTCAGATCATGACACAAGTGCAATAGGAAAAAATTTTGCCCAATTGGAATTCCTGACGTCAGCTGCTCCAGCCCAAGTCGCAGTATTTGTGTCTGTCTCTATTCATCCTTCAACTTATGCTTCTGAATTGACCCTGTCCTGTCTGATCTGCCACCTTACGACGGGGATCTGAATCAGTGCCGTGGGTTTCTAGAGCAGTGCATGCAGCCCTATGAATTATTGGCCCATCAATTTCTCTCTGATTGGATCAAAGTGGAATTCCTTATATCTTACCTAGCAGGAGATGCCCTAGCATGGCTCAAGCTTTTGTGTGAGAGAGTGGACCCTGTGAGCTCAGATCTGTAGGCCTTATTAAAGGTCTTCGATAAGCCTAGTTTTCTTCTGCACCTTCCCTGCTTCCAGGAACAGGCCAGAGAGGTGATGCATGAGAGGAAACCATCACACATGGTTCTGTCCTTCCAAAGATCGCATATTCACCAGCTGTTTGAAACAGCTGCCAGTGAACCCATGCAAGTCAGCCGTGTCTGTTTGACTGAGCAGCAGATCTGACAAGGGATTGTGCTACTGATGGGGTTGTGAGGAACGTCCCATCTGTCTTTGTCCTGAAAAGTTTGAAAAACTCCAAAGCCTTGGGTCAGTAGGAGAGGCTACTTTTGGTGAGCGTATTCCCTTTCCACCTATGAATCTGATTGTATCTGTATCATGTGAAGACTCCAGTTTGGGGGGAAATTTCCAGCGGAAATTCGTAGTGGATCCGTATCAGGTTCCAAGCCGACCTCCAGATTCTGGTAAGGGTGTTATGTCTCAAAGGAAAAGCTCTATCAGAAAACAGTCAGGTCGTTACTGAGCAAGCAGAACGCCAGATAGTAGCATTGCATAAGGAGAAGATTGCCTTCTATGTGCTCTCTGGTTTATTTCATCCACTTCTCTTAGGTCTTCTGAGGCTGAGAACTCAAGAGCTCGTTAACAATGGAGGTCCTGTGACTAGAGTTGAGCGACTTTTGCTTTTTTAGGGTCGCGTTTCGTGAAACCCGACTTTTCCAAAAGTCGGGTCGAGCAAGATCGTCCGATTATAGGGAAAAGTCGGGGTCGTCCCGAAACACGAAACCCAATGTAAGTCAATGGGGAATAAAAGTCGGCAGTGAGAGCAGGACAGGAAACACACCTACAGTGCCCATTTGAATGCCAAAAGCATCAATTCTTCTTACTTAAGCTTGTCAACCTTAATTAACTTCATAATACAAGTTACGCACTGAAAAATGGGGGTTATTTGGCTAAATTTGTGGGGGGGGGAGGGCTGGCTGCAGGTTTTCATGTGCCCTGGGCGAAAGAGCGCCCCTTTAACACATACCACAACTCATCATGCTCCGATACGGCAGAGAAATAGCGGTATAGTACAATGAAAAATACCTCACTTTTTACATCTCATGACGAGGCCCATCTATTTCTCCATACAAAATCATTGGTCCCATATAATGTTTGAAACAGTATATGATGAGCTCCACATAATGCTACAGTATATGTTGGTCCCCATGGATGAAGCTCCACTGTCTTATCGGCCCAAATAATGCTCCAAACATAATGGGCCCCATTTCTACTGCTCTAGTGTATAATGGGCCCTGTAAATGCTGCTCCAGTGTCTGATGTCCACCTTTGGAATGTTCCAGTGTATGGTGGGCCCCATCTATCATTCTCCAGAGTATAGTGCTCCCCAAAAATTGCTGTCCCAACATAGAAAACAATCAAATAAGTCTCCTCGCTAGGGAATCCCTGTACTTGTCTGGACAGGTGCTGTAGCTTGCTTAACAGCTCGCCAGCCGTTCTCACGCCCAGTATGGATTGCACGTGACTGCACAAAGGTTAGAAAGGGTACCGTATCCCTGGATAACATGTATGGATAGCGTACACATTCAAAATATATGTCTATACAGCATGAGGCAGGCTCAGACGGTGTTAGGCCCAGTATGGATTGCACGTCATTGCACAAAGGTTAGAAGGGGTACCGTATCCCCGGATAACATGTATGGATAGCGTACACATTCAAAATATATGTCTATACAGCATGAGGCAGGCTCAGACGGTGTTAGGCCCAGTATGGATTGCACGTCATTGCACAAAGGTTAGAAGGGGTACCGTATCCCCGGATAACATGTATGGATAGCGTATACATTCAAAATATATGTCTATACAGCATGAGGCAGGCTCAGACGGTGTTAGGCCCAGTATGGATTGCACGTCATTGCACAAAGGTTAGAAGGGGTACCGTATCCCCAGATAACATGTATGGATAGCGTACACATTCAAAATATATGTCTATAGAGCATGAGGCAGGCTCAGACGGTGTTAGGCCCAGAATGGATTGAACGTCATTGCACAAAGGTTAGAAGGGGTACCGTATCCCCGGATAACATGTATGGATAGCGTACACATTCAAAATATATGTCTATACAGCATGAGGCAGGCTCAGACGGTGTTAGGCCCAGTATGGATTGCACGTCATTGCACAAAGGTTAGAAGGGGTACCGTATCCCCGGATAACATGTATGGATGGCGTACACATTCAAAATATATGTCTATACAGCATGAGGCAGGCTCAGACGGTGTTAGGCCCAGGATGGATTGCACGTCATTGCACAAAGGTTAGAAGGGGTACCGTATCCCCGGATAACATGTATGGATAGCGTACACATTCAAAATATATGTCTATACAGCATGAGGCAGGCTCAGACGGTGTTAGGCCCAGTATGGATTGCACGTCATTGCACAAAGGTTAGAAGGGGTACCGTATCCCCGGATAACATGTATGGATAGCGTACACATTCAAAATATATGTCTATACAGCATGAGGCAGGCTCAGACGGTGTTAGGCCCAGTATGGATTGCACGTCATTGCACAAAGGTTAGAAGGGGTACCGTATCCCCGGATAACATGTATGGATAGCGTACACATTCAAAATATATGTCTATACAGCATGAGGCAGGCTCAGACGGTGTTAGGCCCAGTATGGATTGCACGTCATTGCACAAAGGTTAGAAGGGGTACCGTATCCCCGGATAACATGTATGGATAGCGTACACATTCAAAATATATGTCTATACAGCATGAGGCAGGCTCAGACGGTGTTAGGCCCAGTATGGATTGCACGTCATTGCACAAAGGTTAGAAGGGGTACCGTATCCCCGGATAACATGTATGGATAGCGTACACATTCAAAATATATGTCTATACAGCATGAGGCAGGCTCAGACGGTGTTAGGCCCAGGATGGATTGCACGTCATTGCACAAAGGTTAGAAGGGGTACCGTATCCACGGATAACATGTATGGATAGCGTACACATTCAAAATATATGTCTATACAGCATGAGGCAGGCTCAGACGGTGTTAGGCCCAGGATGGATTGCACGTCATTGCACAAAGGTTAGAAGGGGTACCGTATCCCCGGATAACATGTATGGATAGCGTACACATTCAAAATATATGTCTATACAGCATGAGGCAGGCTCAGACGGTGTTAGGCCCAGGATGGATTGCACGTCATTGCACAAAGGTTAGAAGGGGTACCGTATCCCCGGATAACATGTATGGATAGCGTACACATTCAAAATATATGTCTATAGAGCATGAGGCAGGCTCAGACGGTGTTAGGCCCAGAATGGATTGAACGTCATTGCACAAAGGTTAGAAGGGGTACCGTATCCCCGGATAACATGTATGGATAGCGTACACATTCAAAATATATGTCTATACAGCATGAGGCAGGCTCAGACGGTGTTAGGCCCAGTATGGATTGCACGTCATTGCACAAAGGTTAGAAGGGGTACCGTATCCCCGGATAACATGTATGGATAGCGTACACATTCAAAATATATGTCTATACAGCATGAGGCAGGCTCAGACGGTGTTAGGCCCAGTATGGATTGCACGTCATTGCACAAAGGTTAGAAGGGGTACCGTATCCCCGGATAACATGTATGGATAGCGTACACATTCAAAATATATGTCTATACAGCATGAGGCAGGCTCAGACGGTGTTAGGCCCAGGATGGATTGCACGTCATTGCACAAAGGTTAGAAAGGGTACCGTATCCACGGATAACATGTATGGATAGCGTACACATTCAAAATATATGTCTCAGGAGGCAGGCTCAGACGGTGTCAGGCACAGTATGGATTTGACGGCCCAGATTACACAGCGGAGGAGCAGGGAGAGGTAAAGATTGCAAATGCTGGGGCCCTGGCCAAGCAAGGGGGGCCCACTCGTGGGCGTCGGTACTGGCACTGGGCCCCTCATAGTACAGCGGTGTGTCTGACGGCGGGTGTGCACCACCACCGTCAGAGACACTTGATTGGACTATGAGGGACCCTGTGCCAGTGCCCGCGCCCAAGAGTCGGCCTACCCACCTGTCCAGGGCAACGGCACTCGCATGGTGTCGTGCGCTAGGTGGTGACCCCGGCCATGGAGGGGGAGGCAGCACAGTTAGGGAGTTTTAGAAAGTGGTATATGTTGATGTTGGACATTCAACTGATGCAAAAGGCGAAATAGGTGAAGTACCAGGAAGAGGTGGACCAAAGCAAGCCATTTTTCTGTCACCCTATGTGTCATCAGGGGAAGGTGGGACAAAATCCTTGGAAACCCATGCGTGGTTCATTTTAATGAAGGTTAGATCATCCACATTTTGGGTTGACAGACGGGTCCTTTTTTCTGTCAGGATTGATCCAGCTGCACTGAAGACTCTTTCCGATAGCACACTTGCAGCTGGGCAAGCGAGCTCCTGTAAGGCATATTGGGCCAATTCAGGCCAGGTGTCCAGTTTTGCGGCCCAATAGTCAAAGGGGAATGACCTGTGTGGGAGAACATCGATATGGGAGGAAAAGTAGTTTGTAACCATAGTTGACAACTGCTGTCTCCTGTCACTTTCCATCGATGCAGTATTACCAGTTGTGTGAGCGGTATTTGAAAAATCAGTCCACAACATTGTCATGAAACCCCTGTCTCCAACGCCACTTCTGCTGTGTGCACCACGAACACCTCTGCCAAGCTGCCCCCGGCCCGTACGGCTCGTGTGAGAACCATCACCGCTGCTGTGTGCTGGGAATGCCTCAAGCAACCGATTTACCAGAGTTGCTTGTTTATTAGCCAATATTAGGTCAAGGTTCTCCTGTGGCATGATGTTTTGTAATTTGCCTTTATAGCGTGGATCCAGGATGCTGGCCAACCAGTAGTCGTCATCGTTCATCATTTTGGCAATGCGGGGGTCCCTTTTTAGGATCCGCAAGGCATAATCTGACATGTGGGCCAATGTTCCCGGTGTCAATGATGCACTGCGAGTGCTGGGTGGAGGAGCACTTTCTGGCAAATCCACATCCCTCCAGTCACGCACAAACCCTGTACCAGACCTTGCCACGCCAACATTTTCACTTGCCCCACGAGATGCATCCTCCTCCCCTAAGTAATCATCCCCATCATCCTCCTCCTCCTCCTCCTCTTCTTCCTCCACCTCGTCCAGGAGAGGTCCCTGAGCAGACAATGGCTGAATGTCATCAAGGATTCCCTCCTCCTCTTCCTCCTCATCAACATTGGCTGCAGACACCTGCTCCTTAAGGTGCGTCAAAGTTTGCATGAGCAGACGCATAAGTGGGATGCTCATGCTTAGGATGGCGTCGTCTGCGCTTACCAGCCGTGTGCATTCCTCAAAACACTGAAGGACTTTACAAAGGTCTTTCAGCTTCGACCACTGCACGCCTGTCAACTCCATGTCTGCTCTCAAAGTGCCTGGCCGTGTATCCTCCCACAAATGCATTATGGCCTGCCTCTGCTCGCACAGCCGCTCCACCATGTGCAGGGTGGAGTTCCACCTTGTTGCAATGTCGATAATGAGGCGGTGGTTGGGAAGGTGGAGCAATCGCTGCAGCTTCTGCATACGAACGGAGTGTACAGGCGACCGGCGGATGTGCGCGCACAGTCTTCGCACCTTCTGGAGCAGGGCTGTTAACTCCGGATAATTTTTGAGGAAGCACTGCACCACCAGGTTCAAGGTGTGAGCCAAGCAAGGTATGTGGCTGAGTTTTGAAAGGGCTATGGCTGCCACAAAATTACGGCCGTTATCACTAACTACCTTGCCTGCCTCAAGATGTACACTGCCCAGCCATGACTCAGTTTGTCGCTTCAAGTACTCGGCCAGCACCTCGGCGGTGTGTCTGTCGCCCAAACACATCATCTGCAACACAGCCTGCTGACGCTTTCCACTAGCTGCTCGATAGGGGGACACATCGTGTGCAACAGTGGCAGCTGCAGATGGAGTGCTCGTACGACTGCGCTCTGTGGGCGAGCTGTCGCTTCTGGAGGAGGAGGAGGAGGAGGAGGGTCGAACGCCTACAGCCAACTGTTTCCTATACCGTGGGCTAGGCAGCACTGTCCCACCACCGCTGTCCCCTGTGGACCCTGCATCCACCACATTAACCCAGTGCGCAGTGATGGACACGTAACGGCCCTGGCCATGCCGACTGGACCATGCATCAGTTGTGAGGTGCACCTTTCCGCTCACTGACTGCTTGAGTGCATGGACAATGCGGTCTTTCACATGATGGTGGAGGGCTGGGATGGCTTTGCGAGAGAAGAAGTGGCGACTGGGTAGGTCATAGCGTGGTACTGCATAGGCCATGAGTTCGCGGAAAGCTGTGCTTTCCACCAACCGAAAGGGCATCATCTCAAACGAGATTAGTTTGGCAATGTGGGCGTTCAAACCCAGTGTACGCGGATGAGAGACTGAGTACTTTCTTGACCTACTCATAGTGTCTGGGAGGGTGAACTGGACTTGAGAGCTGCATATGGTGGAAGTAGCGGTGGACAGGGCGGACTGAGAGAGGGTTGATGATGGTGATGGAGTTGGTGTTCTTTCTGAAGAACACCTAGAATCAGTCTTTCGTTGATATAACAGTGGGATTCCCTGACTGCTGTGGCCTTGCAACGACACCTCAACATTTGCTGCTGTGCTAACCGGTGGGCTTACAGTGGGGGAAACAATGTAGCGTTGCTGACTACCTTCGTTGTGATCAGTTGCACATGTGGCACTTGAGGTTTGGTGTTGTGTCCACGCTTGCAAGTGCATGCTGGTTAAATGTCTAAGCATGCAACTGGTATTCAAATTTTTCAGATTTTTCCCTCGGCTAAAGGTCTTTGCGCACTTCTTACAGATAACCTTGGCCTGATCATGAGGATTTTGTTCAAAAAAGTGCCACACTGCACTCTTCCTACTTTGGCAGACATTTTGCGGCCTAGCACGCTGTGATCTTTTGACCCTCTGGACAAGCTGTCCAGCAACTCTTTTGATGTTTGGAACCTGTCTTTGGAGTGCTCCGGGCCTGCTAGATAACAGCTGTTGCGATGTCGATGTCTGCTGTGGATGCTCCTCATCTGAGCTATTGGAAGCAGCACCCTCTTCCCCCAATGGATGCCAATCTGGGTCAACAACTGGGTCATCCATCACCTCCTCTTCTATGTCATGTGCACCTTTCTCTGTGTCACCGTGTATGGTGGTATAGTGTGCGGGAAGGGGCACCTGAGTCTCATCAGGGTCAAAATCTGGCTCTGTACACTGCGAGGACAATGTAGTGCTCTGAGTGAATGTACCAGCAGAATCATCCATCAGCGGCTGTGCATCAGTGCACTCCATGTCAGATTCATCTTGGCCTGGGTAATTCACCATTTGACTTGATAATCCAGGCATGGTATGTGAAAACAGCTCCATGGAGTAATCAGTAGTATGGCCTGCGTCATCCTTCAATCTTGGTTGGGGTGAAGGACACAAGGAAAGGTGTGGTTCATGAACATGAGCCTCCAATGACGACTCAGTGCTTTTACTTTTTACAACTGAAGAAGAGGAGGCGATAGAGCTGGAGGCTGAGTCAGCAATGTAAGACAAAACTTTTTCCTGATGCTCTGCCTTTAAAAGCGGTTTGCCAACTCCTAGAAAACTAAGTGTTCGAGTCCTTATGTAGCCAGACGATGACGCAGGGTCAGCACCTCCTGCATTCGGTCCTATTTTGCTCTTGCCACTACCATCAGATCCACCACCAACACCATCATTACCAGCTGCCAACCCCCGCCCAATTCCACGGCCTCTTCCACCAGCCTTCCTCATTTTTGGTAGAAATGTAGACAAAATCCAACAAACTATATAGTAATGTAAAACAAGGTACAAGGTGTCTATAGGACAGGGGAGTTTTAGAATTTCTGCACACACTTGTGGACAGTGGACACTTGTGGATTGTGTGCGGCCCACTGATATCTGAGCGCTATGTGACACGCTCGATGGCACAGCTGCCTGTGACCAAAGTGACGAGAGGATAATGGAGATTTTGAATCTCTGCGTACACTTTTGGACACTGGACACTTGTGGATTGTGTGCGGCCCACTGATATCTGAGCGCTATATGACACGCTCGATGGCACAGCTGCCTGTGACCAAAGTGACGAGAGGATAATGGAGATTTTGAATCTCTGCGTACACTTGTGGACAGTGGACACTTGTGGATTGTGTGCGGCCCACTGATATCTGAGCGCTATGTGACACGCTCGATGGCACAGCTGCCTGTGACCAAAGTGACGAGAGGATAATGGAGATTTTGAATCTCTACGTACACTTGTGGACAGTGGACACTTGTGGATTGTGTGCGGCCCACTGATATCTGAGCGCTATGTGACACGCTCGATGGCACAGCTGCCTGTGACCAAAGTGACGAGAGGATAATGGAGATTTTGAATCTCTGCGTACACTTTTGGACACTGGACACTTGTGGATTGTGTGCGGCCCACTGATATCTGAGCGCTATGTGACACGCTCGATGGCACAGCTGCCTGTGACCAAAGTGACGAGAGGATAATGGAGATTTTGAATCTCTGCGTACACTTTTGGACACTGGACACTTGTGGATTGTGTGCGGCCCACTGATATCTGAGCGCTATGTGACACGCTCGATGGCACAGCTGCCTGTGACCAAAGTGACGAGAGGATAATGGAGATTTTGAATCTCTGCGTACACTTGTGGACAGTGGACACTTGTGGATTGTGTGCGGCCCACTGATATCTGAGCGCTATGTGACACGCTCGATGGCACAGCTGCCTGTGACCAAAGTGACGAGAGGATAATGGAGATTTTGAATCTCTGCGTACACTTTTGGACACTGGACACTTGTGGATTGTGTGCGGCCCACTGATATCTGAGCGCTATGTGACACGCTCGATGGCACAGCTGCCTGTGACCAAAGTGACGAGAGGATAATGGAGATTTTGAATCTCTGCGTACACTTGTGGACAGTGGACACTTGTGGATTGTGTGCGGCCCACTGATATCTGAGCGCTATGTGACACGCTCGATGGCACAGCTGCCTGTGACCAAAGTGACGAGAGGATAATGGAGATTTTGAATCTCTGCGTACACTTGTGGACAGTGGACACTTGTGGATTGTGTGCGGCCCACTGATATCTGAGCGCTATGTGACACGCTCGATGGCACAGCTGCCTGTGACCAAAGTGACGAGAGGATAATGGAGATTTTGAATCTCTGCGTACACTTGTGGACAGTGGACACTTGTGGATTGTGTGCGGCCCACTGATATCTGAGCGCTATGTGACACGCTCGATGGCACAGCTGCCTGTGACCAAAGTGACGAGAGGATAATGGAGATTTTGAATCTCTGCGTACACTTTTGGACACTGGACACTTGTGGATTGTGTGCGGCCCACTGATATCTGAGCGCTATGTGACACGCTCGATGGCACAGCTGCCTGTGACCAAAGTGACGAGAGGATAATGGAGATTTTGAATCTCTGCGTACACTTGTGGACAGTGGACACTTGTGGATTGTGTGCGGCCCACTGATATCTGAGCGCTATGTGACACGCTCGATGGCACAGCTGCCTGTGACCAAAGTGACGAGAGGATAATGGAGATTTTGAATCTCTGCGTACACTTGTGGACAGTGGACACTTGTGGATTGTGTGCGGCCCACTGATATCTGAGCGCTATGTGACACGCTCGATGGCACAGCTGCCTGTGACCAAAGTGACGAGAGGATAATGGAGATTTTGAATCTCTGCGTACACTTTTGGACACTGGACACTTGTGGATTGTGTGCGGCCCACTGATATCTGAGCGCTATGTGACACGCTCGATGGCACAGCTGCCTGTGACCAAAGTGACGAGAGGATAATGGAGATTTTGAATCTCTGCGTACACTTTTGGACACTGGACACTTGTGGATTGTGTGCGGCCCACTGATATCTGAGCGCTATGTGACACGCTCGATGGCACAGCTGCCTGTGACCAAAGTGATGAGAGGATAATGGAGATTTTGAATCTCTGCGTACACTTGTGGACAGTGGACACTTGTGGATTGTGTGCGGCCCACTGATATCTGAGCGCTATGTGACACGCTCGATGGCACAGCTGCCTGTGACCAAAGTGACGAGAGGATAATGGAGATTTTGAATCTCTGCGTACACTTTTGGACACTGGACACTTGTGGATTGTGTGCGGCCCACTGATATCTGAGCGCTATGTGACACGCTCGATGGCACAGCTGCCTGTGACCAAAGTGACGAGAGGATAATGGAGATTTTGAATCTCTGCGTACACTTGTGGACAGTGGACACTTGTGGATTGTGTGCGGCCCACTGATATCTGAGCGCTATGTGACACGCTCGATGGCACAGCTGCCTGTGACCAAAGTGACGAGAGGATAATGGAGATTTTGAATCTCTGCGTACACTTGTGGACAGTGGACACTTGTGGATTGTGTGTGGCCCACTGATATCTGAGCGCTATGTGACACGCTCGATGGCACAGCTGCCTGTGACTAAAGTGACGAGAGGATAATGGAGATTTTGAATCTCTGCGTACACTTGTGGACAGTGGACACTTGTGGATTGTGTGCGGCCCACTGATATCTGAGCGCTATGTGATACGCTCGATGGCACAGCTGCCTGTGACCAAAGTGACGAGAGGATAATGGAGATTTTGAATCTCTGCGTACACTTTTGGACACTGGACACTTGTGGATTGTGTGCGGCCCACTGATATCTGAGCGCTATGTGACACGCTCGATGGCACAGCTGCCTGTGACCAAAGTGACGAGAGGATAATGGAGATTTTGAATCTCTGCGTACACTTGTGGACAGTGGACACTTGTGGATTGTGTGCGGCCCACTGATATCTGAGCGCTATGTGACACGCTCGATGGCACAGCTGCCTGTGACCAAAGTGACGAGAGGATAATGGAGATTTTGAATCTCTGCGTACACTTGTGGACAGTGGACACTTGTGGATTGTGTGCGGCCCACTGATATCTGAGCGCTATGTGACACGCTCGATGGCACAGCTGCCTGTGACCAAAGTGACGAGAGGATAATGGAGATTTTAAATCTCTGCGTACACTTGTGGACAGTGGACACTTGTGGATTGTGTGCGGCCCACTGATATCTGAGCGCTTTGTGACACGCTCGATGGCACAGCTGCCTGTGACCAAAGTGACGAGAGGATAATGGAGATTTTGAATCTCTGCGTACACTTTTGGACACTGGACACTTGTGGATTGTGTGCGGCCCACTGATATCTGAGCGCTATGTGACACGCTCGATGGCACAGCTGCCTGTGACCAAAGTGACGAGAGGATAATGGAGATTTTGAATCTCTGCGTACACTTGTGGACAGTGGACACTTGTGGATTGTGTGCGGCCCACTGATATCTGAGCGCTATGTGACACGCTCGATGGCACAGCTGCCTGTGACCAAAGTGACGAGAGGATAATGGAGATTTTGAATCTCTGCGTACACTTGTGGACAGTGGACACTTGTGGATTGTGTGCGGCCCACTGATATCTGAGCGCTATGTGACACGCTCGATGGCACAGCTGCCTGTGACCAAAGTGACGAGAGGATAATGGAGATTTTGAATCTCTGCGTACACTTTTGGACACTGGACACTTGTGG
This sequence comes from Dendrobates tinctorius, assembly GCF_039654945.1. Classification (NCBI taxonomy): domain Eukaryota; kingdom Metazoa; phylum Chordata; class Amphibia; order Anura; family Dendrobatidae; genus Dendrobates; species Dendrobates tinctorius. Next base: position 12,492,867 of record NW_027361732.1, read on the forward strand.
ATTGTGTGCGGCCCACTGATATCTGAGTGCTATGTGACACGCTCGATGGCACAGCTGCCTGTGACCAAAGTGACGAGAGGATAATGGAGATTTTGAATCTCTGCCTACACTTTTGGACACTGGACACTTGTGGATTGTGTGCGGCCCACTGATATCTGAGCGCTATGTGACACGCTCGATGGCACAGCTGCCTGTGACCAAAGTGACGAGAGGATAATGGAGATTTTGAATCTCTGCGTACACTTGTGGACAGTGGAAACTTGTGGATTGTGTGCGGCCCACTGATATCTGAGCGCTATGTGACACGCTCGATGGCACAGCTGCCTGTGACCAAAGTGACGAGAGGATAATGGAGATTTTGAATCTCTGCGTACACTTTTGGACACTGGACACTTGTGGATTGTGTGCGGCCCACTGATATCTGAGCGCTATGTGACACGCTCGATGGCACAGCTGCCTGTGACCAAAGTGACGAGAGGATAAGGGAGATTGAATTGCTTTTAAAAAAGCAGTTTGCGGAGCAGTGGGTAAACAGCAATGCCAGCGTGTCAGGAAGCCTTAAAAGGCAGCCCAACAACCAACACCACTGATACACCACAATATAGCCTCCCCTTGCACTGCACACACAGTGACTTGTGTGTTGTGCAGTCCAAATCGCTAGCAGCAGAAGCAGTTTTTTTGTCTTCTTCCCTGCCTAACGCTCTCCCTACAGAATCAGCAGCAACCTCTCCCTATACTAAGATCGGCAGAAGTAAGATGGCGGTCGGCGTGCACGCCCTTTTATACCCCCTGTGACGCCCACCAAAGCAAGCCAATCACTTGCATGCCCTTCTGAAAGATGGTGGTGACCCGTGCCTATGTCATCACGTTGCCCACAGTGTCCGTGGATCCTGATTGGCTGAAAAAGAGCGCAAAACAAACTTTTGAAACGCGACTTTGGCGCGTAAGTCGCCGACCTCGTGGCCGACCTCATCCTAGGGTCGGGTTTCGTTTCATGAAACCCTACTTTGCCAAAAGTCGGCGACTTTTGAATTTTTTCGACCCGTTTCGCTCAACTCTACCTGTGACACTCATCGCCCCCGCTGCACGGTGACCTAACCGTTTCCTGGTACGTATCCTGTTCCCTACTTCATGTACATACTGCACGGGCTTCCCAGTGGCATGCCTAGTGTGTGCTCACATTCCTCTGTTCTTAAAAAGGAAGCAAGTGCACCTTGAAAATGTCCCCCAGGAAAATGCCCCTAGCCCAGGAATCTTTTATAAAAGGCAACTGACCAACTCCTGTAGTTCCTTACACAGAGTGTCTGTTCAACCGTATGTTGACAAGTTCCTTGTCCTAGGATCCTGAGCCTAAACCCCTGGTCCTGGTGTGGCCTGAACCTGAATCTCTGGTCCTTGTGTGGCTAGGGCCTGAAACTGAAACTGCAGCTGGCGGTCCCCTGTGCCTGACATCACACCAGTGGTTGATGAACCCTGAAGTTGCATCGGCAGTACCTGAACCCTGAAACTGCACAAGCGGTACCCAACCTGTAATCTTTCCAGCGGTACTTGACTCTGCACCAGTGTCAATCCTGGTTAGTGTTCCAGAATCCTTATTGCCGGAACTTGTTCCATTTTCCGAATCCAGCCCTGTCTGTGACTCCATATCAGTATCCATTCTGCCAGAGGATCCAGAACCTGTGTAGTCTGAGTAGAGCTCGAACCCTGTCTTGCCAGTTACTCTGAGTCCAGTCTGTGTTTGCGAGTCTGAACCTTGAGGTCAGCAGCTGCAGTACAGGAGACTGCCAAAAAGTGGTACCTGGCATCTATCTGCAGCTCATGTCTGACTCTACAATGAGGAGTTTCAGTGAAAACCAGATAGCATCTTGGTTACGCACCTTCAAGGTAAACCAGACACACGATCCATGTGTGTTAGGCTGGTTTCACATTTGCATTTTTTAGCGCTGGAAAAAAACGCTAACCTGCGCATGCGTTTTTTCCCCTATATTTAACATGGGTGCGCATACCTGCGCGCTTGTAAGCGCATGTATGCGATTTTCATGCGCTGCGTTTTTTTGGGGTGTGCGATTGGATTTTCCAGACGCATCATGTTGCATTTTTTGGCCCTGCAAAAAAGCGCATGCGCACATATGCG